>NC_060207.1:135057500-135387500 GCF_021130785.1 Homalodisca vitripennis
CTAAACGCAGTTTTTAAAATAACAGACATAATTACGCGACCGATAGGACATAACAGTGTTTGAGGAAAAATATTATTTTTAACAGAAACACATAATTACAGGTTCTTTTAATTTGAGTATTAAAGGTCTCTGTTTAAAACTATAACTTAACGTTGTGTAATATAAAACGCGTTTATTTTTATTAATTGTTCATTAAAAATTATATTTTCGGAGTTGAGCCCTATGACAGTTATAATACTTGCTCAAGAATAATATTTGAGTATTGCATAACATTACAGAAAACTCATCTTTCTTATCAGGAAAGTTGTTTGTTTTCTAACCCGTTGGTTTATAGTACTTCCGCTGTAATATGACTGTAGACAGAAATTATTTACTATATATACAAGTGTGTTACGACATCGCTTTGGCCGGTGTTCACTTTGAAAATTGAACTGGACCGAGTGATGTTATGTCACAACCCTGTCAGGGTTATCGCTCTTCACTAAGTACGTCGAGTTAATTTGGTACTATTAAACATACATGCATGATTATTTGTTTTCTGGTTTAGTTAAAAAAATAAATAGAACATTATTATCATAATATATATATATATATATATATATATATATATATATATATATATATATATATATATATATATATATACATATATAACATATTGTTATGTATTACTTACCAGATAAATTATACAGATTATGGTTTTCAGATTAAATTTTAATTATATTAATTAACTAAAATACATTTTTATAACTGTATAAATCACTTAGGGAACTCTCTTGACAAATGAAGAAATCAAAACCTAATATAAAGTACACGAAAACCATTATAATAATTAAATTAACGATGTGTTTTAGAAATATGGAGACATTTTGCAGCAATATTTGTGCAATTCTGTAACTAACTGTTATGTGTCTAAGTGATCAAGCAATGCGGTTACTATTTTAGTTCATTTTAATAAACTATTAAATATATACTATATTTTATAGTACATAATGTTCTTATATACTGTATAATTTGGACACCTGTAGTATAAATACTTTATTCTATTTCCATTGTTGAACTTTAAACTAAACTTTTCTTCCATGGATCATGTACATTATGTGATTTTTTAAGTAGATAACATTAATCTCGTTATGGACATTTCAGATTTTATTTTCTTTGATATAAAAATCTTAACTGTATATGTTCGTTACCGGTGGTAAGGGATATTCATTCATTTCGAGAAATTTCGATTGGCATTTGAATTATTAAAACAGGAAACGTTTATGTAAGAAATATAAGGTTCTAAATATAAGGAATATTTCCTAATCCTGGACATGATTTTTACTTATTACCCCTTTCAAATTAAAACATGCCTATGATATTTTAGTTTTCAAATTCTATCATGGAATCAACGAATAATAAAATTAGGCTATATATATATATATATATATATATATTTATTTATTTATTTGTGTGTGTGTTTATTTTTCTTTTTTTAATGTATTAGCCATGATAACTTAAGATAAAAATACAAAAACAACGTACTTCAATTCAAAAACTGAAAGTTTTTTTTAGATCAAAGTTACAAACACTTAACGTACTTAATGTGCTATACAACAACAATTCGGATTATATTCATTAGAAATATATCGTAGAATACTTCAAGTTAACTTCAAGAAACTTCAAGTTATGAAATAAATTAAATCTCTTGATTGAGTTATTAAAGCGTCTTTGACAACTGTGAGTAGACACATGTGAATTACATTTTTAAATTTGAACTAAATCAGTTTGGGTGAGAGAAATAATATATTCAAATCCAAATATTAATAGTCAGCTCATAATAGTGTTCTTCTGTAAAATATCCTATTTATCATTTATTCTAAAATACAAATGTGTACCATATAATAGCTTAAAAAATGAATTAAAAGAGGCGATACGACTATGACAAAATTGATATTACAACACAGTTATATATATACCCAATTTTAATAGATACGAGTAAGTATAATCCGTAATTATTTTCACTACTGTATAAAAAGACTCATCTGATTAAATCGTAAACAAATACATCCAACTTGACAGTTAATACTCAAGATGACATTATTACAATCACGTGAAGTGATAGCTATTGCAGCAACATCAAGGTGCCGCCACGCGCTGGGTGAGTGATTACATCGTTGGCCTTGATTGTTAATAAGTCCACAGAGAGATTCATTGCTCCTTTAATTGGTTGTTATCATAAGTGCCCTCTATAGGGAAAAATATTAAACAGAATAATAATTAATCTCTGGCAAACGCTACGAATCCTGTCATCGTAAGGGTCCTGCTGAGCCCATACATATTTATTGTTGCCTTTTCTCTTCCTTGAATCGTAAATAATTAGAAAAGGTTTCAGTTGATTTTTTAGCTATGTAATGGATTTTATCACTAAAAATAATGCTAATTCTTCCTCTCACTGCCAGTTAATATTACTGAATAGAATTCGTTTTTACAGCTTTGTTTAATCTAATCTATATTTAGCTATAGATTATAACAGATGCAATTAAAAATCTTTCATAAAATTTGAGCCGACCATATGGTGGCGTATTTTTATTGTAAAATTAATACATGAGGTCGACAAAGCCAACCTGCTCTTTTGATTTCTAACATAAACATGACATCCCTTACGCCATGTCTCTAACGTCATTGCCGCCTTTGATGACCTACATAATCTCCTATGAAAGGAGACAGACGCGGCCACTCAACTGTTAACCTTTTATAAGATCACTGAATCGTCTATCGCTTGTAGTTTTTTCCCATAACCTCTTCAATAACCGTATTCTCTTAGAAAGATAGTGGACAGATTTAGCGTTGTTGTTATTCGGGTTAAGAAAAGATTACCAGTTGCCTCTTTATCTAGACAGTTAATTATAAAACTTAAAACGGACTGAATTAGGTTTTAAAACCTCCTTTCTGCCATATATATATATATATATATATATATATATATATATATATATATATATATATATATATATAGTGTTCCTCTGGATATACTCTACTAAAAAACATTGGCCTTTACTTCTCGTATTTAGGAAAAAATTAAATCATGAGTGGCCCTTCAAAAGGTTTTGTAATTTTTCCTCCTGAGGGATTTTTATACAGTCCATAAATACCAGTATTTTTACAACGAGTATTTCACAATGTAGAGATCTTCACAAAAACAAATAAGTTGAATTGAAAAATTGGAGTGAACATAAACTCAACTCAATCTAAAAATGTATATACAACCAAACGAACAGACGACTGTTGATTTAATTGGTAATTGCAATGAAAACATTAAATTCTAAAGTAATGCGAAACAATATAGCACACACTAATCTTGTTCAAAATCTATACCTGACGGGCTCGCTACTGGAGTTTTCACATTCAATGGAGGTATGTTAAAACCATATAATGTAAGCAAGCTTGCTAAGCCCAAAGACAGTTGATGATTGATTTAGTTTATTATTGATACCAAACCATTAAATACTATGGTATAGTTAAAAATCTTATTTCTTAGATTCAAGCAGCTAATTTCATGATTATTACCTACGATTTCCTCTTCATATCAAATTTTCATAACCCCTAAACTAAATGACCAACGTGGAAAAACATAATAAGGCGATAATAAGGCGATAAAATATATCATAAGGCGATATTTGTTATGATTTCATCCTACAATATAAAATTAAGTTAAAAGTAATTAAGTAAAATAATTACGTGATTAACTGGGATTTGAGTAACTTAGATACTTAAGAAACAAATTCAATAGTAAGAGAACTAAAAACAATTTTCTGCTTAGCATGTTAACTATACATTAGATACTAATTATATCACAACTATAACATAAACTGAAATTATAAAACTTTATATTGGGAAAGTTACAAAGAAATTCAATAAACAATAATTTTTTAGGAATCCTTCGACGTTAAGCGATTCATCCCCTGAAAGAATGCAAGAATCGAGGTCTGGAATTTCTCAAAAAAAGACACAAGACTTCATTCATATGTGAATGGAAATAACAGTTTGTAATCTTGTTTAGATAGTTATAGAATTCGTGTGGATCTTCTTTAATATTAAATATTAAACCATGAACTAAAAACAAGAGTTATATATTAATAGGTTCAAACTCCTAAAACCAATTTTAGGTCTAAGTATTTGTTATGCATACAATTTACTGGCTTATAATTCCAAACATGCAATTTTAAGAAAAGTGCGTTAAAATTCAAAATAAGATTATTAGTTTAGTAATGTTATTGATTTCTTGAAAATATAATCTCACCTGAACTCGAATTTACACAAGGTTAGCTTGTACATGCACTTAGTTAGTGTTGTTTTGGGTGTTGGGAACGGTAAACTTCCATAATGTGTACATTCCCGCCGATAACGAGGATAGCAGAGTCACTCGGACGCCGCATGCTGATAACGCCTCATATACACAAGTGAGTCAGCCCTGAGCCGGAGTAAACCTGAGCGCTATGAATATTTATCATGAAAAAATATTCTCCTTATCACTTTGTTCTGTAATAAACTTGTCTGAGTAATAACGAATGTGCTTGAGTGCCTTCGGCCATGAGTTAGTTTAATGGAAATACGTCTCTTGTATCATATCCAATGATATTATGTATCGTGGAACGTTGTGTAACAGAGCATATTTATGGCAAAACAAGTTGTCGTTGGTCATGGTTATGTACAAAGAAGATGCTAGTGAGATATATAAGATCCTATTAAAACCGTGTATTTGACTTTTAAATATAAACTCCATTCTTGTCCATTCTTTTTTTAACTTCTAAACATTTAAGACGATGCAGTCATTTTTCGGATGCATTTTTTTAACTTTTTAACTTTTAACTTGTAGCTCTTTAACATAACTTTCTTGAAGACATAAAAGAGAAAAGAATGTTCTTTTTATCTATTCACAAGGAATTTCAGTCATCTACAGTTAGAAATGTATGTAACTTTAATAAGGTCCAAATAAAAATGGGTATGGATAAAAGGAAATTCAATGAAATATGTAATATAACTATACCTGTAGGTTCAAAACCTGATATGAATTTTAATTATTCAAATCTTAAAGAACAAAAGGAAATTTAACATTGCTGAGTCCAACCTTAGTGTCGGAAATAGTGTTGCGGCTGCCAAATTATATTTCACCGGGGGGGGGGGGGGGGTTGCACATTTCAGTCTTCGGTAGAATAATGAGATTTGCTCGACGGTGAATTCACGCGGAGAGGTCTCCTCTCCAGTTAATACCATCCCCAGCATCATGTTGGGGAACTTGCAAATTTTGTACGGACCTTCCACTTTAACTTTTTTTGACAATCTCATTGTCGGTAACTGACTGATGAATGCCCTCAAAATTTGGAGGTCCAGTGTGAAGCCGGTTAGATTAATCCAGACAATGCCACTTAAGTAATGCAAGCCACCTAGCTCATAGTGGTTGCTTCGACGACATGATGTTCGAATATGCTCTATATGTAATATGTAAGGTTCGATGGTCGTGCTGGCACTGCTGAGGAATAGATGCACTTCTTCGACAGTGAACATTTGTGTGCTGAGTATCATAGAAACTAAGGCTGTTCTGTCTCTAGTCTTCATCCAACTAATCTTTTTGTCGTTTATGGGCATTTGGCGCGGGATCTACTCATATAATATCATATAAATTATAATTTGTGTGTTTTACACTGTTTGAAAACTTTTCAATTTCAACGCTAAAATAGTTACTTAAAATGAAAACATAATACAATAATAAATTCACTGCTTGATTATTAAAGCTGGAAATCTATCAAACAGAAATACTCTTTTCCGGGGAAGCATATTTTAATGATTGAAACAAATGTTGAATTGGTAGCACACTATACAAAGCTTTAGCTGTCAAAACAAACAAAACAATATTTGCTGAAATTTATATTTGTTCTATTTTAATAAATTCCTTCCAACTGCCCCTTCTTTATTATTGTCGAATTCAGCATGTTACCGTCTTGTACTAGATAATCCATAAAGGGGGTTTTAATCAGACTTATGAAAAGGATTCATGTATATACATAGAAAATACGTAATATTGAGAAAATAACTGGAACACCTATGGTATGGGCTACCTCAGTACCTCAATTTCTCTTAGAGAATACACTATCAATTGCAAAACAAAATTGGAAATAATTTGCTAGATATAATTGCTAGGTAACGTAAGCGTATTATAGTCGAATACTAAGAGTATTAAGAACATAGCCGTAACATTAAACCGTTATTTTTTCTTTGTTTATTATTAACGTATGTACATAGTGAAATTAAAACTAAATATTATTATCAAAAGAACGTAGACATCTGAACATGCTCTACAAATGGAACTTTTGTAACTATTTAATGTACTATTTATGACGAAGAAACTACTGTTTCTATTGATGAGACATTGACCGCAGATTTTGATATTGGGATTCTGCGTTGACGCAATTGTTTTGACCCTGACACGCAAACAGTTGTTGGCTTTCTTTTAGTATTCGCCATATACTTCTAGCAAATTCTCTGTTGTGTTTTCAGTTATCTCATCGAACTATGTTCCATTGTTCTTTTCCGCATTCAAATCAATTCCAAATGCGTTTATGAATACCACCTTTGAACAGTAGGGCAAAAGAAATATACTGGAGTTATGTAATCTTTTTTTGAATTGATAGTTTTCGCGTCGTCAAACCTTTGTTTCATACTCGTATATATATATATATATATATATATATATATATATATATATATATATATATATAATGTATAAATATGTACAATATTTAGTTGTAATTACAACTTTTATCGAGTACACCTG
Source organism: Homalodisca vitripennis (assembly GCF_021130785.1). Taxonomy (NCBI): domain Eukaryota; kingdom Metazoa; phylum Arthropoda; class Insecta; order Hemiptera; family Cicadellidae; genus Homalodisca; species Homalodisca vitripennis. The sequence continues at coordinate 135,064,318 of NC_060207.1, forward strand.
TTAAAAATACACAGAATAAAATAAACAAACAGAAGAAGAAACATCTGATAAACTTTCAAATGTAAATACAATTTTGACATGTAACAACTTTTGATTAGTTGTTAATTTAAACATAATAACATATTATAATATAGAATAATTTAGAATTTAGCTAAATTTGTATATCAGAATCTAAGGATTCAAGTGGAAAACAATAATTTAGCGAATGTTAAGCCCATATGGTAGTTTCGATTTTAATATAAGTTGGTGTGCCAATTCATTATTCCTTAAATTTAAATCATTTCGAGAGCTATTTTTTGTGTCATTTTTCTTATAGCTTTCGAGTTTATAACAATCATCAAAGCTTTTGTTATGGTGAATAACGTGTAAGGCTACTTATATATATATATATATATATATATATATATATATATATATATATATATATATGTGTGTGTGTGTGTGTGGTTTAATAATAACAGAAACATTAAACATAAAAATCTCTAAATATTCCATCTAAAATACGACATTTTCAAGAGATATAAACATTTAAAAATACTAACAAAAAATAAAAAACAAAAGAAACACCATATGGTAGTAAAACAAATTTTGAATTAGGTACAACAAATAAATAATTTAGCATAATACAAGGAATATCAATTTGTAAAATCAATTTGTTGTTTACTTTGTAATTTAATAAAATAACACAAATTAAGATTTTAAGGTTTAATCTACAACACTATCCATAACTACAATTTTGACCATCAGGATGTTTAGTTTGTAGGACCCTCTGATGAACTGTTTCTAAATAATTTAATTTAAAGTTTATGCGTATCCTGAATTTGGTTAATACTTTTTAAAGAAAAACATCCATCCAATGTTTTGTAACGCTCCATTGCATGGGCTGAAATAGGATTGGATTTAATTTAAAGGTTTGTATCGCTGCGATTTTTGTTCATTCTACTGTGCAATGGAGTTATTGTCTGACCAATGTAGTATTTTGGACAGTTTTTCATGACAATTGGTAAGTGACCATGTATATATATATAATTTCAATAAACATTGAATGACAAAAGTGTAATGGTAGCACATTCACCCGGCAAGTGAGAGATCCGGGTTCGACTCCCGGCGGAGCAAGTACTTTTTGTGATTCAATGTGATTACAATGTATATATATATATATATATATATATAAAATATACAATGTATATATCAGATAAATATGAATAATCGAAGCATATACATATCGATTATTTTTCAACATTAGTTTCATGTTTCTGTAAGAAGTTAATTTTGAAATAACGTTGGGTATTTGTTTTATTGTCAAATTTCTATTTATAAAGATAAAGTAATGTTATATGAAGTTTTAATTTGATCACTTCACCGTGAGACTCATTCACTTTAAAATGTTGTCTGCCATATGGTCAAGCAATCATAATCTTATGTAAAATATCAAAAATACATGTGATAAGTGTTTTAGGTAACACAAATGGGTCACAAAACATTTTACCTTTCCAAACAGTTCTGGTGTCTGGGAAAAGCTACAAAGGTTTGGTCAGGACACAGTGAACCCTAAATATTTCTATAGCTGACGTAAAAAAACATGTAGGAAAAATTTAATGGGTTTAACACCTATATAAAGTAATGTAAAAAATAAATAGAAAAATAATGAAATAAATAAGGCAAAATAAAGCTAAGCAAGTTACAGGATTAACACTTCAAAATTAAATTAACTTATAAGAACTCATCCTCATTTACTCTGAAAACATCTTTTCTCTTTCACAATCCTTCCATTGGCAAAATCAAGATTCAAACATTAAAATTATATATATATATATATATATATATATATATATATATATATATATATATATATAAACCTTTGTTATATCAATAAAAAAGTGTGCATTGATATTAAACAAATTCTTCACTAAGTTATAACGGGAGGGTATCTTTATAAAACCTACAAAATTAAATAGTTAAAATATAACCCAATAATTTATCGCTTTGAATAATGTTACTTAATACGTTGTTGGCAAGTAAAATTTACTCTCATAAAATGATGTTATGTTTATCTTGGAAGAAAGGGAGAAAGGGGCAATAATGAAGATATATAGAACCGCGTAATAATGATAATTGAACTACAGTAAACACTGTTCGTAATTCTGAATAAACATTTTCCTAAGCTAAAAACTGTTATCATCTAAACAATATGTGCTGATGGGAATTGTGTAACAATTTATGCAATTATATTCGGTTACGTTTACACGGGTGTATTAAACTATCAATTTATTATATTACACGAAGGTTTGACCACAAGCTAATATCTGTTTTTATGTTTGCAAGTGCAAATTATCTCTTGATCACTTAGTCAAATGAATTGCACTTTAATAAATTGGAACTTTGCCATAAGGCAAAACAATTACTATGATTGACAGGTAAATCTGTTACAACATTCCATCATCTCTAAGCTGAAAGTGTGTTGACCATTGCGTTATTTGGCCAAAAATGATTAGTTGGTGTTATTTCAATATTGCGCTAGTGAATGAATAAGCTAAACAATTTATTTTAAAGTGAGTTTTGGTATTACAACGTAATATTCCCCTTGATTGGTAGTTTTACTGACATCAGAGACATCGATATGTTTCAAAACCAGAACAAATTTATCAATTAAACTATTGGAATAACTTGATTAAGTTTACAGCTATTTATTATATTTTAATACACCACTATAAACTTTTTATCTGTTACTTAGTACTTTTGAAAAGTTGAAGGTACAATCAACGCGTGACTCAAAATGTAATGAAAAACATATTAATGTCTCCCTCTAATCATCTTGTTATGTATTCAACCAGGTTCCCTAAATATTTCTTGAGAATTATAAACAATCACAATCAGCTAGATTATGCAACTGTTTAACATATAATAATAATTTTCTGAAGTATGTTGGAATGCATAGAAATAGTGTGCGACAATAATCATTTGGAGAGCTTATATAGTTTGGTTAAAGATGTAATACAGTGATCAAATTGAAAACGTATTTAAGCGTATTGATGAGGTTTATATCATTCGCCAAAGCCATATGCCCACATGCACCTCAACCTGTGTTATTGGCACTTACACTTTACAGATCAAGTGTTTTACCCATTTCAACGCTTGCTCGTTTACTTCAACCTCTTACGTTAATGCTGTATCTAGATGTGCACGTTCACAACCTCTTGCGTTAATTCTGTATCAAGATTTGCACGTTCACTTCAACCTCAAGCTTTATGGATATATGAAAATGTGTATGTTAATTTAAATATCTTGCGTTAGGGCTATGTAATACGTTATGGTTATAATAACACTTTAGTATCATCTTTAAACCTCGTGCTTTATGATTGTTTCAAAACTTCAACATTTCAATCCAAAGCCTTATGGAAAATACTATTTCAACAACATCCTACAACAACGACCTTTATGGTTAGTTCCTTTATAACTTAAAACTTACTTCAATATAGAGCGTAAATGCAACCATAAACACACACATTCGAAAAATAATATTACCATTATAATATACGATCAATAATGTGTTCTGACTTTGTGGACGTTAAATCGCTCTGAATCGATGGAGTTTGAATAAAAATTAAATCTAATATTTATAAGTACTTTTAATATCCACTCATTTATAAGTTATTTATAAATTTTTACTTGACGTTTGTATGTATTTAAAGTAAGTTGTACTTATTTTTGGTTTCATGGTTATTTTTCAAATACAATTCGTTTGAGAATTATTACACACAGTATCTGAGTTGATTAACGTGTTACTAAAATAAATCAGGTTTCTATAGTTCCAATATGAAATAACTTGTATATATATATATATATATATATAATATATATATATATATATATATATGTATGTATGTATGTATGTATGTATAGGATCAGTGGAGTCACTGGGTCAGTATACTTGTAAATCTTTATCAGCAAGACTAGTTGAAAAGTAGATAATAACATTCACAAAATCCTATTTTACTTTTACATATTTATAAGTATTATATTTTAAAAGTCACTTAATCGATCTAACATATTTACATTGCATATTAAACCGTTTAAATTCGTGTATATAATTTTTCTCCTTATTAAAAAAGTTATATTACTGTTATTTATAAATCAAAACAATACTTACAACTGTTTATTTTAAAATTACTCATTTATTTCCATTCCATTTGGTATAGACTACAATGATAATTTATGAATTCTTTTTATTTATATTTTATACTGTCTGTCATGTTTCAAGTTTAAAAATGGAAGATTTTTACATTAATACATATTATTTTACAACAACTTTTATATTTTTAATACATCTTTAACAACAATATTGGTGTTGAACTAAATAGAGTGTTAAAAGAATAAGAGACGAAAAATATAAGTTTTAAATACAAAAAAATAATGCGTAACAAATAAACAAACGTAAGCACAAATCACTCTAGAATGTTTACAGTATCCAGTGCGAATCTTGGGAATCACAACAGAAAACAAACAAAGGTTACATAATTGTCAGAGCCAAAGATAGACACATGCCGATCAGACCACACGGGGCGTAGATAGTCAGGCTAGATAACCAGCAGCTGCGTGCGTGCTGATGACGTCATCCTACGCTACAGTATATAAGTGAGGTGATAACACAGTCTGGCAGACAACACTGGTCACTGCTCTAGTGATAACAGCTCACACTCACTCTCACGTATCTCGGCATTTAGTCAAGTAAGTGCAGCTCTTCCTTATTTTAACATCAATGTTTTTGTATTTTGTAGGATAAGCTCTTACAACACAATTATTTATCATACAAATAAATACTAAAGTATATTATTTATTTTTATTTTGTAAAAATAATACGCGGTAGTGATATGAACCACAACAAATTATTAAAGCCGTTTTAATATTCAAGATTGTATTGAAGAAAAAAATGTAAAGATAGTTATTTATACTTTTATTAGTTTACTATTTATTGGGTATATAATTGAAATAGTTATATTTAAATGTCAGTGAATAATTATCAATAGTTTGGGTACTGTATATTTGATAACTTTTTGAGAACTAATGTGAACTTTTAAATCTTTAAACCCTAAAATACAATACAAAAAACATATTTACTTCTTTTACAAAAGCTATTTTTACTTACTCAAAAAAGTAACAATTTACAATTTTGCTCTTTTTTATTTTCGTCTTAACTAGAACAGACAATATTCTTTTGTTTGAATAATTATTTGTAATTAACATTATATTTATTTTGTTATTTTCTTGAATTTGGTAGAACACCAAACATGGTTGCTATTCAACAATAATTATATTATTATCTAGCAATTTTGGAAAGAATCATTCTAATTTTTATGCCTCTTAGATACTTACAATTTTGTATTTAAAAGTTTTAATTTAAAACAACCAATGGTTTGAACTATAATTTACTGTAACAACAATTTACGTAAGGTGGCTATCAACTTGTTGCAAATAATATCACAACTAATTTTGCTTTAATTTGAGTTAATAATATTAGTTAAATATATAAAATAATATTTTTAAATAAATATTTGTTTAAATTAAACTATGAATTCGGATCTGGTTTTGAAAAGCATTTACACATATTATTTACCTATACATTTATTTCAACCTAATAATACCAAAATTTGGCTGAGATTATTTTTATTCGATAAAAATCTAACTTAAAATAATACATTTTCGTTTTGAATAACTACTATCATAGTGAAGTAACTTAGATGGACAAATTTTATATTCCATTTTCGATGAAAATGAAATTTTCATAAATATTGTCCAAATAAAATAATAGACAACCAATCTTTGATTAAGAGGTAAGAAAAACCAGGTTAAAAATGTACTTTATGTGTACTTTATGGGTAAGTCATATGCCTTATACCCATGCCTGTACAACCGATAAATAGATAGCTGAGAGTACGTAAAAGTAAAAATAAAATCTTTTACATGTAACATTATCTATATGCACTAGGTATTATGTATAATTTTATGTATACTTGCTCCCAACCAAAAGCTATTAGATTCTGAAAATGATAGATAATACTAAAAGCTATATCTATAATATATCGCAATAGCACATGTCAGCTATAAATCTAAACTTTGGAAATTTAAACTATCATTACTAGCGTTTAAATTACAGAGATATAAAGTAAATAAGGAAAATCAGTTCTAACCGATTCTCATTTATAAATAATATTTGTATTTATTACTACTTATTTTATTCCAGACTGCAATTTCTTTTCTGTATCTAATAAATGTTATGTAATAAACGATAATATTTCAATATTCAGCAGTAGGTTTACCAACTAGTTTACTAACTAAATAAATTTTTACTGTATATAGTCACTTAAAGGGGTGAAATATGGGGGAGGGGTTGTTTCATTACAATCTGTATTCATAGCAATTATAAGACTGGATTTTTTGCGATCCATTATGTATAAAAGGAGATTAAGTCCATATTATGGAAATAACCGTACCTTAGACTATTAGGTACGATTCCGACCTAATATCTATATTTATTATTAAAAAGGAATAACATTCGTTTTGATTAAACATTGCAGAATGACACTGAGCATGTCAACTCGGCTGGTGCGTGGCGGCAGCGCTGTACAGCGTACTTACTGGCGGGCTTCTCCCTCCAGCAACAGCTCCCCTAAACTTGTCAAACACGGCAGAGTCCTCAACTTCGGCCCCGACAAGCTCCCGCCCTCGCAGTCCATCCTTCTGCAGCAGAAGGATGTCTGGAGGCCTTCCTCCAGCTCGTAACTTCGATGTCAGGTGAACATATATGTCTTTCTTAATGTATTATAGATTTTATTTTATACCATTGTTTTATGATGTACCTCCTTTCTAGAGTACAAAAAAAGTTCTGATGTTTATTTTATATTTGCGTAAACATCAAACCTCTCACAGAACACAAAATTAAAATTCGTAGGCATTATATTTTGAAAAATTTCCCAGCTGGAATTATTTAATAATTAAGTTTATCTATATGGTTGAAAAGAGCGAGGTATTTGAATCAGTTTTTTACGGAAATGTTCTTTACAATTTAAAGCCAAAAATACATTTAATTGTCCGATAGACAAAATGTTATATAAACTATAATATATTTTATTTTTCAGGTTACGAGATTTTGTGGAGTGCCTCGTCACTGAAAGTCTCTCTATGGGCGACCAGTTTCGAGTAGTCTACAAATGTATTTGAATATTATATATTCGGGAATATTTATAACTTAATTTATATTTTATATTTTTTAATACTTTCTCCTACATTTCTACATATGTGTAGTTGTAGAAAATAAATAGATTTTATCATTCTACAAACGTAAACTTATTTTCCTTTTTACAAATATTTTTATAAAAACACAAAAGTTTGTATACACTAGGGAATAAAAAGTATTTTGTCACTCTATTCAGGGAGGGAATTGCGCAGATAACATTCCATGCATTCATAATAATATTCGATTAAGTGTTCTTGTATTTTCTGTGCCTACTCAGATAACAAATAGTAATTATAACATTCATCGGATAATATGTGGCATGTAAAAAAACTGAGTGGTTTTGGAATATTAATCACTCAAGTTTAAATTCACAATTCTCAACTAAACGAAAATTTGTCCTTTACAGTTAATTGTTTTATCCTTAAATTTGTACTTTTACTGTGTTTTCTTAAAATAAAATACAATTTTATCAGGTATATTAAATCAATAGATGAACTGTTAGCGGGGCAATTCATGTAGAGGTTATGTTGTACTTCAGACGGATCAGAACTTATATATCAGAATACAACAGTTTTATTTTTAACTTCGCTAAATTACAAACCATTACTTCTCATGCCTACGCGTGGAGGGTTTAGGTGAATGTAATTCTCCCCCTCCCCCTCTAAATTCTATTCAAGTTATATTTTAACTTGCGTTAAGCTGAAAGTATAATAGTAGTCGAACAATTTACCGTAGTTCAGTTTCGTTGAACAGCTGACTTATAGTGAAATACAAGACTCATGCTTTGTAATTTTTGAGAATGACGATTCCATCTGCAACCCGTAGGGGTTGACAAACTATTATACAGACACTGTCGCTTCCACACGCCGCGCTTCGGGGAGACAGATCGCGTGTAATGGCCATGAGCGCCTATCGGACATCTCTATTAAAGACTAACTTGTAATAGTCTTAACATAGTTCTCATCGCTTTGGATTTTGACGGTAGTCGTGTTTTAATGGCTTTTTTATGAATGGATATCTAAAAATATAGATAAAGTGAAAGTGTAACAAAAATGAAATAAAACCTCTAGTTTTCTGATTTTACTATTTAGAAATATTGTATTATTTAAAAGTGATTAATTTTACTCAGTGTTACTGTTATACATCCCCGATATTGTTTAAACTAAAATTGAGTAAGAAACATAAAAATGTTGATGCTTATCGAAACGAGCTTTTTAGTGGACCTATCTATAAGAATAAAATAATAAACTTTCAACTCTTTAATAATAACCCATTTAATTTATTTTATAACATATTTTAATCAAAGTTTCACAAAAACTGTAAGTCAACAACTAAAAAAAATATCGTCGTTATTTAAATAGTGTTAGAATTAAGGTTCGTATTTTTACAGTTTTATTTTACACATTGTAATATGTTTTGTTTAAAAAAATTCCAGGAATAAAATATATATATATATATATATATATATATATATATATATATATATTAATCTTCAATAAGAATTCTTCAATTATTGTAATAAACATTTTCTATATTTCGGCTTAAGCCGTCTTCAGGAAATTACAAAAATTACAAAAATTATATAAATAGGGCTATAAGAACAGAATAAACATAAAACATCAACACAGAAAATGAAAAATAAGAATGAATTATTGTACAATGGTGAACATATGATTTAATTTTATAAATTCACTTTGTTGACTAAGTCACCTTAAATTTAATCCACTTATATATATATATATATATATATATATATATATATAAATAATAACAACAAATATTATTAGAAAGTAAATGTTAAGTTCATATTAAAATAAACTCGAGACCTAAGCAAACAGTAAAGTGCTTCTCCGGCTAGATAACGTCAATGTTTTAAGGAGTTTAAACCAAAATAAAGAATTGGATTTTTATATTTTTGTGACTTGACTTTTTATATTTTTCACAAATTTTTGTTTCTATTGTTGGAGCTATGTTCTGGAGTTTTAAATAAATTGTTGTTATAGAAAAAATTCTATGCAACAAGAAATTAATAAAGAGGCGAGTGTTAAGATGCTATATGACGGGAATCTGAAACTCTCCCACGGTCCGAGACCCCAGACGACTGTTGTTTTCAATCTATAAAGGTTAACGTTTAAATTCTTTAGGATTAGGATAGCTTTACTAATCTTAAAATCGGTTGAGAAAACATCCCGAGTGTTTGAATACTTTAACAAACCAGTCAAGTAAGGGGATAGCTCAAAAACATATTGTTTGACTATTGAGAAAGACAAAATAAAATCAGTTGAAATATTTAAGTTGGTGCTTTTAATAGTTTGTTTAAAACTGAAACCAAAAATAATATTTTAATAAATAACTAAATAACTCCCCCTCCCTTCGAGTCAGTTCATCCTAGATACGCATATCCTCTCATGTATGTATTTTTTAAATATATCACTAACGTTAGTACTGTGAAACACTTCCTTAATATCTGTAAGTAATATATGAGTAATATATCAACGACTTTCTGTAACGGTCTTGTAAAACATTTTCAAACTATGAGATGTGTTCAACTTGTCACACGTTGTGGCATACCATCAAAGTGAACATTTAATGTTCATCTGATTATTAAAATACCACTGATGTTTTAACATTTGCAACTTTTTAAATTTGTATGAACAGAAGTGACAATAGGGAGGCAGTTTGATTAATTAACGAGCCCAGGTCACAAGGGAACAGTTACGCTACTTGGATCTCAGCCCACGTCTAGCCCGGTTGTCCGACTGTGCCACATTTTCCGAATTAAGCCCACAAAATTCAGCCCACGTCTCTTTCTGGAGTTTTCATACAGAGGCGTCCTTACATTGTAGGGGCTTAGTTGCTAACTTCGTTTCCTCTGATTCGTTCATTATCTAGTCTGTTCTCTCACCGGTGGACCACGTGACCTATACCTAGGTACCGTGTTTGCATATTCATGGAAATGGTTTTAGGTGTTATAAGTAACACCTAAAACCATTTCCATCGCTTTTTCCAAATGAATTCAGATATCAATATTTATAGCAGTGGCCTAACCATAACTAAAAATAAATAAGCTAACTTCTACAAGTGTTAATGTGGCTTAAGTCTCAGATATTAATATATTTAAATTATTACAACTTACAGTACACTATTGATGTTCATTTATCCATGAAAAACTTTTTAAGGCTCATAATGGGCTACTAAAATGTGTAATATAAAATATCATATCTTTGTCTTTTCTTAGAACGGCTTTAATGGTACAGTAGTAGTAAATCTACATGCATCGCTGTCTCTCGTTATACAGGTATAGCTAGTTTAGTTGTATAATTAAGTTAACGATAATTATACAAGGCCTGAGGCATAAACATTGTTGCAAATTTGATATAATTCGTTATGGCTATAATAACATAACAGTTACGTAACCTGCTTTAGTAGCACATTTAACTTTAATGAGTATAATATAAGAGTTTCTATATGTCTAATGGTTGTACTTCTTTGACATGAAAATTCCGGAGTCAAATCCAATTTAAGTGATTAAACAAGTGATTTAATCCCAAAATGTTGCAAATAATTTAAATAATTTTGGCTTTGATGTTTTTATTATTATACTATTTTTACTGTGTTAAACAATTATCGGTACCTATATGTGTATACGGACAAGTGATATAAGATCTTAAACATGTTCAACATGAAAATAGAAATAGAAATGATATTACCAATTTGAATTAAACTGACGTCGTCATATGATATTAATAATATAACTGATCTTTGCTATACAATTTTAATATTTATTTTTTTACTTATTTACTTATTTAAAACAACTGGATAATTTTTTATCATACATTTGTAACAGTAGGCTATATTAAAAATATAGGACAGCTTAAAAAATTCAGAAACTGTAGATACAACACAATTTGGAGTCGTACAGTTAATCAGAGTTACAAAGCCATCACATTATTGAGATTGTGGAAGTAAAATATTGAATAAATGGAGACAATAAACTTGATAAATTAGATGTAAGAAAAGAGTCGCACTTCTTACAATTCTGCTAAACATCACAACTTATTTATTACGTCGTAATTCTACTAAGTGGGACAGACACGGAATGGTTCATCTATTTCTTGCATCTGGACTGTCCCTTTCGTTTCTCTGCGATATTGTTTATCAGAAAAATGTAAGAAGAAACATTGGTCCCTATAAATAAACAGTTAATTAACTATCAAATAGAAATAAGTTAATTATGATTTAAATATAAAAATATTTTTCTAATTAGCTACCAAACACCCGTAAAAAGTCCTATATCCTTCGGATACACACTAATAATATTTATTAATGGGAGAATTGCACGTATTTGGCATTATACTTACTGTTTAAAGAGAATATTATTGAAATTTAATTTACTACATTTTATAAAAAAAACAATCTTAACGTTATCATATACTTTAGTACGAGTAATTATACATGTATATGATCGCTCTTGGTAAACTTTGGACAGTATTATTTTTATCGTCAGATTGTATGAATTATAAATTATTTTATAATGTAGGATTAAAATATCGTAATAATTACACTAATACCATGTGGAGTGGGAATGGGATAACGAAAACATTTTTTTCTTTACTAAGAACCTACTTCTTCTACTGTATGAATAATGCATAACTAACATTAATTTTAAAGTGGCTTTGCGTCCTACGTCAAGGATTTCACAAATTCTTTCTTTTGCATAAAAGAATGTTACGAAGGACATAACAAAGTGTAGGTAGAAAAAGTTTCGAAATTGTATCGAAAAGGCCTGTTTTTTGTGAGTTTTCTAAAGGCACTCTAGTTATAAACTAACCATGTATACGTATATTTACTTTGGTATAATTCATGTATATAATAGCATAAATGCTCACAGATAAATATGTGTGTATATATATATATATATATATATATATATATATATATATATAAATGAGGATAAAAAACTGTCCATGTTTATGATAAATTATGTGTTTGGAGAGGGAGAAATATCAACAAATTATATGACCCGCTGCTAACAGTGTCCAATACTAGTTACGATGGGGAAGGATTTAGTACTTAGGCAACATAATTATGTATAGAAGATTGAAGTGGATAAACCCGCACGTCAAAGTTCACATCTGCGGTTTGTTTTCAATTCAGGACGATAAGCATCTCACCGTAACTTTATTTACCCATATGGACTCCGTTTTCCGTGGAAACCTAGTTTGGCATCATTTTCAGTTTATTCACTCAAGAATCAATTGTCTTTCAACAAGAATACTCAGTTACAAGAAAAATGTGTATGTGTACACACAACCATTTCCACACTCAGGTAACTCGTTATTTAAGGTAGATAAGTCTACAAATATAATCAAACAGTCATAGAATCATCATATCATTGAGGATTTATTGTAGTACAAATGTATAACTGTTCTACAATTAAAGAAGTTACTCGGAGAATTATATGAAACAAAAAGGATCTTTAAGTGAGCATTTAGCTTATTACATTACATACAGCAACAGTAAATAATTATAAATACTGAGTTGAAAAATTGTTTTTATGAATAATTCACAACTCTAAATCCTTAGTTAAGTGCTAAACACCTGAACTGGTGGTGCAAGTGTTATATAGGAAAAGGTTTCCGATACTTCCTCCGTGTAAGACTAAAAGGTGAGATATAGTGCGAAAGTTCTACCCAACTTACATATGTCAAAATCAAACCTTCATATCGGAGAAATCTCACCATCCGAATATGGGTTTCCAATATCAACCGCCTTTAAGATACCGTGACTGCTTATTATAACTTACCAATAATTGTTATTCGCCCAGATATTGTGTAAGATATGTTAGCTTAAACATGAAATTAAAGAAAACCTCGTTGGGATGTCAAGAATTCCTGGATAACGTACGCTTAGAGGACATTCATTTGAAGATGGACGCGAATTTTTGAATACACCGTTACTAACCTCAGGAATTACTAAGAATATTTCGCTATTTAGGTAACACTGTTTAATACTATAAACGCTGATGATACCCTTATAGGTATTTATCGGCTTTCTGACCACGCGCAGCATTACTGCATAAGTTGCTGGGAAAGAGGCTTTTACCTCAAAGTGGATTTCATAAATCCTTGTAAAAACCTCTTACTACTTACTTGATTACGTCTTTTTATACGGAGCATTATTTAAAAAAACAGCAGACTGCTGTTATTATCATTGTTCAGTACATTATTTCAAACAGGTTCTGCAAACAATGAGGACTATGCTTTCCAACACAAGATAAGAACACCCCGCACCACGTGTAGCGTAACAAGCCCACTAAGTTTATAAAACCAGGGGTATCATCTTCGTGACATTTTTGTGGGATATTGCTTATCTCACTGTAAGGAAAGCTTCCTTGATATAAAAACAGACAAGAATATTTAGTACAGTTACCTTAGAAACTATAACACTACTGACGATAGGCATTCACTGGAGTCTCAAGCAAATCCAAACTTATACCTCAGTTCGATACAAAGATATGTCTTTGAGTAAAAGGTATCAATAACATTCAGCAACATCTTATGTATGGATGTGCACCATTGTTGAACTCGATCTTTCCTATGTAGAAGTGAAGATTCAAGTCTGACTCAATTCATTATCGAAATATCCTGAAGACTACTAACTTCGCTAACGCCCATCCAAACTCCATATGATGACTATAACTATCATTAGTGTGTCCTTCCTTATATAAAAATTAAACTATATACAAAGTTTGAGTCTATAGCACAATTTTTTGTTGAGAATCGTTCGAACGATGAGACATATAATAAGCTTTAAAAAGTTTTTAAAGAAGTAAAAAGTCTCGGCCTGTTAAGAAATATAAATTACAGCCTTCTAGTGTTATGATATTTAGATACGTTTACATAGTGTGCGAGGTGACCTATGGTTTGTCAATTCCTAAACAATGTTATCACTGAGCCAACAATGAGCCTTGGTGACCTTGGTAGTTGTCTGCCCACATCACCACATTGCTGTGTGACTGTACACACTCAACGCTGCACCTTCATCGCTTTAAGTGTTCCACTATTAATTAATTGTGTAACTATTAACTATATATGATGAACCCTAATTTGATCTCGTACGTCTCTTTCTAAAATGATATTGTACAATGATGTGAATTGCATTAATGTAAGTTAGCACAGTTATCGTTACACCATTTGACTCAAAAACGTACTTTGTAAAAGGAGAAAGGTATGCATCCTATGCTTTAGTTAAATTTTATAGTACCTTATAGCTTGACTTGCGTAATGAGTCTCGAGTAATAGATGCCAGGTCTGTATTAATAAACTTAAATAATAAGCCATGTCTTACAAATAATATCCACAATTTTTCAGTATGTGATTTGAAGCAACATGATACCGCATATCACTTCATCGCAAAATATCCCATATTTGCTCATATACAAACTTTTATTATAGAAAAATATACTACTAAAGATAATTATATTATAGATCAGCATGATCACAAGCGCCTGCAGACGTAGAAACGTGATGAGATATTTAAGTGTTTGTATATTGCGTTTTAGTTTTTGTAGGATCTTAATTGCTACTATATAAATAGCAGTTTGTCTTCATTTCGTAATTGTCTTTACATTTCATCCATTGCCTCTTATTAATGACCAGAAGGAACTCTCAAGTACTTTTATTGGATGCGTCTTGAGGTTTCATTAACCAGGAGATGGATACACTTTTAATATTAAGCTTAATATCTTTTGAATTTGCAACATCATGCTGTAAAAAACTGGACAAGGTATAACAGTTAAATATAAAAGAAATTATAATAAGGTTATATTTAATTCACTCTAAACACGTGAAATGTGCGGATATAAATCAAGTTTTGATATATTTTCAAGTTTGACATGCACTGGATGGACTAGTACATGTTTTCTCGTACGTTTCAAAACCACTTTTCTTGACAAAATTAGTGACGCTCTGTTCTGTGACGTTGTTCCAAACTTTGTTTGGCATCCAAATTGCATTGCGGTCTTTGATTTTCAGTGTAGTCTTTTTGTATGTAAATTTTAACCAACCCCTTTTGTAAAACATTCTTATAGATACCTTGGCCATGGCAGAGTCATACACTTAACCTCAGAATTTGCTAACTATAAAATGTCTTCAAGTTTCGGATGCAGTTATCGATGCAAATTTAAATTTGCCTATATTTCTTTGGTATTGTTTGCTCAAGACTTTCAACCAAAATTTTCCATTCATTCAATATACTGTTAGGGACGTAACAACTAAGAAAGCATTCTACTTAAAGCACTTTGTTTTCTAATCGTAGAAGAAAAATAGGGGTTTCAAATTCCCCAGTAGTATTACAAGCAGGAAAGCTTGGATTCACTCTCTATTATGTTTTCCTCCGTAACAGGATTTACCTATGAACGATTACGTTTCATGCGGCAATAATTTATTGAAAATTACAGTATGGTCTGTTTTTTAAACACCTAGCATTAGTATTCATTTTGGTTTTTTACACATTGCACACAAAGTATTGTCCAGAAGCTGAGAACCTGGTTGTACTGCAGTAGTTTTAGTGGTGGTTGAAGTAAGAGGGTATTAAAGGGATTACAAATATGAAAATAAAATTGTTTCCACATACCATATTTTTCTTAGTTTTACTTAAACTGACCGTCAGACAGAAATAATAATAATAAAAGACTGAAAGTACTTTCCATCAAATAATCAGTTAGCTTATTATCTAACTTTTATCTCTATAGCTATATGGTTGCTTTTAATTGTGTTCAGGTAAAAATATATTATCTTGAAGAAATAACTATTGTTTTCACAGTTTTTACACTTTCGATGTGCTTCCACGTCGTCATCCTCCTAAACTAGCGCCACCGATTTCTTTCTTTAGGGGAGATTCCTCTTCTTAGGGAATTTTTTCTACAGGCACATGGATTTGTGCGTGTATAGTGTAAATGTCCTTTCGGTTCCTATGCTATTAATTCCAGGTTCAACACAAACCTTTTTTTAATGATTTAATTTTGTATTTATAATGAGCAGCCAACTGCTACTAAAAAAGTTATAATCATGTACTAAATCTCTTAAAAAAAATCCTGAGCTTTCCTTGTATACGCAGGAAGAACTAGAGTTTAATAACATATCATACGTCTTGTACATCAGGTCTTAGACCACGCCCTCTCCAGTGGCATGTATTATTATATCCTCTTTACTTAGTTTCTTGTCATTCTGAAGTAAGAGTCAGAATTGTTCACGGAAATATAAAAACTGACGATAATTTCACTGCCAGAATCTCTCTATTACTGTATCATATTAATTATTTTGTATTTGGCCGTATCTGTCACATATGCGTTTAAATAAGCAAACTAACATATGATCAGAAGACCAAACACAAAAGTCTCCCGGCGGAGCAAGTACTTTTTGTGATTCAATGTTTATTGAAATTAAATAAGGCTATTGCCATTTATACAATTTAATGTATCATATTAATGAAATCTAGACTTACGAATAGACTAGTTCAAGAATTGGACTCTTTAAAAATGTAAAAACGTACCTTGTAAAAACGTAAAAAATGTTTACACGTAATAGACGGCAAAGAATCTTAAGGCCTAACTACTAAAGACAATTTAATTACACATTGCAATGTATTTTTTATTCATTTCACTTTTTATTTTTATTTGAGCCGAAAAATAAGGCCTTCTTAGTAATTGATAATTAACTGTCCTAGTATCCTTCGCTGTATTGCAAATGTACTAAACATGAACGTTAATTATATGTTCTATAGTGGATACATTATTTAATAATGCGTATAATTTTAAAGTTTTTTAATTTTCATTATTCAAGTTTCAGACTTCGATTTAATAAGTTTTTTATAACTTGGTAGATAATCAACCAAAATAGAGTCCAAGGGACTATTGCTTTACTGTGCACTTGCAAATTGGAACAATTATATCCTGTGTGAATAAAGGCTTTTTTATTCTTTCTTTCTTCTTCCTTTATTTCTTCTAATGTCTTATGACAACAGTTAATATAAACCTTTAATTGATTTCTTAGTTAGATTCATGTTTACCTATGCGTTAGATAAGCAGTTCCGTTAGATATCAGTAAAAGGACATGTAATGCAATCATTGATAACATATCATCAACATCGTTTGTTATTCATTGTTTTAACATTTCAATTACAAGCCTTCCAGTAAACTATCAATAAAAATAAGAAGATATAGCCTAATGCCTCTATTTTTTATTATATAAAAATATGATTACATTCAATAGCGCCTACAAATGTGGAAACGTGATGGTATATTTAAAGTGTTCGCATATAGCGTTGTTATTTTCGTAGGATCCTAAGTCTTAGTATATAAGTGGATATTTGTTTCCGTTTAGTAATTTTCTTGTGATTACACTATTGACTTTTATTGATGACCACATTATGTATGTGACTTAAGCTTGTGACTTACCCAGGAGATGAATACACTTATTGTCATTTGTATTTGTAACATCATACGGTAAAAATCCGGAAAAGGTATAATAGTCAAAAATGAAAAGGAATTATAGGAAAAATAGTTTTAATTCACTCTACACACGTTGAATCAGAGGCGGCTTTAGCGGGTGGGTCGGGTGGGCCCGGGCCCACCCAGATTTGTAAGAACATGACGTAATCAACAGGAAGTACTATCGAAAAACGGGTTTTGATTTGTTTATATTCAGAGCAACTCCAGAAAAACGTTTTAACCTATACAGGTTAAACATTTATTTTATGTTATAAGCATCTTGTGAACGGCTTAAGTTTTAATTGTGGCTAAAGATGAACTAATCTTAAAGGGTTTTACAAAGACCCTAAATTGTAAATAATATAAAATGAAAGAGCACTGAGAACTTACAACCAGTGTTACTGAAAGTGGACATTTTTAGGAGGTCAGAATGTTAGAATGTATTTATTTATGTGCCACAACCAATTAATATGGATACATATTTGCGTAAAAGAAACAAATCCTCTAATAATTATAACTCATCAGTTCAAACAGACATAGTATATGACGATGGCAGGCCTAAACTGAGTAACATTTCTGAAAAATTCGATTAACAAAATAGTAAAAAAATAAAATTTTATCTGCCTTGTACCTAAGAAACACAAATGGTAGATAGTCATGTTATCTTTCATGATTTGAGTTTAAGGTGTGACAATGGGCCCCAAACAGCCCAGTAGTAACGTTTCCACGCCACAACATTAGTTGGAAACAAAGATCATTTCAGAGATCGTGGTACGAAAGATAACCTTGGATAGAATATTCAATTAAAAATTATTCGTTTTTTTTCTTTTTTCTAGACGTTTTTATACACAGAACCAATTACTTGATGATGTGTTAGGTAACACTGGTTACAATGATTGGAAACATATAAGAAGTATGGTGACAAGACATGCAAGTTCGATGTCCACAAAGCATGTTTATCTAAATACCATGGATGGAATTCTTCTAAAACGACTGGGTGTGGTGACTACAAAAATTAACTATCAACTCGCCAAAGAAATACAAAAAAATAGAGACATACTTAAGTCAGTTATTAGAAGCATTATATTTTGCGGAAGACAAAACACTGCCTTGAGCGGGCACCGCGAACTGAGCTCAAATATTACGAAGGTAGGGCATAAAATAGTGACTCTAGTGAGTCAGACAGAGAAGCTGATTCCGAAAGTAATTACAACCGAAAGGTCTAACAAAGGAAGTAAACAAAGGCAATTTCAAAGAACTGCTAAGTCTTCTCTCCATTGAAAATGAAAACTTAGGAAAAATTACTAAAAGCTTGCCATAAATGCAATATATATACATCACAAATGATACAAAATGATATTATATTGGCTACGAAATTACACTAAGTAGGAATATAATACTTATGATAATATATTATTAACAAAGTCTCTTTCTACATCATTGTCATTTTAACTTTTTTACTAAAGGCTTTTACTAAAGTATTATAACATCCCAGGAAATCGAACACGTTACCTCCTGGGCCCTACCCCGACTCCTCGTTGAAGTCCTCATATAAGTAACCTATGCTCTTTAAAATTTTTCATACTGCGAAAAATACAAGATTCGTTTTGGTACCACTCATTTTTGAAGAATGTATAGTGCTAGTACTATAAAGGGTACATGATTCTATAACACCTTTAGTCGTCAAAGTAGTAATTACCCAAATATTCGGTATTTTGTTGGTTCATTTAATATCTTTTATGAGGAATTTCGATACAATAACACACAAAATCGTATTAATATTGCAAACAAAGTTGGATTTACATAGTTATTTAAAAACTAGATTGCTGTCTAATTTAACTTAAAAGTATGACGGAATGTTCAGCGCTGCATTCATTAGACCAGATGAATTTTTCCGAACACGAGCTGGGGACATGACCAATACCATACCCGTACATACCTGCGCTGCTGTGGAGGTGGGGTAGGAATGGAACTCTATCTGCTCCATTCCAGCCGCACAGTTCCCGCATACAAATCGGTTCAGCAGCCTGAACGCAGCTATACTACAGGAAAAAGTTATTGAGAACTAACTAAACAACAAAATAGAATATTTAAATGAGAACGTTGATATTTTCCTATTAATATCTTTTTTATTAAAATTGTATGATGGTAACATAGGTAATTAAAGACTGTGATATGGGTATGTGAAATTAATCTTCACTTGTTTTACAATATATTCATGCATTTTTATCTATTTTTATATAACCTTTATTCACGACGAATAATCTTATTGCATTTGTCATTAAATTTATGTTTGAATATCCATTATTGTAATATAATGTGCGCACTAATACATCATGCAACTATTAGAATAAACTAATTGTATTCTTATCCAACAAACGCATATGCATAATATGACATTACTCAAGGTTTGCTTTCAGAAAAGTTTTCTTTTTTAAAGGAATAAAGCGAAACTACACGTAGTTTTATTTTCAACCTTATATTATATTTTATTGGACAAATGTAATGAAATCAGTTTAGGCTATTGCAATTAAAGAGTATAAAATATCATATTTAATAACAGTTCAAATTAAATTAAATTCTTTATTCTTCTTCTGTACTGTGTTTTTGAGATTTAATTAGATCAATTAAGCTGTGTTATTATAATATTTCGATTAGTTCTTGACATAAATTGAACTTATACATGAACAGTTCTCGAGCACTAATTAACTTCAGTATTACAGCTCAGCGCGGTTACTCGTCGCTGCTCAAACAGAATAGCTCTGAGTTGTATGAAGTCTCACGATCACTTTGAAGAGATTTTTCAAATGTCGAGTTTGCCTTGTTGCCACGATAACGAATTGTCAAAAAGTGTACATCAGTGTTATCGTCATAGTACTTTACTTTTGTATTAGTCCGTTTTGTCCCACATGTTGATTGTGCCTTGTTTTCCGATCAACAAAATACATGTTCAGACGAAAGACAATTTAAAATACCGAAATAGGAACTGTTATACTTTAACCAGGGAGCCTAAGAGGATGTCCATATAAAATTTCAGTACAATTGGCTGAATAGTTTACGCGTGAAAGTGTAATAACCAAACAAATTCACTTTAGCATTTATAATCCTAGTTATAATATTGGTATGATATACAGATGTTAGGTTACCTTCCATATGCGATATTTCAGTTATACTAAATCATTCAGTAACTGGTCAGATCCGTATCAAAGAAAATTATAATGGTTTACATTTGTAACACATACACTCAATTACCGTTGAACATGTATGTAACCCTAATAGGGTTGACTTAATACACTATAAATAATTTTCATATAAATGTAACAAATCCGGATTCCAAATCTACTATATTTAAGAAACAAACTAACACTAGCCTTGACAAACATAAATGTGTTATCCCATAAAATGTGCAAACAGAAAATAGAGAACGCTAGATTGGGAGCCTGGCTCAGCCTGCCCGGAAACTGATATTATCTACAGCGATTAATGTTTTCATTAGATTTACTCAGCTCTATTTGAATAATAAGGGCGATAAATTATCCTCGCATCCGCATGAAATACTAGAGCATAGTAATTAGTGTTCTAGTTACGCCCTCTACTAGTATTAATAGAGTGTGTTATTTTATACCATATTACAGCATGGGCAACATTAGTATTGTAAAACGAATCATTTCATTTGTATTGTTTGTTGATACGCTATTTCGATATTATAATCAAATATTATTTACTAAGACGAGGTTAATTTGTATTTATGTTATCTTATATAAGTTTAAAAAATTGTACTAGATAATAAAGAATCTATTAAAACTATTCAACAACTATAAATGTACTATATTCAATTTCTAAAAACATTCAGTTTTTTTACATACACCCAAGATTTAAAGCGAACATAGGTAACATCATACCACTATAGGTAAATATCAATGATTCATATCATATGCGGACACATATCAAGTGATTATTCGGAAAATATAAGAATAATTACTATATAAATTAGGATGGTTTTAAAATATCGTAATAATCATGATCCTCTTTATAACATGTATATTTTTCGAAATTTGTTTATGAAAAATTACTTATATACTTTTTTAAACTTACAGTTATATATATTTTGAAAAGACTGTTTATTAGATTACATAATTTATTACTGAAAATATCTTTAAATTGAATTTAATTATATTTCAAACTAAGCAATGTGAAAATTGTTCAGAATAAATAAAAATGTATACATTGCTCTGAATTATAGCATGACTAATCTTCACAAATGAGTAAAATAACACACGTTTTAGGAAATTACTGAATTTTCTGAAATAAACAGAAACAGTTCGAATGTTTTCTCTCAAACAAACAATAAATTGAGGAAAAAATGAAAATATTCACAGCTCGTTATGAAGTTTAAATCGGCTTCTGTTTTCCTGTACGGACGAGTAAACATTGCATGATGAGCACCTGGTAGCTGACAACGGTTCTTTGTTATAGGTGTTGGTATTGCTGGTAATTGTAAAGTACGCTTGATCCGTAGTACATCTGGAGGAAGGCTTACTCTTGGTTTGTTTCAAGTAGGAGGCAAAGTACATTCAAAGTTTGGATCGTGATCATCTGACTCTCCTTGACTTCCGTTTGGGCAAAGCAGTAAGCATAATCTTCCCTGAACTGCAAGTCCAGTATGTCTCGTGTAAGTGTCCCAAGTTCATTTCGAACTCGCCTGTATACAAACCAGCCTGCTGCTATGGAAAAATATATCATGTGCATGATCACACCAAACTGTCCACTTATTTTTTCTCAACACCATTCTATAATAATGTATAAATTAGTTCCAGAGATCAATTTCTCCCATTTTGTTATTATATTATTTAACTGTTAAATTCTTTAACAGAAATGTATTGGTTCGTCTTTCTACACCACCTCCGACATTGATCAACTGGCAACTTGCCTTCTTTGTTAGACATCAGAATCACAGGCCTATTGTCAAACCATTTTACCTCCGGTTATTTCACCATTTAAACTTACGCTCTGATCAGTAGACCTCCGTCCTTGTTTATTTAAACCGTTGTCAAGTATTAGTTTAGAATCTGTCGGAATTATATTTTTCACTAGGATTAAAGTCTCTGTTGCCCCTTTTTGTGAGTAAAGAAGATCTAAAAGATGAATGAAATTAAGGTAACTATCCATGTACAGAAATATTCATTGCCAGATGTTTTTAACATGTTCCTCCAAAGTCTAGGTGTTCAAAACGAGTATCATTGACTCTAGTACCTACCACCTTTCTCTTAATAAAAGTAAAATTCCAAGGCAGACCATCGGGGCCGCGATGACCAAGTTCTTAACTCCACATAGATTTGGCTTAGACTTGATAACCTGTCTAGCTGGTCATTGGCCATAAAATGGGATCATTTTCTCATCAACTGCAACGGTTTCACTATTTGAATTGAGTAGGTAACTAGTCCTGACTGATTTCAGTAGAAGTCTCACATTCCATAATTTATTACTAGCCTTTCCTTCATTAGAAATGTCTTTAACATACACAACTTTGAGGTAAGACCTAATTGTAAAATACCTGCCTCTCACTATCAAAGAAATAACACTATTTACTTTAGTTTTTCCTCATAATACATTTTAATTCTTACAAATCAAATATAGGACATCATTAACGTTGTTCCAACAAATTTCTTTCATTCTTCTAAGATAACTCAAGGTTTTTCCCATTTGTGGCAAAATACAGTATTTTTTATTTGAATACTCAATAATAGTGATAAAGATATATATTGAGATATATTATTCTTTTGGAGACATTTTTTTAACGGTTAAAGGCCATGGCTCATACAGGAGGAACAGGAGAATTAGAAGAAAAATCAACCAGTATTTTCCAATGATATCTCTCAAATATTACAATACCAGATTTTTGGGCGATATCTGAAGTTGAAGGCCGGTTTAGCAATTGGGAATCTCCTGGTTGGATCAAGTCTTCGTTATTTTTAAAACTGTGTCTTCAGTAGGCTCCTTATCTGGCACAAAGGTAGGATCAATTTTCAGATCGTCTTCATCACCAGAGGCATCAATCTCGCTGATGTTTCCATCAAGGACATGCAAATTAGCATCTCACAGTGAAAATCTCACAAGTCAGTTTGAGTTCAAATATATCCTGAATGCGAAATAAAGGTTTCTAGGCTTGTATAACAAAACTCAATAACAATAAAGCGACAGCTAAGACATCTATTTAAACTACATATAGATATCTAAACAAATATTGAATTAATGTTTTCTGTAGGCTAATTTTAAAACCATAAAGAACGGGATCGAGGTCGGTCCGTCATCTTTCACACTGAACAGTAAATGGAGATAAATGAAATACCAGAATGAAAGATGGTGTGGTAGGAGCTACTATCTTCATAGACTTACACTGAACTATATAACAGAGCGGCCAACACTCTCTTAACCTGTATAAATTCCCACAAAAAACCGTATTTTATGTCTCCTATTGACGCCAAATGGACTGAGGATGCACTGTTAAAACAAAAACAGTTATATATTGTTTATATTTTATCAATACACCGAGAACAAAATAGGGGAAAAGGAGGTCAAACAATCTGTCGCAGACTCACTGAGTTGATGAAATAGAGGAATATCATATAACAACCATTATCTTCACATCTCCTAATATAAATATAGTAAATTTGTTTTGCATTTCTGCATTACAGTACTGACAAAGCACTGTACACTTTATATTTTCCAACATGTCCAGTTAAAAACATATTTTTAGTAAAATTTTTAATTTTCTTACCCGAACATTGTCTTTATCTGTTCTGAACTGCAGTTGAGACCGAAGGGATTTTCGAAGTAGGAATTAGCCTTTATGTTAACCAGGGACCCTAACAATGTCCAAGTACAATCGGTTAAATATTTTACGTGAGAAATCGTAATAATTAAACTAACTCACTTTCGAGTTTATAATATTTGCTTGGACTTTTTTGTTCGGAGTAACAAGTAAACTCATCTGTTGCTTCGGAAATATAATTAATTCGAACCAGAAATGATTCCACACGCGTCAAACCTTTTAATTAAGTTAGTCCCTTAACCTCTTATCCCCTTAAACATGAACATTAAAGTAATATTTTCCTGATATATGCATACTTATGTTTGAAAACGATTGTAGGACTCCATCATATTACATCACTAGGCTGCCAACTTCGATTTTTAAATTTCCCGCAAAGCCGATTAACAGCTAGTAAATAAGTTTTAAGAACAACTGTAGAAAAATTTATGTTAGACGAAAACAGTATTTGGCTATATTATCCATTATACTTTGAACATTTCGATGGCTTTAGACTTTTACGGGTAAGAGGTCTTCAGAAAATAACATAACGGTTGGTTTTGAATAATTGTTTCACCAACAAACTGATGGATCCAAGACTCATTCATTATCTGTAAAAAATCTGTCAATGATCGGAACGTTTATTCTGAACTTCCTAACAAAATTTTGCCAATAAGATACTGTCTTTACACCAAAGATGTTTTGAAGGGCTGTAAATAAATCTCTAATAGAAAAAAACCCACTTTTTGAACAAATTCCTAGGAATTTTTTATACCTTGGCATGCAAATCGTATATAACAACAACATAATTAAACATGTAATCAACAAAGCTGTTTTCTTTAATCGTTATTAAAATACAGTGGAAATCAAAGGGAAAATATTCCAAGAACTGATGACAACTGATCAAAGGAGTTTATCACGTTCAAACAACTTTTTATATTATAGAGTATAACTTTACAAAAATCGCTATTTTTGCTGTTTTATAGTTGAGAATGAAAATCTCAATCAAAGCAAATCCTGTATAACTCATTACAAACAAGGCTGATATCCATATGGAATATTTGTGTGTGTGTGTGTGTGTGTGTGTGTGTGTGTGTGTGTGTGTGTGTGTGTGTGTGTGTGTGTGTGTGTGTGTGTGTGTGTGTGTGTTTAAACAAAATATTGTACCATATAGTCGCACCTTAGTCTATAAAAATGCATGATGGAAAACAAATTTCATTTATTTAAATAATTTGTTAAAATTTAACTATTTAAACATTATTTTATGACAGAATTCATATATTTTTACTTCATTTTACTATTAGTTTTAATTTGTTTAAATTTAGAGTCTAAAAAAACATAGAGTAAGCGTCATAGTTACAACACTTCTTATTTCTCTATTTCAACCGCTTTGGAGGACAGAGTTAGAAAATACGTATATGAGAAAATTAAAAGGATTTAATAAAAATACTCTTCTAACTGTGCAACATTAAATGTTGCATAAAGCGTTGGTTTCATAGAATTTGGAAGCGTATACTGTGCCCTATAATAAACTAGGAGGTACGCGGACCTTTCTAGGAAAGGACTTACGTAATACTGCTGGGAGCTATTTATTATATTAGCTATATTATATATTTTATACAAGACATTGGAGAGTTAAAGTTGAAACTGGCATGTAGTAATATTCAGTTATGAGTCAGCGATTATCGCCCGCTGTCTTAATTCGTGGAAATGAATGGCAAGCAGAACTGTGGAAAGAGACATACCTATTTATTCCTTTAAATTAATCTGAAATTTATTAATTTAAAATAAACCATATTTATCTTAGAATATATTTAAGGAATATTGAAAAACTACAATTTGGGTAATGTATGGATTGATTTAACTAAACTCTCAAACATATAGATATAAATAGCACTTGACGCGGGCACTTATTTGCTGATGAAAGCTTGGCCAGCTTATCGCGTCCTATGTTTAAACAGCCAAATGGATTGAATCAAACATTGGTATTGTTTAACTTCACGCTAAATTATAAACCTCTATTGTTTTATAAAGCATTCCGAATATTTTGAGAGTGCTGTTCCAATAAAACAAACCAATTAGATGTGAACAGTTCGAGTATTGTGTGGAATAAATAATGTCGATTTGTACACGATTTGTGTTTTATAATAATGAATTTTTACAGTCATAGACCGCTTGTTCTGCTACCATATCGGTACTGGAAAGAATATGTTATTAGGTAACAATTAGTACGTAGTAAATTGAATTGTCTATATAGATTTATGATAACCATAATTATTTAAATATTCAGAATGGTAATGCGCTACTATCCAGTACAGCTGAGATATACGAAAATTCTCGTTCCTTTGTAGCCACGTCAGATGATTTTCCCTCTCCTCAAAATTACTTTACCCATGTAAATAACTTTTTTATCTACGTACACATCACTTTAGCTATATATATATATATATATATATATAAACTATATAAAATTGAAATCTTTATTTGATTTGACAAACCTATGTCCAAACACATCGAATTTTAAAAACCAAAATTAGTTAGAAAATAATGTTAAGTTTCCATGTAGAAGAATAACTACTAGACTATTAAATGACAGATATATTTTTAAAATGTTGTGTATCTTTGCATCATGTCGACAAATATCGTTCAATACTGTTCTTGAAAGTTCTATTTATTAATTTTAATAGCTATTTTATTTAATTTTAAATGTTATTTTTCCCTTTTAAAGTGCCATAAGGCACAGATAACTGATGTTACAAGATAATTGACTGATAGTTTCCGTTTTTAAACGATGTTATATTTAAGTATGTCAGTAAACATTGTTATTACCTGACCATCTAGTTGATCATATAGATGATGATCTAAGATTGAAGCATAACAGTTTTATACTATCTGTTATTCACGGGTCCACACGTAATATTTAAACGCGAAATCCTTATACTACATTTTAAAAGGAAATTATGTAATACGATGGAGTCTTATACAAATTTTTAAACGTACGTAGATATATATATATATATCTCAAGATATTATTAAAGTATTCATGGTAATGAGTATCACAGTTTATCCTGACTCTTACATCGTGCAATCATAAGAAAAGTATCACAACCCAAAACGTTTTCAAGTTGGGTTTTTTGACTGAGCAGAATGTAGGAAAATTCAAGATCTCTTCACTGCAAAAACATCAGAAGTTTAATTCCGCATGAAACCGCCAAAAAGCACTAGTGTCACTTTTCTTCCAGCGCGTTCTAGGTTAGGTTATGCCTGGAAGGGTGACACACCTCTATAGTAACTGAGCAGTTTCAGAGTGAGGTGCTACTAGTTTCAGCAATGTGACATATTTTAGTTCAGACAGTTTAACAGAAAAGTTACAGTGAGTTTTAGATTTTATAACTGACGCATTTTGAGTTGTGCCGTTGCTACTTAGTATAACACACAGGAAATCTCATTAAAGATCCATAGACAAGGTATTATTTTTAGTTATGACAGTTTAACAGTAACATTAATCGATGCTTATTGCGCTTTGTGACTTTTTTCGTATATTATATTTGAGTAATGCAGCATCTTTCTTGTAAAATCTTGTAAGAAATTGCATTAGTTAGGCTGACTGAAAAGTAGTTTTAGTTGGAGACTGAGTTTACATTAAGAATGAATAATAGAATTGCGTTAATGTTAAAGTTGTCTAGAATTCAAGACCAAAAGTCTACTGGTAGTTTAAGTGTACCAGATTCGTGGAATGAGTGGATAGTGGATAGAGAAGAAACGGTAGCGAAACCGAGGCTTAACGTTGAACAAGCCCAGGTTGTAGTAGTACAACCTGAACCAACTGCTGAACAATCTCACTATGATGATTATAACAGGTAAGAATGCTATGGATGCATCCGACTTAGAACATGATACCAAGTTGCAAAAGAAAAAAAAGATTTGATGAATTATTTCCAAAACAACTGTAGAAAGACCTAATGAAAAAGAAATAAATTTTAATGCTATTCAGGTAACAACTGAATACTCTCAATCATGAAAACGTTGAGTACTTCTAACTAATTCTGATGACACCTTTTAAGAGGAAAAAGAAAGAAAATTAACTTTGAATAGACATAACTGGTCTAAAAACAAATTAAAGAAACTAATAAACAGTGGGTAATCTTATATAACATATATAAAAATAAATCCCTAAAACAGAGTTTAAACTACCTTAGCAAGGATAACTGTAGGATAAACTGTAAGTTGAAAGCTACTGAACACTTGGAGATTTTACTTGTGAAAGAAACTTCTTAGCCTCACACATGTTGAGTATAAATCCAACTTACCAATACAAAAGCAAGGAAGCAACAGAAAGCTAAACCATGCCTTTTATTTGGAGGTTAATTTAAGTTCAAAGTGAATCCGTGTTAGATAAGAATTTTTCAAAACACATTGGATATTAACGACCGACCAAGCAGAACTGTAATTTTCAAAAAAAAAAGAAAACAGGGGGTTTTGTAGCCGATGATCTAATAGGGATGGATAATGTAGCGTTTTTAAAGCTACATTGATTTAATTTTTTTAATTAAAACTTAAATTCAATAAAAAGTTTGCGATCGAAATATTGGGATTTAATTGTAGATTAGATTGTGAAATGTCAGGGTAAAAACGAACATGTAATCCTTTGGCAAGTTAGTACTGGTAGTTTTAAATTGTTAGGAAGGCTGCCTTGAATTGATTAAAACTTGTCTTGTTGCGAGTATTGTTCTCCTTGTTTGATACAGCTGGACCAATGAGAGAATACTGCGGATGTCCTGAAAAGTTGGTTGAAAAGGGAAGTATTTAAGCGCCCGCTCATAATTTTCGCCCTTCTTTTGGTTATTTTCGTGAATTAAGTTAATTACAGTGCGCCGCGTTTCATAAATTTTTTCTACAGAGAAACTACAGAGCAATCTGAATAACTTATTCTCGAGGAACAATAGAGCATAATAGAATCATACAAGTTACATTTGGTTCATGCTTGCAAGAAAAGTGAATTAAAATTGAACTTTGTTAATAACTTTAATTGAGATTTGGAAAAGTAGTAATGTATTAATATTTAACTGGAACTGTTTTATTGTGAATTATTAATTGGAAATTAATTGAACATTAATAATTGTTTGAGAGAGTTGTAATCTGAATTGCAGAGACTTGAGTTAAGGTTTAACTAGTGTAAAGAAAAGTTTAAATTTTAATTTTTTGAATTGTGAGTGAACTTAGAAGTTAACATTTTTATTTTAGTTATTTCCAAGTGGTATTTGATTTTTATTTTAAAACCTTATTATTTTATTTTAGAAGAGAGCTCTGATTTTTTAGTTTGATATATTTGATTAATATTTTTTATTTCTTGCCAAAGGAATTTTTAAATTTACTAAAAGGTTTGTCAATTCTTTGTGGAAAATAGAGTGATAAATATTCTGAAACGTTGAACTTATTAATTTGCCAGTTTAAAATAAATCCATTATTTTATTTAGAACTGTGATTTTTATTTTAGACAAACCAAATAATATTTAATAGTTAACAAATGTAGTAATAAATTGTACTAAATATTCACTAGGAGCTTACTATTTAAAAAATATGTTATATCGTCTTGGATGTCTCATTGATTAGTTACATATTAATAATCTGGAATATTAATATCCACAATCCAAGTCATTATAGATAACAAAAACCAAACCGATGAAAACAAATCAATCAATGGAGAAAACAAATCAATCAATGGAGGTATCAATAAGCACATTGAGTCAATTCCCAAGGTAAAAAAACCCTACCTACACTACAAGGACAAATACCAGTAGAGAATTTATTAAGAAGGAAACTATATTGCTGATGTTCATCGGGATTACGTCGATCACTGCAAAAGTTTGCAACAACCGCCGGAAAGTCGAAAGATACTTTGAAATATTTACAAAATTAATATTTCTGTATTTATTCCCAAAAAGGATCAGTTTGAACTTCTCCATTCATACAATACTGCTGAAGGTAAAGAAAAAGCCAAAATAACAGATACATCCGAAAGGCATATAATGTAGAAAGACTTATCTCGATGAAGGAAGGAGTCAGACAGAGAATCCATAAAAGAAAAAGTTTTCGTAGCCTGTTATGATCTACAAGCTGTTCTTCCCTGTCCAAAGGGAGAAGTATCCCTAATGTACTACTCGTCAAATCGAAATTAAACCTTAAATGTATGCCAACTGAAACAAGATTTCCGCGTTTTGTTTTACATGGCACGAAGGTGAACGAGGTAGAAGATCATGTGAAATAGCTACGTGTGTGTATTTACATGTATAATTACATACGCAATAAAGTTAAAAAACATAAGGAATGACACATAATTCATATTCTACTCAGACAATTGTAGAAGTCAATAAAGAATAAGTGCGTTTTTTACGGGTACTTGTCCGCTACTGAAAAAGTGCCGATCAAGTATGTTAAAAATAACTTCTTGATCAAAGGCCACAATCAAAATGAAGGTGACAATGTACTGACAGAAAAGCTGTTAAAAATATGTCTTACGTATAGACCAATTTACAATTCTGCACAATACATTGCACTTAGAAAGGCACAAATAAAAAGGCAATCCAAACAAAGTTTATGAACTAAGCTATGAAAACATTTTAGGTTTCAGAGAATTATGGGATAGCATTAGGTGTAATATTACAATCAAGAGGGTAAGCCAATTTCTTTATATCTCATAACTAGTTAAATAATTTAACAGCAAATGATACAAAAAGTTTTACTTTTTTGACTAATAAAAAATATACATTATTCTATATACATTAGTGTGATAATGAATAATGTACCCTTTTCCTGTCAACATTCTAACTACTAATTTCCCTGTATCATTTTATCATTACCATCTCATCACAAGTTTAATTTTCTTTCTTTTTTGGTGCATCTACTGTCAATTTCTGAACCTAAATATTTAATATTTTGTGTGTAACTACACTAGCATCAACTTTAAAATGTTAATATAAATAGACTTCTGAATTTTCAAGCATCAATGGACATATATACATGGAACGACATAAAGGGGGTGTGCGGGTTCGATTCTCCTTTAAAAATCAAATACAAAATAACCTTTGACGAAAAATTACAATTTGAAGAGATTCTACGGGATTCTGAAGAAGATAATGATGAAATTAAAACTGTGAAAACGAAGAGGACAAGAAGAGAAAAACAAATAAAAAATTGTTGCAAAACTGTACAGAAGTACCCCATAAAAATCTATAAGAGTAGGATAAAACTGTCCTCAAACAAAAAAGGACTTGAAGTACTTAGTTGGCAAAAATGTAATCCCAAGCATTTACGCTCAGTTTATCACTCCTTACAATAACTTTTTACACACTCAATACTCAATACTGGAGTGAAAGGTGTGATTCTAGTTCATTTTTTTCTTATACAATTTTAACTAATTGCAGTGTTTGCTGTTTTAATGTAATTTTATCTTTTTTAAAGTAAGATACATTTTGATATAATATCATGGAAAAAATGACACAAGTCAAAGTAATAAGTTAGTAAATAGAAAAAACATTTACCTAAGTTGATGTGTGTGGTTTGGTGCATTTTTTAATATTTACAGCAAAAGCATGCGTATTATAAGTATTTATAAAGGCATTTGTATTAATATGAATTTATTCTGCAAAGCCAAGACATAAAATGAAATAGACAACATTTTCAATGAAGCTCTCATGAAAAAAAGATACGTTTTTTTTGACTTGTAACACTTTTTTTATGAATGAACTATATCGTGTTTTGCACGTGTATGAGCCTTTTGGCTTGTTACCTTGATCAATAAAATACAAATACACAGGTCTCGGAAACTTACTTCGGCCAAAAATCGTTTACTTCTAGCCCTTATCATATAATATGCCTGTCTAAGATATTAACAGTACCAGAGTAGACTTTGGAAAAATATATACATAGATAGGACTGAAAAGCACACTACGGTTGAAAGATACCTATTTCCGGCCTTTTAAATTCACTTACGGTTTTACAATTTAGTTTGACTTATTGCCTCGATAAAAAAATTTCGTATTTAGCTCTCGGTAATCAACTTTGGTCAAAAAATGTCTACTTCCAGCTCCTACTTACGGTTTAAAATATTTCAGTGCCATATTTGAGTTTGTCTTGTACTGATGAATAAGATGTACCCTGTACTTAGGTGGGGAGAAGTATATAAACAAATCGTACCTCTCCTACCTACTTCATGTATAAGGTATAATCCTGTTACATTTATGCAGCAATCTAAAATAATCGTTTTTAAGGTATAACTTTGTAGAAGTCTTGTTATTTTCTCAACTTTAGTATAAGAAAGAATGGGTCGTTTAAGGCATGTTAGTGATCATTTACCACGAAAGCCCAACTGTTTGGAGAACCATATTTGAAAATGTTTATGGTTTTTCATTCAGTTTGGTTTTATTATAATTGTACATAGAATGTGCACATAATGTACTTAAACCATTTTTACAATTCATTAGACGATTTGAATTACACTGCTGCAATCTGGAGTAAAATTTAGGTATTACATTTTTAGTTACTATCAGTATATCTAATATTTTACAACATTTTAATGTAAACAGATGTTTCAGTTCATTTGTCAACAGCTGGTTAGTGACAGTTATAAATTTCAATTATGAAACATAAATAATAAATATTTTCCTAGTTGAAAAATATGCCGGGTTTTCTAAACTTTTCCTTTATACAAACCTTCCTCAGATTTCAATAAATATCTTATAAAACGAATTATATAACTGGACCAACCGTTTTCAAGATTAGCGTTCATTGTTATCCATAAGATACACAGAATCACAGATAAGTTTTTGGATAAATATATTCTCTATACAAAATGTTATTACCAGTTTGTCCATAAAAGATGATCTTCCCTGCGGGAATCGGGTCGTACTACGTATTCAAGATTAAACTTAGCGCAGCAGAAGTTTAAGAATTATGTAAATAAGGTTGGCAATTATAACAGATAAGCCTCTTCTGTTTTGTTTCGCTAAAGAGCCTACTCGATTACTTTAAATATAAACTTAGTATCGGAGACTGGGGTTTATCTGAGCAAAAGCCTTGACCTGTTCTACCACTGCGGATGTCTCTAGTGTGTTCTTCGATCTTCGACCGATCCAGGCCCGCACTGCTGTAAGTGATTTAGTAAACATATTTAATAATCAGTAACACTGAAAAGCCTATATTTATAATCTGAAGTATTTCATTTTAACAGTTTTGTTCTATTTAAAGGAATAGTTATTTCCACTTTGGAATTTTATAAAATAATCGTAAAGATGTTGTTACTACTAAGCAGTCCTATGAGAAAAAAAAAAAAACCCTCACGAAAACAACAAAATTGTCTGAACCAAAATATTATTAAGGAACTCATATTTGAATAGCGAACAATAACTTCTAAAACCCCCCACAACTTCAAATCCAAACATATACTTAATTTTAAATAAATTAAGTAAATTTACATTAATCAGAATTACATACTTACCTAAAATAGTAAAATTAGAAACAGTGATATAATAACTCCACGAGTTCCTACCGAGTACTTTCAGGTATTGATTGGATTGAGATAAAATTAAAAGGCTCATTCAATTTTTTTTAAAAACGATTCAGGTTTAAAACTTTAAAGAGGGGGAAATGAATTTTCCCCACCCCCCCCCCCCCCCACCCCCCCCCCCCCCCACCCCCCCCCCCCCCCACCCCCCCCCCCCCCCACCCCCCCCCCCCCCCACCCCCCCCCCCCCCAACTTTAATGCATTTCAGAAAACACCCACCTCAATTTGTAACAATATTCACAAATTATCTATGTTTGACAATCTTTATTCAATCTTATAATAAATCTATAAAGTTTACTCTACTAATTGAAAATAAAAAATAGTTTAAAATGTTACATTATGAAGTACGACACACACTTTGAAGCGTATTTAATATACACTACATACAGTACAATAATTTTAAAAACTCCCTATTTTGTATAAACTTTGCTCACTATTTTGTTGATCTTACATCTATAAACTGAAGCCAAACTAAAATCTTTAGTTTATTTGACATAGTCTCGACTTAGAAATGTATTTTTGTTTTCAGTAAATCTAAAAAATTACTAAAGATTCGATTGAATTCATAAGTTGTGTATACAAGTAAGTTATGATTTAGTTTTTATTTTCCAGTTATTTAGAAACATATTTTGTTTTTTTCGAAAGTATTATTATTCCTAAAAGACAACATTATGTATAAACTCTTGTTTTCTAACCTATAAATCACAATCCATATTTTTGTAAAACTACGCCTAAAGTCATTTTTATTTCTATAAAAGATGTTATCACTATAAATATAATCTTAGAGCTAAAAAACCTAACTGACAATTATACATTCTCTATTTATAGTTGTAAAGCTAAAATGCAAATATCTAAAAGACTATTGCAGGACGTTTGTTAATGTTTTCTTAATTGAGGGGTTTTGTTTTATGCTCTAGATTTTTAAATTAAAACGTTAATAAAGAAAATGTTCTTAACAAACGCAGCTAATCAACTGAACGAAATATTCAAAACTTAGTTTCTGCTCATTGAGTTTTACCATTACTATGTTTTACTAACGCTTCAATTTATTTTTGCCTGCAGCACTAAATTCCTCAAGAATATTTTAAAAATAATTTAACTTAGAATACATTATAATGAAAGTAAGGTAAACCTTATAAACAAAACCTTGTAGTTTTTCAAGCAGTTATTCAAATTAATATAAAATAATGTTATGGTTGACTGGTTGATTACGTTGACCACCGTTCAATTTCTGATTACTTCTTGGAATTTTTACTCGTATTTCAGGGCTTTAAAAAAGCAGTGTTCATCCGTTCATTTAATTTATTGGGATTAAGTAGATCCTACATTTCTTATTAACATCTCCGAACCTTCACATCCACAGTTTTGTATGTAGCATTTTGTAAAATCTAACGTTCTGTATAGTTACTAGATCCACACTATTCTTCACCAATGATCAACAGGTGGAAAATGTGTAGTTAATGCATTCTTAGTAAAATAATTTTTTACTTACATACACACCAATTTTATAACAGAAGTTTGTATGTTACAGGACATCTTTACGCTGCAGCAGATATCTGACCTCCTAGACATAGCAGATAAAATTCTGCGATAAACTGTGATATTATGGATATTTTCCAATTTTAAATACTCGTGAATGTTATTATTTTAAATACTGTTATATCATTAGTTTATAAAAAATATATGTATTTACTTTAATATTTTACGTCATTATCGTCTAACCCACGTCCATATTGTAACCCTGAGGATTTGGGGTTTTCACGTTTATGTCAAATCTAGATATAATTATACGGTGTCAAACTTTTTAAACAAATATAATGATGTAGTCATTTTAGTTGCCTATAATAATATGTTGTAGGCACCACATTGCATTAAAACATTATAACCAATATAAACAAATTCATGTAAACTAAATCTAAATAAACTTTTTTGTGCTCTAAGAAAAATCGAAACCTTTTACAGCTATAATGAACTCAATCTTTGTCACAATGATACACCATGAAGTGTTATTAAGTTGAGAAAATATAACTAATAAGTTACATTTTCAATTAAAATGTTCTTGTATAGTTTAGTACTGTATTATTTTACACTTAGTTTCAAATCGCAGGTATCTTTAGCTATGAGATGAGACGTAGAAGTAATTCCTCAAAGAGTTAATAATAGTAAATTATGCCAATGTAACCATATATTTCTTAATAAGACACTACGCGAAAAGTCATGGATGAATATGAGATGGATATTGTGTAGAATGACTGACACCGTGTATAGTCTTGCTGTTCAGCACTTTAGCCCTTGAGCAGTAGTGTCTAGTACGGGGACACACACAAGTTAGCCTGTGTGTGGTTTGGGAATGAACTTGTTAGTAACTTTTTTAGTGTCTCCCGAACTCAATGATCTGGTTCGCACGGTACTTTTCACTGATTTCATTATCAAACCATTGCGTCATGCACTTTGTTTCTAATTAAAGCACTAGGTTTTAAAAAAATGAATACGCTACCTTGGTTTATGTTTGAAACGTTCGATAATTGAAAGTATGAGCCTGCTTTTAGAGCACCCATTGTTGAATAAAAAAGTAAGTAAAAAAGTATCAGGTTTTAACACAATAAAGCTTTTCATCGTCCGTCTCAAGAGCTTTAGTCATATGTGGATTTATTAGACGAACGAGAGAAAGTATCCTATCGATTTGAGATCATGCGATAGGACCAAAATGAAGACCTTCAGTTTGATATGCTAACCAGTAAGATACCCAAGAGCACCAAATTATAATAATAATATAATGTAAATGGTTTTCAATAATCGGGGTGTGTAGTAAAAAAAATCCAAATGGACCGATTAGTTAAAAATGAAAATGTGCTCTAGTTTGTGTTTCGAAACCGTGATATAAATTTTGGATGAAAAATAACAAGAATTATTAATAAGTGTTTTTATATACAGAGAGCATCTCTCCTTTTATATGATGAATTCAAGAAAGTTATTGCTTCTTGTAATCGTCTAAAAAACATTTAATGGAAGCAAAGTAGGTATAATTTTCTTTCCTGCCTGTTACTTGTTTTTAAGGGGTTTGTATCTGTTTACATTAATTGTAGGGCATGTCACGTTGTAATGTATATATGTAATAGTTTACGTAGGATTAAAGTTATCCGATTAAAGATTGAACCTGATCACTGTAGGTTAAAATACAATAATATATTTTGAAGGATTATACTGTATCATTTTCTATAGTTGTAAAAAATTTCACCATCTCTGTGTTTAGATAATGTTTTAGCATTGCGCACGAATTGTTGAGTCTTATGTTTTTTGCCTCTTCTTACCGATATGAACTCTTAAGCAAATTCTAGAATTGTTTATTTACATCTTGTTTTTAAATTTAATGTTGTTAAATTTTGACATTGGAGAGCTCATCGCCATTTTCTACTATGCGCTTATTTGCCTTATGCCTCAACTTATTTGACACCAGAAAGAGAGGATAGATTGCATCTTTGAAACGCAGTGTTTTACTTTAATATACGGGTATAACGGTGACAAACGTCCGAAACCGGAAATTATATGTTTTATTAATTCAACTACAAATTTTTGCCAATAATACTAATTATTTACAATATATCAATTACTGAGGTTGCTCAAAAAGCTACTTTTTATGTAATTTATTGTATTTTGCAAAGTCAGTCTGAAAATAACATTAATTATGTAAAGTAAAATAAAACACACTAATAGTAGAGTACAACTATATTTATTTGAAAACAGTATTGCAGAAATAATGACTTCGTTACAGCACAAGCAATGCCGTACTCAGCCAGTTCCAAGTTATCTAATTAGCCTACTCTACAAGTTCTAATTAAAGAAACAAGTTTGTTTTATAAGCGGAAATATAAACAAGAGCACTAACCAGCTTGAATATTCCAATAATGCTTATTAGAGTTCAAACATCTACAATTAATATTTGAAATTAAACTAATTTTCTGTATCATTGAATTTTTTTTTTGTGATCATTCAAAGTTTCCTATTAAAGAACAGTTATCGAATTCGAGTGCTATTCTAGAGTTATCGAAATCAACTCTCAATGTTATTCTTAAGTTGAAACAAAGAAAACTGACTCCCTTGTAATAAGGTCAATAGTAACCGTCTATTTATAACTTAAAAACACTATAGACATTGCCCATCCGCCTTCCACGCTTTGCCTGTAGAGTCTTGTTAAGGAGCAACAGAGAATGATAAAGTTAACATGTACCGAACCAGAGTGGATAACACGACCACCGAAACATTGGCGAAACACGGCGTGTCAATTCCGCTCCACAGACTGATACAGTGAGGCAAAAAGCTTAGCTGCGGCTTAAATGAAACGTTATTTACTTTGCGAATATGACGGGCGCCGCAGGCTCGGAGCCACAAAACTAAATGATAAGTAAACACAGCTCTAGCCTTTGTTACTTGAGTATTTGTCTTCAGTAGCAACAACACGCCTCCTATTCAATAATTAATTACCATGGCCAAAACCATAATTAACTACATATATAAGATAAATATACTATATACGTACATAACCAAATGATTTTTGCATATGCTTAGAGAACTGTCCTTAAAAAGGAAGATATGCCTTCTGCCATTGATAATTACTAGAAGTTTCTCACTAGATAATACAGTTGCTATTTATTTTTATGGGGTTTCACACAAAATTTACCTCGATTTGTGCGTCTCTTTGTGTTTAAAACATGTACAAGAAAATGTACAAAGACCAGATTTCTGCTTTTATACGTGTTCGTCTGTATAGAAATAAATTTCGATTAAGTTTAAATGAGGTTTACATTTTTGAAATTAGCATCGAGAGCTCTATCGGTTCTACATTTATATTGAATATGCTAAACATTGGACCATTATGAGTGGCTCTATGACACAGGATGTTGTCCACTGAGCAGTAAACTACAAAGTATTCCACGCTGACACGAAGCTTTACGTGTGTCTTACCTTGACGATATAAAGTGCTTTCACTAAAGTGACGCTCCATTAAAGTGTAGGTGGTGATTCCTCTTTTATGTTAACCCTTTACAACAGAAAATTATTACTGTCCTTTAAGTAGGGAATTAAATCCGTGCAGCAACAAAATTTTAAATTTTCAGAACGTCTTCAAAAATGTAGTGCATAAATGTATAGCTACTTCAATATTTATTTATTTATGACTTACACCTAATTTAGAAAGACGCTCTTGTAGAAACGCAACACTGTTGGTTTGAGTGGTAATTAAATCTTTTTGTACATTAATGGTACAAAGAGACAAAAATTTAATGATGATTATGATAATTCAATATCTTAGAAAAGAGTGGTAATCCCATTTTTTTTGTGAGCCATAATTAATATTTTTACTTTGTTTATATATCAACAGGTTTAACTCATCAACTAATTTCAAATATTTAATACTGCAAAATATTTGTCAATCTTATGTTTACGATTTTGTTATTTTAGTTGCTCAGTAACTGTTCAATATATCGTATACAAATTCTTGTGAAAAACATTACTTAGGTCTCACCATCTCAGATTCACTTTATTTAAAATGTTGTATGGACTGTTTGTACTGAATGGTACGTCTCATTTAGTATCTGCATCTAAGGGAAACGAAGTTTGCTTGTAAACAAATGTGGAACTAATATTTGCATCATGATAAGTTTTCGGGTGCGATAAAAAGTCAGCAGTGTAACTGTAAACAATTTCTAGTGCTCGATACCCTAGGGCATGTAACAGTCGGTAATCACTTGCTGACAACACTGACAACACACCGCCAAACATCGATACACCGTCAGTCACTGCCAGTGTGGAGTGGTTGACAGCAACTGCCACTATGATCGCGTAGTACTTCTCGGTCGCTGTTGTGTGTCAACTCATTGATTGACCAAGCTGGAATGTTTGTTTTTAGTTTCAATTTTAAAATGTACACAAACTATTTCCAAGAGTCAATACACTGACAGTTACAAACTGATGTTCATATGCAAATGGCTGTTCCACATTGCACAGAGATCGTTCCAGCATGTTTACATTTAAGTTAACTCAAATTGATAATCAGAAGTTTGGTTGGATGAAAACCAATTAGCTGTACATTAGAATGTAGATTTGAATTTATATTAAGGCCACTAATACTTTTTAATTAATATTTATAATTGTAATAGTTTGTTATTGACGATAGAAAATTTGGAAGGATATTATCCACCGTTATATGTTACACTAAGGTACGAGGATTGGAACCTATTCTCTTCTTCAGATTAAAAAACTAAAGACATACGATCGAGCATTTGAAAATAAAACATGTGCGGTAATAAACTTACCTCCATTCATATTTAAAAACAACAGCTGATCGTCAGAAAACCAACCACATACCTATAAATACACTTTGGTAAGCATGTTACTACTCAGACTACATAACATATGCCGAAATGATGGGCTTAAGTAATTGATCTTGATGCATTTATTTTTTTATCTGAGTCAAGATATAAAAAAAACAATAATACATATTTTCATTTCAACTCCATGTGGTTTAGTGTTTTGTTTAAAACTAATGATTTCTTATATGTGGATATAGAACTTGACGTCATAAATATGCAAAACCAGTATGTTTATCAATTTTTCACTCTAAATTTAAGGCACCATTATTTAAGTGCTGTAATTGCAATTGTCTTAACACTCGTAATTCAAAATTTGTAACATTTATTTACTCAAAGTAAATTCATAAAAGATTTAGCTGAGTAAAATCATTACTTTTTCGTTGTTCTTTGAAATTTCAAAAATGCATTTATCTATTTTCCTAATCGTAAAATTGAAATTTATTTAGAACCAGACTGTTTAAATGGATACTACTAATTTTGGCTTGAAAATTTAACAGTCTATATAAAGATCTATCTATATCTATCTATCTATCTATATATATATATATATACAGGGTGGAAAAAAAGTATGGAAACGCTTTCACTAATTTTGTATGGCTTCACTTATACAAATTAAATTTTGTACATCACCACTTGTATTAAGAACCTAGTTTTTGAGACCAATGGGGACATTTTATCTTTTCAGGGGGACGGCCCGTGAGGAGTCGGACGAAAATCTTAAATGTAAGCATAGGCCGAGTTTGGTATCAAATTAAAGGTCTAGTAAAGAGAAACTCATTACCGCAAACCGCACTTAAAATGGTTGACCCTATCCAGAGTACGGGCCGTTTG
The DNA here is from genome assembly GCF_021130785.1 of Homalodisca vitripennis. NCBI lineage: Eukaryota > Metazoa > Arthropoda > Insecta > Hemiptera > Cicadellidae > Homalodisca > Homalodisca vitripennis. Next base: position 135,105,614 of record NC_060207.1, read on the forward strand.
AAATTTCAGAAGTAACGTTTGATTAATTATTATTTTTCCGCAATTTCTCACAGTCTCAAGTGAACTGTTTTCTGACTGAAAATGACACTTTATGGAACACAATTATCCAAAAAGAAATTAAATTAAAAATTATCTATGTATTACAAAAAATAACCATACCTTTTAAATGAGGTGCTCAAACTGCTCTCCGAACACTTGTTGGCAATGAGCTAGTCTATTATAAAAACCTACTGCAGTCACATTTTGAAGCATCTCGGGTGTAATTCTTCTTGCTTCTTCTAATAAACGATTTTGTCAGTTCCTCAATGTTGGCTGGTTTAGTTTTATACACATTATCTTTTAAGAAGCCCCACAAAAATAAAATCTAGTGGATTAAGATCCGGTGACCTAGCCGGCCACTCAACGGTACCCCTGCGAACCAATCCAACGGTTAGGAAAACACTTCATCTAACAGATTGCGCAATCACGCCGCAAATAGTAATGGGGCAGTGCTCCATCTTGCCTGAAACCATAACTGCATTAAAATTTGCCCCAAGAAGAGCACGCACTGCTGGCAAAAATGTTATTTGTCAACATATTGAAATAAATTTTGCCTGTTAGATTTCCATCTATCACAAACGGTCCTACAATGTTATTGTTTATTATTCCAGCCCACATATTCACTTTCTGATGCCTTTGTGTGTGGCCTTCTATCATCCAGTGTGGAATTATGGTCGGCCCAGTAACGGCAATTATGCCTATTAACTTGTCCATTAACAAAGAATGTAGCTTCATCTGAAAACAATATCGAACTTAAAAAAATTTTGAATTTCGTCACACTTTCTCATCATTATTTCGCAAAATTCAGTCCTTTCGATCAAAATCATCCTCTGCAAGTTCTTGGGTTAGGGTTACTTTAAAAGGGTGATACTTGTTTTTGTGTAAAACATTTCAACACTGAGCTATGGCTCATATCAAGATCTTCTGCAGCCACTCTGGCTGAGGTGCTGGGATTTTCAACAAATGTTTGGAGTACATCCAAAGATTTTTGTTCATTTGTTGCCGATTTAGGCCTGCCATTTCTTTCGCGATCTTTGACTGTTCTAGTTTCTTTCAAATCTTTTTACTGTCTTAAACACTGTTTGACCTTACTAATTGGGGGTCTATCAAGAAAAGTGTCATTAAACAAATGCGCTGTTTCTTCATAGGGACGAACTAGATTTCCATACCCACGCATCATAAGCAGCGTGATTCTCTCAAACTCACTAAGTGACATTGCTTTTAAAAACTAGTAGAATAAAATGTAAACACTTAAGTAAAAAAATGTATAACTATCGCAGTACCTTCTAGTGAAGACTTTAAACTGTAACTTACGTGGACGAAATTATAACGTAGACTAAAAACCAAGTTGATATTAAAAATACAAAACTGTGGAGTTTTGATGTGACAGTACTGTTTGTATTGCCTAAACCAGTTTATGTTTGCCTGAGATAAAAGGGCTGGAGGGACTGGACCTTGACCTCATGTTGATAAGGAGTTACGGTGGTATTATTGAATACTCTCAGTTTCTTGAAGACAAGACAGGGAAACCCCTATTTAGTGTTATCCAACAAATGTAGAGGTAAAAAAAATTATTTTTTGTTGGAAATTGTTTTTCAAAATTTACATAACCGACATAAAACATACTACTGAAAGTTAAATTAGTTACTTCACAAGGACAAAATTACTCAATTTCTTTGTCATGAAATTCATACGGTCCGTACTCTGGATAGGGTCAACCATTTTTTAAGTGCGGTTTGCGGTAATGAGTTTCTCTTTACTAGACCTTTAAATTTGATACCAAACTCGGGCCTATGCTTACATTTAAGATTTTCGTCCGACTCCTCACGGGCCGTCCCCCTGAAAAGATAAAATGTCCCCACTGGTCTCAAAAACTAGGTTCTTAATACAAGTGGTGATGTACAAAATTTAATTTGTATAAGTGAAGCCATACAAAATTAGTGAAAGCGTTTCCATACTTTTTTTCCACCCTGTATATATATATATATATATATATGATATATATATTATAAGTACGTTGTTTTACTTATATAAAAATCAAAGGTTGTACAGAATAATTACGGTTGTAGAGACGAAGGATACATATTTTGTTACTAAACTGGTCTCAACGTCTAAATAATGAGAGATGTGTAGGAAGAAGGAGGGAGGTGGGAGGACAGAACCAGGATACTTCTGTTCTTCTGAAACGTACAATTGACAGCGTTTCTACAATGTGCAGATATCCGAATCTATTATGTCCTTAATCTGCCCCCGGATCACTGCGGCAAACAATTCCACGGACCTGTCTGTCCATCTACTTACGCTAACCTCACCAGATTTGTTCAATTACCTAATATAACTAAATATAATATAATGAATATAACTAATTTTTCCTAACTGTAATATCTCATCTTGACCTCCCACTTTCTTCAAAAGGAGCCTAATGCCTCCAGCATTATGGTTAATAACTAAAATATAGCCAGTACAATAGTAAACAGGATTTTAAAAATATAGTTGTGGAGCTGAGATAGTTTGATACCAAAATAAACTAAGGCTGCAAAAGGGTTGAGCTGTAAAAGCTTTACTAATGGTTAAAGTTTACTTTGTTTTCAAAGTTTTTTAATGTTTTTTTTTTCAAAAAGTAAACACAGTCTTTATCGTTTTACTATAACACTATTTCTGTATCAATTTTCCTCATCAATGTTTTCATCTTCTTCATTGTTGTGACCTTCAGCTTCTTGGTTTTCCAAATCGCGATAAAATTTTAGCATCTCGTGGCTTCTCCAGTCTTCTCCAAAGTGCTCTGCGAGCAGTCTGGCAACATCCTTTACCTTTGCAGATTTAAGGCCAACCCCCTTATTGATGGTTTTTGGGTTTATGTGAGACATATCAAAATTTGGTTTTGTGACAGATTTTGCAGGCACAACCTTCATTTTCTATAAAAGACTTCACTCTGGACCAGAATATTATTTTTCTTTTGTTGTGTGTTTTTTGGGGGTCCTTTTTCAGGGGTTGAACTTGAAAAGGCCACAAGTTCGGGGTTTTTTACACTTTTTCAGATTCAGACTTCCAGTCTTTAACCAGGATAGTGACTCCAACATGATGAACGGTTCCATGTTTCCCCAGACTTCTTCATACTCTTCTGGCTGAAGAATAGTGTCCTTCTTTTCAAATCCTTCTCAATTAATCCAAACACCCTATCGGGTGGAAGAAATGAGTGTTCAACTACGGGGAATGTAATTTCAATACAAGTGTCATGATCACGAGCATCAGATATCAGCCATTTTCAAAGCATAGCAATGAGGATTATATTTTTGTTTTGCCTCCCGCACCGATCTGCAAAACACTTTACGTTTGTTTCCCTGGATATCTGCATTCATCAGATTGATTGTAAACACAAAAAGAAATTATATTGGCGTTTAATTATTCCCGTTTCCATTCCTTTTTGTTAGAGGTTTTCTTCCTAGCTAGTTTACCATAGCAGATTGATAAGTTAGTGCCCACAGCATCCTCCATTTTGAAAGTATGAGAGCTATATGGTGTGATAGTTAGTGTTTATTAACTATCACAAAATATTATTTAATACACTAGTTATTATAAAAACAAGACTCTAATCACAAAAATCCATGTGTTATCACAAGAGACAGGATACTCACAATAAGAAAAATAAAACAAGAAAAGTCAACAACTCGCAGAGGATCATGGGTAGTCGCCGGGTAGTCACATGACACAACCAGGCGCTCCTATTGGCCGTTGTGGACTTGGCGGATTTTTGAAACTAAAAAATGGTGAAATTTGCGTTTTGGACTTGGCGGATATTGCAACTAAGCCTCAACTTTGACTTCAAAATACAATAGGATGTGGCGGGATTTGATAAAAAAAATAACAGTTGAATTGAATCCAGCGAGGAAAAATCTATAAGAAACAATATCAAACTCAATTCGAAAAAAATATGGACTTGGCGGATTTTGATTCTAGGCACCTCAAGATAGTTTATATATTATTAATGAAAGTGGATGGAAAAAATCAAAGCTTAGTGGATGAAGTAAGATAAGGTTTAAACACAAAATAAAATGTATTTTAATGGTAAAGGACATTAAATAAACATGTATCTGTTTAAAGTTAAATCGAAGAATGCTAAGTTGTAAATTTACTGTTATACTAATATTATTAACAATACCTCACTAAACGCAAATATTTAGATATTAAAGTAAATCGATCATTTGATCTATAGGCTAGTTTACTGCAGATGAATATGTTTGAAATAGGTGAGGAAATTCTAAACGATGAGGGATGCTCCTTCCTTAACAGTTTGGCACTATGAACTATTCTCTCCTTATGGTGAATATAGGTCGATAAGGTAGTTTACTGCGGATGAATATGGTTGGAATTGGTGAGGCAAGTCTGAACGTGAGAGGTGCTCTTTCCCTGACAGTGTGGTACTATTGCACTATTACCCTCTTTATGGTTGAATTTAGTATGGAAATCTCGGCAGAATGCAGCTCCAGTACTCCAACTCTTACGTATCCTGAATATCCTGTCACCAGAATCCTTACAATTTACCTTACTATTTATGTACAATTAGAGGTCCTATCAGATACTAGTCCTAGACAGTATACAAAGGACCCTAAATAAAATATATTAAATATTGCCTTGTTTATAGTCTCAGAAAGGTTTAATCCAATGATAACTTAAATATAGGAAAATGGAGGCATTCTATAATATCTGTACAATAGCCTTGTCGTTTACAATAAGTTTCAAAGCTCCGGAACTCCAGTTTTAAACTTTATATTCTGCAACAATACGCCTCACCGCCTTGCCCGCAAACTGTTGCTTCAGGGAGTTTGAACTTAAGTTTCTGTTTTGTAATGAACATCAAGTTATTTGAAAAATTTTTACGGCAATATTTCGTATCTTTCTATAAAGTGTTTAGTTCTAATAATATTAATTTATTTAATAATAAAGTAAAAACTCGAAAATAGCCTTTTATACCTCAAACTAACATTTACTCACGAACTTGCTCGTGATTTCCTATTGAATAACAGGTCGTCATAGGTACACCATTTTTAATGGCATAATAAACATTTCCAAATTTAATGATAATCGCTGCAAAGGTACTTCAATCTCCTGATCCATTTCAAAATAATTGGAATTTAAGATTAAAAGAGCAATATTTTGTAGTAAGAATTTTGAAAGTGAAACAGCATTTATGAAGTATTAAATAAAATACACAAAATTGCTCTGCATGGACTTTCAACATTTTAATAAATATATTTAAATTTAATTCGAAATAACAATATTTTTAGACAAGATTGGAGATATAGTAGATAATCTTGTTCTGTAAAAATCTTATTGAAACGCACTTATGACGTAATATGATGGAGTCCTATTATAATTTGGAACAAGAAGTCGAAATTTTTAAGGTATGTTTTAATGAAACGCTATTTTAGAAGGTTCAAAATTGAAATGAAATTTCCACTTCCTCTTATTTAAAGTTCACTGCGTGAAGGATGATTTTTTGTTCAAATCAATTTGAGTTATTTCACACACCATAGTAGAATGTTCCTTATTGACACGATTAAAAATATATATTCATCATTGGTCTAAAAAGTCTATTTTAGAATACAATTTCTACTTCCGGCCCTTGTATGTAATCTTCTAAGTTATTCCCGGTGCCCCTATTAGCATTTACATTGTGGCCCCAATCGAGAATGGGTGGTCTCTCTCCCTCTTCCATGTCAGGATGTATATTAGTGCACTTTTCTAATTCCTAGTTACTTATGGGTCTATAATTTTAGTAATGCCAGTAATGTCTACACCTACTATGTTCTAATGATTATCATTTCTCTTTTTTGCATTGTTCCATACCAACTTTTGATCCATGTCACAAGAACACTCTGGTGTAATTACTGAGTTATAGTGCCTCACTTTTGCGTACTTTAAGTTTATAGTAGATTGGTATAAGTGTTTACTAAGGCATTTTGATAAGTTGTACGAATGGGTTTGACACACAACATTTTAGTTATGATTTTACGCGTCTTAACGCTTTGGTTATGATTTTTTTGTTTTAATCCAGCTTGCAGTCTATATAATCATTAGTTATTCGTCTTAGGAACAGATCAAACTACATATCTACATAGCTATGTAGAAACGTAGCAACATGTTTTATTATTTAAGTTTTGAACTTCTTCATCGCACGAATACGTTGGATGAATACCTATCAATATTTAAGTACTCAATGTTTGTCAAAAGATTAAAGAAAGCTATAAAGAATTAATTGGCCTTACAATTTTCGTGGTGATTGATCTATAAATATTATGCAGAATGATTGTTTAACGTGGGTTGTATTGGTACATTTTTAAATGTACGTACGATGAAGAACATTAAACGAAGAACGGTTCTTAATTTTTTGTTTGCTTTAAAAATAGATTTCTAAGACTCTTTTGAAAAAACACCATTTCCTATGGCAGCCAAATTTAATTTTTGTAATGGAACACCCCATATTCAATTGTCAATTTAGGTTTCACATACAATTTTAAAACTTAACTATTCTTGGGTATTTGTGTATGAATCCACTCGATAAGCTGAATGCATTAGGGGTTTTGTAACTCGCCGATTGAAGAACTCTATGGTAAGGAATTTCCGTACATCTAATTAATGAATCAGAATAAAAATTAAAGGTAGGCGTACCCTGATTTTTAAATCTAATTTAGGGCTCAAAAATTACCCCTTGAATTGAATCTACGTAAACTAAACGTTATAACCTAACGCAAATAAAACTTAACCTAGTTGGAGGATGTTTATAGTTGGAGGAATAATTCTTTACAACAGGCGCTCGAATAATCGGTTATCAAATTACTACGAGTCATGATACACTTTCTTGTCCTGTAGATTACTTAAATGTCAAAAATGTATTAACAAGTTGGGCTCAGTAATAAGTACAGTATGCGGACAATGGAACAGCCTATTCTAATGAGACTTTAATGGTAGTAAGGCAGGCCCATTGTATTTGCTAAGAAGCATTTCAGAGTTTCAGTGCTTTCTCATCTGTGAGGCAAGACTTCTATCTTATACTAAGTTTTTTGTTTCACCTGCTTATTGTTATGTGTACTGCAATTGTCATTGTTGCCTAGACATAATAGAGTACCTTCATCTGAATTACGTCGTATAAACACTGCAAAATAAAACTATATTTTAGTTATTACACTAGGGGGAAGTTTTGAAACTTCTCATTGTGCAAAGACTAATTTATTGTATATAAAGTTTTTATAGGATTATTAAGTATAGTGTAATTGAAGCACTGGTAAATGAAACACAAAATTTCCAATATTTAATTTTATTAACATAGCAATAATAAAATTAATATTGGAAAATTTGTATTCATTTACCAGTGCTGTAATGAACTTTTTCCAATGCTCCCAAGATTCTTCATATAGTGTAATTATTTTATATAAAATAAAAAGGGACCAGTAATATATATATTTTTAAATAAACCACAGTCCTTAAAGTGATTAAACTTATTGCAAAAGGTGGACATCTAGTTTTAGTATAAAATTATAGCATGTTAAAAGAGGGATATCACAGTAGAAAATAGGAGCAAACATCGTGTACATATAATAACAGTTTTGTGTTTTGAATATTTTAAATATTTTAGTGTGCCGTCCTGTAATGGAATTTTAAAGAACGGAATTATTTATGCTCGAGGCAATACTCTGTAAAATCTCCACAAATGGATGAGCATTAAATGTTATGCTTATTGTATCTTTTAAACTTTAAATGGTTAATATAATTAAACTCATGACTAAACATCCCTAAATTATGACACGTATTTAAGTTTATAATTATTATTGCAATAGTAAATTAACCATTTTAAACAACTGGCCATAAGCTTATATATCATTATAATACAAGGTTTATTAGCAAATTTCCATTTTATAAATTTGAAAAAACTAAAACATTTATAATTTTCCACAAAAATATTATAATAAACTTGCTATTAAAGGGACACAGGCCTCTGTTAATATTTATTATTGATTTTGTTAATATCCTTTTGTAATGTGCAGATTCAATTTTCATACAGTTTTATTTCTTGCATTTATTATTAGTTATTCCAATTCATTATGTAACTTTATTCTTATATTATTATAAAAACTCAATTTTAAAAGACTGCTGACGGTGCGATTGGTACAATCGAATCAATTATTAGTGAATAGTTGTCAGCAAAGATTGATTGCGGATGGACTTCTAATTGAAAGATATAATTACGATGAATATTACTTGTGTTACAATTAATTTCACATCTATAATGTAAATTAACCCCCCCACCCCCCCCCCCCCCCACCCCCCCCCCCCCCCACCCCCCCCCCCCCCCACCCCCCCCCCCCCCCACCCCCCCCCCCCCCCACCCCCCCCCCCCAAAAAATGTTTTTTTTCTTACTATTTCAATACCTGGAGCTTAATTTTCTATCCTATGTCTATGCAATATTCCTTAAGGGTGACAACGCTTAACAGCTTTTCTTTGTCCTTTGTTTGAAGGTTATTTTTTGACGATGGAAGGATTGTGAAGGAAACAGGATTTTTCCGGACATTTGCCATCGGTTAAGTGAAACATAAAATTTGCGTTTATGTCAATCCCTTTATGTGCCGGGATTATCGGAGAAAAATTAGAAGAGTAGGTAGACAAGTACAAACATTAGAAACCCGCGTTTAAAACACACAACACTCTTAAGACAAAGTCTCGTAAAAACAAAACCAAAAAATGGCACACAGGATTCCAAAAACTGTGTTTTACAGTATAAAATGTAGCTGCAATAAGGGAATACATAGGCGAGACAAAAAGACCACTAAACATAAGGATAAAAGAACACAAAGAAAACACGAGAAAGGGTTTCACAGAAAAGTCAAAAATTGCACACCATTGTTGGTCCGAAGACCATCATATGAATTGGGATGAAGCCCACATAATACATCGGGAAACCACATTTCTTCAAAAGGAAATTAATTGAGGCAACATACATTAAATTGGCAGACCAACCAATTCAGTCCAACCATCCAGTCGAGATTAGGCCGCTTTTGGTTGCCAATTCTAAAAAAATGAACTAAAGAGAATACCAAAAGTATCAAACGGATCGGATATTTGCAATAAACCAATGCGGAGTCACAATATGGTTTTAAGAAGTTTCATCTCGCATGAAACCAATAAATAACGAAAGGGCCCATTCCTGTTCCCCTTCCCTTGTTATTTCCGCCATCTTGTTTTAGCCGGCCGTCACGATTACCATTGGCTACCCCCTCTGGTCAGTCGTAAATGGTTAGTAGACGAGTGAAGACATATTGTGAACCTGTATTCCTTAGTTTAGTTTAATGATTGGTGTTTTGTATAGTTTTTTTATTAAGTGCATGTCTTTAGTGTTAGTGAAGTTGACATACAACATGTAGGTTGTGGATTCCTGACTCAGGCGTGCCACAACGCTTTAGTAAGATTTGTTTATTTTAACCTAGTTTTGTAATTATGTATTAGGTTAGTTCTTTACCTGAAGAAGAGATCAGATTGCAGATCTCGAAACGTAGTGTTACTGTTTTCTTGTTTCACTTAACGATGGCAAATGTCCGGAAAAATCCTGTTTCCTTCAGCTTTCTTGTGTCTCTTGATTCCATTGTCTAACTTATTTTTGCTGCATTCCATATAAATTTAAAATTAATTTGTAATTAATTTAAAAAATACACAGCTGTAATTTACATGTTTCTTTATGATTAAGTTTAATAATGTTATTTTAATTGTATAAAATATAATATATCAGTTTTATTTCATAGGAGCTACAATGGTCTGGTCGCTTATGGGTCCAACTATACGGTTGTTGTGATGGATACAACCAACATGCAACCAGTACAGTGTCTAGATAGGCACAAGGCTATTGTAAATAATGTTATTTTAATTGTATAAAATATAATATTTTAATTTTATTTCATAGGAGCTACAATGGTCTGGTCGCTTATGGATCCAACTATACGGTTGTTGTGATGGATACAACCAACATGCAACCAGTACAGTGTCTAGATAGGCACAAGGCTATTGTAAATAATGTTATTTTAATTGTATAAAATATAATATATCAGTTTTATTTCATAGGAGCTACAATGGTCTGGTCGCTTATGGGTCCAACTATACGGTTGTTGTGATGGATACAACCAACATGCAACCAGTACAGTGTCTAGATAGGCACAAGGCTATTGTAAATAATGTTATTTTAATTGTATAAAATATAATATATCAGTTTTATTTCATAGGAGCTACAATGGTCTGGTCGCTTATGGGTCCAACTATACGGTTGTGGTGATGGATACAACCAACATGCAACCAGTACAGTGTCTAGATAGGCACAAGGCTATTGTAAATAATGTAAGTGTCATCAAACAAAGATTAAAATTCACAGTAAAAAATGAATAGCTTGAAAAATTGTAATTTCTTTGTTCATAAAACTAGTTGATTTATTATTTTCTGTTTATTAAAAGACTAATTTTAAAATAGTAATGTAATCTGGTAGAATGTATATAAAACTGATTTTGAGATAGTAGGATATTTTACTAATTTGTTATAGTGGTGAAACATGTCTTGAAGCAGATTATTACCTTTGTTATAATCTCAAAGTGTCTGAAACGTAATGCAATCATTCCTCTTAAGCTTGTTTAATTTAGGAAGCATATTTATACATTGAAATTTGTGTTATATTTATTTAAACAACTGTCAATTAAATAACTACAAGTAGTTGTTGTTTGATTGTAAAAATGCAATGTAAAATAAAACTATTATTTTGAACTATAATTCTTTCACTATTCTACTTTGTTGGTTAATAACAGACTGTTCTAACTGCCACAATATTTCTCTCACCAGTTGATGACAAAAAGCCGATTTCTGTCTTTGTATGTTTTTGTCTGTATACATGATATTTTTTTAACTTATGGGTTTGAAACTACATCTCTATTACTTCTGCATTGAAATTGTATATGGTAAACATCAGTCCATTGGGAATGGACTGCAGGTCAGGATGTTGTCCGCTGTGGAAAAAATGTGAAGCCCCACATGCTGATGTGAAGTCTCCTGTGTGTTTAACCTTGTTTAATTTTTAATGTCTAAGCTAGTAACATGACAGCATTGCTGAAGGATTGGTTTGTTGAAGATTTGTAATCCTTGACATCAGTAAAATAATTGTTATGTTCATTAAAATAGCTAAATTTTACAAATATTGAGTGAAGCTCTTTGTTATCAGTGGTTTTAAAAAAATTTCTTTAGCCTAGCTAACTTAACTCAGTTGTTCTATTACGGTATGAAAATCGTGGTCATATAAGGTCAAAAAAGATGTCACTATTATTGTTATTGACATATTATTTCAAGCAAAAATAGAGATGATTGATATATTTTCCATTATATTAACTAAAGCTATTAATTAATTATGAGATATAATATTATGTACTGGAAATTGTTGACAGGTGTTGTGGAGTCATCGAGTAAGAAGCAAAGTTGATGAATCTGCTTCGGTGGAACTAATGTCCTCAGACATGACAGGACACATCATTCACTGGGACATTACAATTGGGACTCCTTTAGTTGTCCTGCAGGATGGAAACAAACCAGTACTCGGTACGTTCACTGTTTGGTAATGAACATCTTTTAAAAATTACAATTCACTACCAGTGGAGTGAAACTGAATGTGCTTGTAAGGGAGAGGATGATGTGTGTGTGTGTGTGTGTGTGTGTGTGCACGTACGTGCGTGCGTGTGTGTGTGTGCACAAGCGTGCATGTGTGTATGTGGGGGGGTGTTGTACATTCGATTCCAGCTCTCTAGCCCAAAACATTGAGCCATAAGAAGGACTATTAGAGCTACTCTTTCAATTATACATTTTTCATTCATTAGACGTATGATTTGATAGTTGATCAAATTTGGTAGCAAAAATTGGGACAATGTTGTCTGTATTACATTTGCCATAGCCTGATGCACAGATACAAGATGTTTTTTAGTGTGACTGACATGGACTGCTGAGGGTCCCTCCTTCTTTTCTTTACTTTAGTATAGTGTTTATCTTTCTTACCACAGTAACCAGTTCAGAATTGGTCAATAGAATGGGCTAAAAGTAGTTGAATGGCACATAAATCAGTAGTATGGATACATAAATTTTCAAAAGTAAAATAAGAATATAAAATTAAATATTGTGGCCTTGGGATCATTATGACAAAAGTTAACCCTTCAACGCGTTTATTTTTTTTTCATGGTCATACCCCCTCCTGCGTTGATTTTTCTGGCGGTTTTTTAGAGATTTTGTGTTTTATAAATAATATAAGCAAATTACCCAAGTTTATAATTATTTTGTTGTTATTATGTTGTTAGTGTTTAGAATTAGCCAAATTAAACAAAATTAACCTACTTTAGGTTAGTTTTATTAACTTTACAATGATTCAAAAACCAGGTAAGCCTAGGCCTACATTTAGGTATGCATCACCTCCTCCTCTTTCAACAACATTGAACTCATTTTGTACTACAATGTTTTCACCTAGCCTATTTTCAATATCATCATCACTATTTTGTCCTAAGTCTAATACTTCAAACTCAGCTTGAGCAAAGTCATTGTCATATCCATCGTCGAAATCTTCATCTGATTCAAGGTTCAAAAGTCTGTCAATTTTACTGTCTCTTTCCACTAGGTGTCCTTCAAGATTACTCATTTTCGATTGATTTTAAAATATTTTACAAAACCGATAACAGTTTTAAAATAAATTCCCTAAAATATGCAAAAATATTTCCCTAAAAGCTAGCTTACCTACAAAACATTCCCGACTCATGTTTGTAAAACACAACAAATTGTTCCTGTCAAAACGGGATTTCCTTCTTCAAAACCATATAGTTAGCTTGTAAAACTAATACTAAGCATAACTAATAATAATAACTAAACAAAGGAACATAAAACACACAAAAAATATGTCAGTAGAACATAACCATCACACTAACAATGACTGTAAACAACAACAAACGTAAGCCGACAAAACGATCGGGTGCACGGCAATGACGTCGTCTTGAATGCAGCTGATTTCTCAGATATTTTTTCTAAAGATCGATTTTTTCGAGATATCGACTCAATTAATCAAAAGTTTGAATCTTCTACTTTCGATTGGTATACATTTTTCATTGAAAACATTCGATAGTTGTCTGTTACAGCTACAAAAATAACCGACTACTCCATGACGTACTCAGTACGGCAAAACGCGATCTCAAGTGAAAGTGTCCATGACGTACCTAGTACGGCAAAACGCGTTGAAGGGTTAAAGAAACTGAGAACCTTAAATAGCCGGAAGTACAGAGCTTATTACAGATTTTAAGGCAACCCTTAGAGCTTTGACAGTAGAGATAGCAGCCACAAAGCATTGAAAGTAGAAGGTACTATGAGAACAACTGAATAAAGATACTTGGGTAAATGTGTGCAGGACTGACATAAAGAGTTTGGGCATGAAAAGACATTATTGGATCTTAGTTCTTAGGCTTACACAGCTGGTGTCATAACGAACATCCAAGTCTTCTGGTTCACATCATATTGAAACATTGCTTACATAATTAACATCTTGAAATATGGACGAGCAGAGTGAGAATATGCATATAAATTTGAGATAATTTTATATACAAAATGCACGTAGTGGAGAAGTTATTAATATTATAAATGAATTGAAAAAGTAGGTTCAGGTATTGGTAATATTGAAATTGTAGACATCAAGATTGTAGTTTTATCCTTAATTACAAAAATGATTAGCATATCATTTAAAAGTGGAGAATTTCCTGAATACCTTAAAACTTCAATAGTAAAGCCAATGTACAAGAGAGAAGATCAAAAAGAATTTAAGAACTTCATCCTGTATTGTATGTATTAGATAAAATAATTGAAAGGTATGTTGGGGATTATTTAACAAAGTATATGGCAGAAAACATATCCTTATAACATTAAGTCAATACACTCATCAAAGAGGTAAAGGCACCAATGATCTACTAAGTAATTTTTCAGATTTTACAAATAGATTAAATAAAACAATCACATACTTATGACTATTTTGATTTTTTGAAAGAGTTTGACTCCCTGAAGCATTGCAAAATACTCGAAGTACCTGAGAAAAGTGGAATTAAAATTGATATTTGAAAGATTGGTTCATGAGTTATTTAGAATATAGGAAATTAGTTGTTAAAATCAGCAAGTATACCAGCAGAGCATTAATACATTTAGGAGTACCACAGGGGAGTATTCTGGGAACTATACTATATTTGTTGTATGTGAATTAAATACCAAATTTGATGAAATATGCAAAAATATACATGTAAGCAGATGACACTGCCATTGTATTAGCCCATGACAATGTATTGGATGCAGAAAGACAATTACATCATGGGTTAACCAAGCTAACAATGTGGTGCCATGATGGATTGGTTATGAATGGGGAAAAAAATCAAGTCATGCATATCCATTCCCCTACAGTAAATAGTATCTAAGCTAATATAAAACTGTATACATATTCTTGTCTTCACGATTGTTTACATATTAATAATATCTGCAGTTGTGATGTACTGGAACAGGTTGTAAACTTTTGTTATTTGGGAATAACCATAGACTAACATTTCAAATGGGATTTTTCATGTTAATAAAATACATCAACAAATAAGATTATGTCTGAGAATTTAAAACAATATCTGCTATATAATACTTTAAACTTAATATATATATATGTTTGTATGTGAATCAATTATAAAATATGGAAATAGATCATGGCGAAGTGCAGTAGACACAAGATTACTACAAGTAAAGGACTTTCAAAGAAGGATTTGAAGTATTTTATTCTTTTCTATTAATTATGTTGGTTTTTGTTTTTCTCTTGAATATAAGACTATTAACATCCATAAATATTGTTCAAGGAAAAGATATTATATAGTGCCAAGAATTAACAGTGGCTATAGTAAAAGAAGCATGCATAGATTAATTCCAATACTTTTTAATAGGTTACCTGAGGATCTTCGAGATTGTAATACTCATCAGGAAGTAAAAATTTAAATAAAGCAATTTTTAATGTTGAACAATACACACACTTAAGCTCACAACCATTAATGTTATTGGCATTGTAAATTTAAATAAGTTGCTGTTAAATATAAATTATTGTATTGTTTTTATTAGTTGCGCTGTTAAAAATATAGTAATATTGTTAGACATGTTTTAATTGCAATTAAAAATAGCCAAGCTCTTGTTTGTAAAGCTTTGTAAATTTATTTAATTTATTTTGTATTATTGACCAAAGTCTGTGTTTCTACAGCTTTATAAAATGTTGCTATGTATATAATTTATTGTAGCTGATTCAAAGTTTGTTAATTTTATTATATAGTTCCATGTTATATATGTATATATGTGTGTGTGTGTGTGTGTGTGTGTGTGTGTATATATATATATATATATATATATATATATATATATATATATATAATTTCAATAAATATTGAATCACAAAAAGTACTTGCTCCGCCGGGACTCGAACCCGGATCTCTCGCTTGCTGGGTGAATGTGCTACCATTATACCACTGAGCCCTTACTTTTTACGATTCAAATATTTTGTATTTGGCCATATCTGTCACATATGCATTTAAATAACCATATAACAATATATATATATATATATATATATATATTGATTTATAATTATTGTAACAATTAATTGTTAATACTATAAACTAAAACACATTTGTTTCTTTAATATTTAATTAGAGGCTGCTCATAAGTGAAAATCAATCTCATCAAAATAAAGAGTACTGTTCCATATTGATTACAGTTAAACCTTTATGGGCTTTTGTAGTTTTTTGTAAGAATGCATATAACTTGTTGTACATGTGGGGTTTTATTGTAAATAAATTGAATTGAGTATGTCTGTTAAAAACACTTATGACGCATGAATATATGTATATCTAATATCTAGGCTGATTTTAATAATGAAAGCAGTTTACCGTCTCAGCATAGACTCCTTCAAAGAAACTTAAAAGATCACTGGATTCCAAATAGTAATTAAGTTCTAAAAAATTCAAAATCACAAAAATTTCCAGATACATACAGACAGAAAAGTATAGCATTATTGCACGTATGAGAAATGTAAATGTAAGAAAAGACATTCTAAGAAGCATTGGCAGTTTTTAGTTTATTTTCACATCAGTTGCATCAGCGTTGTTTATTTTCTATTCAATAGATTTTTAATGGAACTAATAATGCAAATGTGTAACTATCAGATAATACAATGTTGGTATGCCTGTAGGGATGGAGTGGGTACCTGGGGAAAGGAATGAGCTCCTGCTAGCCACTCTGCATGCTCCATACTATCTCGTCATGTGGGACATCAACAAGCAAACGAAACTCTGGAAGAAGGGTTTTTTGGACAACATATTCTTTTTTCAGTTCAACCCATTTAACAATGCTGAGATTGCTTGTGAGTACCTCTCCTAATGTTTAGAATTGAAAATGTATGTCATATTATATATTTTATATCAACCCAATCAGAAAGTATTAGACTAAAAGTTGGATGTTAGACATGTTTCATTTTATTTATAATTGATCAGAATAAATAATTTTCTTCTGAACATTGTTTTTTCTGACTTTTGTGTGTTACTAGATCTATAGTGTTCATATTAAAACTAAAAAATATTGCATACAAATGTTTAATAATAATTATGATATTGTAAATAAACAGACACAACTGTTAGCTGACATGTAAATGATATATGAATATATATATATTTTCATATATCACATGACTCATCATTACATGATATGTATATACAGTGTAATTTAAAAGTATGGATACACTCTGTTTAGTTTTTGGATAAAAATGGACGGATTGACCTCGCAACACCTTTCTAGGAAATAGAAGTGAACGTTTTAGTCAATATTACAATTTTACCCAATAAGAACAGTGGAAACTAGAGTTTTCTATCTCAACCCAGTACAAAATGGCAGCTCGTTGAAATTAAGTTAAAAGCATGATGAATACTGCTCAACCTTCACTACACAAAGATAGAAAAATGAAACTCAGGACACCTCTCTAGGAAACAAAACGAACCATTTCCCCAAAATGGGCTTTTTGGAGAGCAGTTTAACCCTCTCCCGCTCGCAAGGCATGAATCGGCACGGCCACCACATAGCCACTGCAGCTTAAACGGCACAGATCGGCACACACTGCTGAATCAACTAGAGCCGATAAGTGCTGCTCTCGAGTAGCAATATTTTGTACTACTACGGGTTGTTTGCCATCAGGAGACCATTTACTTTACTTTTACAGTAGATTTATTCCATTATTTTGCTATTTATATTAGTTGTGCGGAAACAATGGCGGGTTGTAATCCTACACTTCGTGACAGTGAAATCGATCTCATTATTAGTAGTGATTGCGACGATTCAAGTGAGTGTAGTGATGTACCAGAGCCTTGTGAAGTAGTTGGTGGCATTGAGGATGTAGTTCGGAGTGATCACAGTGGCAGTGGCAGTGACGGCGAGCCAGACAATGACCTTCACCAAGTAACTGCGCAACAAACAACCCCGCGCCACCAGCGCCCAGCTGTCCGTGTGCCCCCTCCATGGTCTCGTACAATCAACTTCATTGAACCAATATGTAGTAAAATAATTAATATATATATAATTATAGTTAATTGCAATGACAGAACGTGTGTAAGTTGAGGCGCCGTGTATTTTGACCGAGGGCGACCGGCAGAGCGAATTAATTGAGGTTAGAAGCACCGTGAACGCCTGGAAACAATGCGAGCGGGAGAGGGTTAAAATGTTAAAATGTAAAGTTACTGTAATACTAGTAATTACAATTACGTTAAGCAATGAAATGGCTAAAACTTACTAACCTGTGTTTTTTATATCAGATGTTCAAACTGCTGTTCCAGGACAGTTTTACAATGTCCAAGCCTGTTGTAGAAACCTGAAACGGCACGCTGTATGGATTCACACAGGATTTTTTGACTTTCCGCTATTATTCTGTTCCTAAGGTCATTAATGCACTGGGGTTTTGTTTTACAGACGTTATTTTTAATGTGACCCCACACAAAGTAGTCAAGTGGAGATAGATCTGTCGATTTTGGTGGCTACTAGTTTACCTTCCTCTTCTGCCTATCCAGCGATTTGGAAAAATATTGTTCAAATACTCGTGGACATGCAGGTTATAGTGTGGAGATGCTCCATCCTGCTGGAACCAAACTTCATTACAGTTGTTTGTAGCTACTCGGATAGCTGCATAAATCTGATTTTGTAACATTTCCTGGTATACTTTGGCATTAAGGTTTCCATCAATAAAAAAGGGCCCAACAAACTGATCCCTCACAATGCCAATCCAAACGTTTAATTTTTCAGGTGCAGGGTATGTTGCTCTGTCATCCAATGAGGGTTAACATCAGTCCATTAACGAGCGTTGTGTCTGCTAATGTTATCGTTTAACATGAAAATTGCTTCATCTGAGAAAACAATGTTGTTTAATCTAATTTTATTATTATCAATGTTCTGCATCATTATTTCTCAAAATTCTACTCGACGATCAAAATTGTCCTCACTTAGCTCATGAAGTAAATTAATTTTGTACGCTGATGTTTGAAATAGATATACCTAATATTCGAGAAACATTTTTTTTGAGGCATGAGGATCTTCTACAACAGACTGTAAAGCGTCAAGTGACAATGCTTCGTTTGTAGCCGATTTTGGTCGTGCAGGTTTGGGGCGGCCTTAACACTGCCTGTTTCCTGGAAACATTTGATTGTTTTTGAACTCCTAATTTAGATACAGGGTTTTGATTGGGCTAAGTGTCATTAAATAAATTCCTTACTTCATCATAAGATCTCACCTGGTCTCCGTAGCCTCGCATCGTCAGGATCATAATAAGCTCTTGTTCACTTAAACACTCCATTTCAACATAAAGTATCATAAAAACACTTCTTAACTTTGTTAATTCCAACCAGAAACTGAACATGACACTGGACTTCCTCAAAATTGAAAAGGGAGGCGTGCCTTGCAGCAGGTAATAACTGTAAAACAGGTTTGAGTTTGTAAGGAAAGTGGTTGTCTATTGAAGTTATTTACCTTCTGAATGTGGATGTTCACGTATTCCTCAATTAATTTTTAATTAATTTCAATTAGCTGCCATTTTGTACTGGGTTGAGATAGAAAGCTCTAGTTTCCATTTTCTTATTCTTTTATCAAGATCTTTCAAATGAGGTGTCACTCAATGGGTCTTTATATTTAAACATTTTGAGCTCCCCCCTTCCCCCCTCCAAATCCAATTTGTGGAAACGAGCAAAGTTGTAATAGTGACTAAAAAGTTCATTACTATTTCCTAGAAAGGTGTCTCGAGTTCTATTCCTCCATCCTTATCCATCAAAAACTAAGCAGAGTATATCCATACTTTTAACTCACAAACACACATGTGCACGCCCCCTCACACACACACATGTATTTAGAAATTAGTGTATTGTATGTTGCATCAGATAAGTAGCCATGGAAAACAGAAAGCATTTATTAACGAAGGATACTTGGTGAATTTTATATATTGTTTCTGGAAAGTGATTAATATATATGTTTTCAGTTATGTGTACGGACTGCATTCTATTTCTGGATGATTTCAACCCAAACAAGATTCCTTCATCTAATGGGAGGAAGTTCTACATTTCAAGCCCACGCATGGGCGAGTCCGAGGACATCAATCGTGCCAGAGAACGCTTCAAGAAGTTGATGAAAGGACTTGTGATTGGCGATAGCAAGCCAAGGTAAGTTTCGCATTGTTATATAGTTTGTAATGATCTAACTTCATTAGAATCAGGCAATTTTTTCATAAAGATAAAATAGTTTTGAAAATGTTCCATCATATTGTGTCTTTGAAAGTTACATGGGTACATTGAAATAATTTTACTGACAGTTACTTTTAAAATGTTGTGTATAAATTTTTATGGTTGGCAAAGAAATACATGTCTGTACACAAAAAATTGTTAGTTATTTTAAAAATAACATCTTTTTAATACAGTAGAACTTCATGTATCACCTTGTTTATCCTTATATCTGGGTTGTCCATATTGGTCTTACATAGGGCAGAGAGTCCAATTTTGTGAAGTTAACAATTTTTATTGAATTTATAACGTAATTTGTTTTTTGTTTAACATATGTTAAGCATCAGAATAATGCATACCAAACTAACAATATTGTAGTAGGTCTATGAGAGGTTGATAATTGCAAAGTTTGAAGATATAAATGATTGGGTTCAGACTGTAGGAATTGTATACTCTATTGTAATTGTATTCCATGCATTTTGCTCTTATCTTAACTAATTCGTAAAAACGATTACAGTAATATATATATATATTTTTTTATTTTTTGATCTGTTAATAACAGTTTTAAAACTTGATTGTTGATGACATCTTATGACAGAATAAACTTAAAACAATATTCCTTAAATAATTTTTACATTTTTTCTTCTGGTTCTGTGAAAAATTGTTACTGAGTATAATACAGGGTGAGCCAGTCAAAACCGGCGATTTTTAATGAGGTGTAATGACTTGACCTGCATATTGGAAAAAATCATTTAATACTAAAAATCTAAAGTACACAACTGGAAATTTAGTTTAAACTCACCCAAACGTGATTTACAGTTTACTTTTTAAAAATTGTGTCACTTAAGTGATGCCCATTAGAATTTAGACATTGATCCAGTCTTGAACGAAAGTTATCCATAGTGTCTCGGAGCATTCTCAAAGGAATAGCATTCACTTCATCACGAATTCGTTGCTTCAGATCCATTACAGATGCAGGTCGGGTTTCAAAAAACTTTTGCTTTTAAATAACCCCACAGGAAATAATCGCATGCGGAGAGATCTGGCGATCGTGGTGGCCAAGAAATGTCCCCATTCCTGCTGATAAGACGATTCGGGAACAAAGCTGACAGTTCATTCATAACCACTCTTGCCGTATGACTGGTAGCTCCATCTTGTTGGAAAAACGTTTGTTCATTCACTGGAAAGTTTTGAAGTGTAGGAACAAAAAAGTGTTGCAGCATATAAAGATAACGCTGTGAGTTAACTGTAATTGCATTCCCATTATCGTCCTCAAAGAAATATGGGCCAATTATTCCTCTTGACGATATCGCACACCACACAGTGACCTTAGCTGAGTGGAGAGGCCTTTCATGCATGGGACTGAGGATTTTCTGGTGCCCAATACCGGAAATTTTGTTTATTTACAAAACCCGCTCAGATTAAAGTGCGCTTCATCACTCATCCAAAGATTATGGATGAGCTCTGGTTCATCCTCAATCAACTGTAACATTTGCTCACAAAAATGCAACCGAACACCATAATCTTGTACGTTGAGAGCTTGCACCATTTGTAATTTGTAGGGATGATAATTCAAATCTTTATGCAAAATTCTTCTTACCGAAGTGAAGAAAATCCCTAATACTGTGCTATGGCGTCGGGCAGATCGACGTGGACTTCTTTCCACTGCTGTGCGCACTGCATTCACATTCTCAGGTGTTCGCACTGTTTTCATTGATCCGCCTTTTTTTTTGGTTGTTGAACCTGACGATTCAAAATTCTGAATCCAGCCTTTAATAGCGTGGGCTGATGGCACAGGAGCACGAGGAGGCAGGCGGAAATGACAGCGAAAAGCACGTTGAGCACCGACGTAACTTTCACCGCCAGTGTAAAAGGCTTTAACAGCGAACGCT
This sequence comes from Homalodisca vitripennis, assembly GCF_021130785.1. Classification (NCBI taxonomy): domain Eukaryota; kingdom Metazoa; phylum Arthropoda; class Insecta; order Hemiptera; family Cicadellidae; genus Homalodisca; species Homalodisca vitripennis. The sequence goes on from NC_060207.1 coordinate 135,127,396, forward strand.
GTTCACCGGACCAACGCTGTTCACCGGACCAACGCTGCATGGCGACTAAACTTCCCAGTAGGGAGGACAAGAATAGCGGTGACCTTCACTTCTCCCCCCTCCCATCACGCAGCCGGACTCGTCTACAAATCGCCCGTTTCACTGGCGCACCCTGTATGATTCACAAGTCAATATTTGTCATGGAATGTATGTGCAGACCTGAAGATACAATGACTGTGTCAGAGTGCTTGGGACTGAGCTACCACCGTTCACTGCGACATCACATGCTGTTGCAATATCCCAGGGACATATTGATCATCGACTTGCACATCAACCAGACTGTCGGCATCGTCACTATCGAGAAGACCATGACACCTTTTGTTCAGGTCAGTTTAACTGTTGCAGGGCTAACATTTTACTCACCTGTAGTCACTAGAGAAACTAGTTGTCTTTTTAACCCGATTATTTGCAATATTAGGTTGTAATATATTGTGTAATATGTATATAACATAACTGCCTGTTGTGGCTGAATAAATTACCATATCAGAATCTTTTTAAAGTTTTAATAGTAATTCCAAGCAGTTAAGATTATTTTTCCTGCCTGTTAGTTGGATATATTATACTTCCTAGAAAAACAGTTGAGTTCACCATTGACATTAACAAAAGTTTATATTTTAGAACATTTTCTCAAATTGTTAAAGATTTAAACCACACACAGAAACTTATGTTTATGCTCTTGTAAATCGTTATAAACGAGGTGTGCCTGAAGAAAAGTAAATATTAAGTTATTTTGTTTTAACACACAACAGATCTTAACACAACATTAAACGTTTACCAAACTTAAATTAGGGTGTTGTACTGTATTTTGACAAATATCAGTTAGGTTAAAAATTACTCTTTCATAATAAAAATTCTATGATTACTAAAAAGTTGTTTCAAAGCTAGTGGTCTTTTTCTAAGTTTTTAATTAACAATCTTGACATGAAATTATGAGTTGATTGAGTGATTCTTAAACAATCTAACTTTATTTAGCTTCTTTAATTAGTAAGGTATTAATTTATTTTCCAAGGAACTATTTTCAAAGTTTGTTTACCTTTAAATTATATTATAACAAGCTTTTTTTGTTGTTATGGAAAATGGAAAGATAATGAAGCATCTCCATGCTTAAAGGTTTTTGAATTCAGGGATACAATTTTAGTAAAAATTGGGATATATTCTAGTTTTTAAAGATATATAGACACATATTCAGATTTTTGGAAAAAAATTTAACAAATAAAGCAATACTTTATTTTCTAGTAACTGTAAATTGTTTTTAAGTACCTAACTGTAATATCGTTCTTACGATAATTAATTGTTAAATATTGACTATAATAGAAAGTAATACAAAATAAATATAGTTAGATCGTATCGTGTAAAATGAATAAATTGTGCTGAACATTTTGGACATGCAAAATAAAAACAAATTTCACATTATTAGGTATGTTCAAAAAGTAACGGGAATTTCCATTCAAAATAGACCCTATTAGATATTATGTACTTGTGCCAGCACTTCTTCCTATCCTCGAAACACTTCTCAAACTAGATCCTTGAGATACCCTTTAGCTCAGTGATGCATTTTTAATGTCATCTATTATTGTAAAACAACAGCTCTTTAAGGTTCTCTTTATTTATGGACATAAAAAAAACTTACATGGAGCCGCCATGTCTGGAAAATATGGGAACTGGGGCATCGTTACAGTAGCCTACTGTTGTTGGAAAAAAATTCTCGAAAAAGCCGTGAATTGTTTTGCCACAAATCCGGGTGTTTTTTCGGTTTGCTTCATGCAAATGGCGAATTTCCAGATAGTACTCCTTATTAAACGTTTGATCGTGTGGCAATAATGCACTATGTAATTAAAATCTAAAAACACAGTGAGCATAAACCTTCAAATTCAACTGCACTTGTCGAGCCTTTTTTGGTCTTGGTGATCCAGAATGCTTCCACTGGGATGATTGAGCCTTAGTTTCAATGTTATATCCATACCTCCTCACTTGTTACAACATGTTTCTTTAATTCTGCATGGTCATTAACTTCATTTAGTGACTCCTGAGCAACTTACATTCACTATTGTTCGTGTTCAAAATGCAAAACTTTTTATGAATTTTGATGCCACACATTTCATACTACAAGTATTTAAAACATTCTATGGCATGAGCCTATTGATTATCAGTGAAGTATGTAAAACAGAAATAAAAGAGTAAGTAAAACATCAGTGACTTACCAGCAGACACATCATAGGCCTTTGTTAACATTTCCCACACCTTTTTAATTTTTATTTCATTTTTCACGCAAAATTTGATACAGATTCTTGGATTTATTTATTTTTTTTTACACAAAAATTACTGAGTTCATAAAATAATCGGGAGTGCTGATAGCCGAGCGGTCTAAGACGTTGGACTTTGAGTCTGAGTTAGAGATAGCGCAGGATCGAATCCTGTGTGTGACCGGCCCTTTCTATCAGTACCATCGACCTTGTACTGTATCGACTCTCCCTCTTATTCTGCTTGATAAGATCCTCACACAGGCCAGTAGCCCATGAGGACGAGTAAAGTAAGGTTTAAAAGGGGATCGGCTTCTCCTTTAACAAAAAAAAAAAAAAAAAATATGTATGTCTAACTTAGCGGCTGCCACTGAAAAAGTAAACAATAAATACAGCTGGAAATTTGATTATACTTCAGGAGCCAACATAATACAACAAATCTTGAAAATCAGACTTTCCAAACCCGTGAAACTTAAAAATTCCTGTTACTTTTTTAACGCACCTTGTATATATCTAACATTAATTATAAGAAAATAAGCCATGTTAACTCTCGCAGTACTAAAACAATTGGTTGTTGATAAAATAATGTATTGAATAGTGTACTTACTGTTGTGGCTTGCATGTCCATTTACTAAAACAAATTATGTGATCATTGATTAATTTTTTTACCATTACGGCAATGCAATAAATGGACTTGTTAACAGTCTGCCATTAACTGAGCCTGGCATAACACGAGAAAATGTTCTTAACTAATTTTAATTACTAGCTTCAGTTAGATGTCAAGATATACATTGTCTTATATTCTAAAATTATGGTATTACCTCTGCATTTATATCATTTACTTATACTGTAATTGATTGGTACAAATTAGGTGATCCCAGCTAGACAACGAGATGTGTTGTACTGTCTACACGACTCTGGCAGTGTCAGTGTCAAGGTACGCAGGAAAGCAGGAGCTGCCACAGTGTTGGCCTCTCCACTTGATATGCCTGATCCTATCAACAGTGTGGGTAAGTGAATACTAAGTAAGTTTTGATAGAAGGTACAGGTGATCCCAGCTAGACAGCGAGATGTGTTGTACTGTCTACACGACTCTGGCAGTGTCAGTGTCAAGGTACGCAGGAAAGCAGGAGCTGCCACAGTGTTGGCCTCTCCACTTGATATGCCTGATCCTATCAACAGTGTGGGTAAGTGAATACTAAGTAAGTTTTGATAGAAGGTACAGGTGATCCCAGCTAGACAGCGAAATGTGTTGTACTGCTAGTGTGTAACTATGTTAATTCATAAACATAAAGACGACGAATTCATTTTAGTTTTATTTATTGTGTTATAAATTTATGACATAATTTGCTAACTAAAAAAGTCAGTGAAAACACATCGGTTAGTAGAGTGAAACGCCGCCTACCGCATCAGAATACGACGATCCAGTCAGAAATGGCAGCGCATAATGTACTTCACAATGTGTACCTAAAACAACCCGCCATTTCTGATTGGATAAACCTTTTGAGATGCGGTTTGCGGCGTTCAACTCTACTAAGTGAGCTCTTTCAAATGAGCTCTATCACTCGACCCATGCTTTAATTTAAGATTTCCATGTTTTCCTCTGTGGGCCGTCCCCCCATGGTTGGCAATGTCATGGTAATAGCAAGGAAAAATAGTTTACATAGCCATATGACACTGTGCAAAGTTTATAGATGTTATCTGCTATGGTTTGTAAAATATTAAGCCGTACCCAGACTTTTCAAACACCTTGTATATATATATATATATATATATATACAGGGTGATTCAAAACTAAACGGCAATCTATCGAGAGCTTATTCTATATAGCTAAAAACAAGTAAAAAAGTTCATATAACCATATGCCCGGAAACGCTTCGTTAGCGAGTTACGCCTAGCGAAAGATTTCGCCCGGATTTCAGAACCCTTGGTGAAGTCAGGCCGTATAAAAATGGTAAAGGTAGTTACAAAGATACAAATACGATTGGTTTTTTATGTTTTTATATCTGAAAAATTTATTAAAATTCGTCCCAGAGCTGTAACTGCAATACTTTCAGAGATATCTTACGTAAAACACAAGAATTGGTGCAAAGAAATAACACATTTTTGTGTTTAACGTAAGATTTACTTCCCATAAAATGTTAAATAAAGGTCATTTTTTCTTAAACAGATTTGTAGAACATTTAATTCTGAAAAGATTCATGTGAATTACTTAGGAAAAAAATTAATAATAGGTATTGAAATTTAGCTTTATTTAAAAATAAAACAGACGCACAAAAATGCATATTCTTATCTGCATAAAATTATTAACTAATGTTTAGGTTGTGAGTAACAGCTGATCATTTTATTCAACACTTTTTATCGTCATATTTTCTTTGCAAAGGTTGGCAATATCAGCTGATCAAACAATTAAGTTCATGAAGTAATATTTGAATAACCTTTATGGAGGTTTTTGTATTGTGGCGTGTGAAGATTGTATTTTGTGAGATCCTGTGATTATTTGGAAATATTTTATACAAGTGTATAAAATATTTTATTAAATATTTATTTTTAAAAATATTTTATTAAATATTTTTATAAAAGTGTATGTAATTATCTTAGTAAATAATGGCAGATAATGTAAATGGTATGTATTCGTTTGAAGAGTATACGGATATGATACTGATTTACGGCAAAGTTAACAAGAATGGTTTAGCTGCAGTTCAGGAATATCGTGATACTTTTTCCACATCGAAGAACACCTGATCGCAAAACATTTGAAGCTGTGGAGAGACGACTTAGAGAAACTGGTAGCTTTAAACCGAAAGCGAATAGATACTGGTCGTCAACGTAGCGCAAGGAACTATAATAATGAACAAGCAATAATAAATGCTGTAGAATTATCACCAACCACAAGCACCAGACGATTATCACGACAGTTAAATATTTGCCAGTCAAGCGTATGGCGGACACTTCATGAAGCACAGTTGTACCCATTTCCATATAACACGTGTTCAAGACTTATTACAGCAAGATCTTAATAAACGGAAAGATGTTTTTGCCGCTGGTTAAGAAGAAATTGTTTACGACATCAGTATTTTCTTCGGCGTATTCTCGTTACTGATGAATCCTGTTTTTACTAGAAATGGAATTGTAAATTTTCGTAATACCCATAACTTGGGCGTACGACAACCCACATGAAACTGCGACGAGGCATTTTCAACATACATTTTCAGTCAATGTATGGCTTGGTGTTCTGGGTGATAATTTGATTGGTCCATTTTTCCTCCCTAATCGACTTAATGGAGTAGCGTACTTAAAGTTTTTAAAAACAAAACCTGCCTACCCTCTTGGAAGATATTCCTGTTCAAAACAGAATAAATGCATGGTTTATGCACGACGGAGCACCTCCACATTTTTCTAATGATGTGAAAAACTATTTAAATGATACATACGGTAGACAATGGATTGGTCGAAATGGACCAGTAAAATGGCCACCACGTTTCTCCTGACCTCACGCCAGCAGACTTTTTCTTATGGGGTTGGATGAAGTCAATTGTTTATGTCAAAACGGATTAACACCATAGAGGAGTTTACGTAATCGCATTACAGAGGTGGCAGAAACTATCAAGAATGCTCCAAACGTTATGAAACGCGCTAGAAAAGAGTGGATTCGTCGTGCGAAAAACGTGCATTGCTAACAACGGAGAACACTTTGAGCAACTATTATAGGTGATTATTACAGTTTTTATAAAGGTAAATACATTTTATGTTAATGTTCAGTCTAGAATAAATGATCAGCTGTTACTCACAACCTAAACATTAGTTAATATTTTATGCAGATAAGAATATGCATTTTTGTGCGTCTGTTTTTATTTTTAAATAAAGCTAAATTTCAATACCTATTATTAATTTTATTCCTAAGTAATTCACATGAATCTTTTCAGAATTAAATGTTCTACAAATCTGTTTAAGAATAAAAATGACACTTATTTAACATTTATGGAAGTAATCTTACGTTAAACACAAAAATGTGTTATTTCTTTGCACCAATTCTTGTGTTTTACGTAAGATATCTCTGAAAGTATTGTATTTACAGCTCTGGGACGAATTTTAATAAAATTTTTTCAGATATAAAAACATAAAAAACAATCGTATTTGTTTTCTTTGTAAACTACCTTTACCATTTTTATACGGCCTGACTTCACAACAAGGGTTCTGAAATCCGGGCGAAATCTTTCGCTAGGCGTAACTCGCTAACGAAGCGTTTCCGGGCATATGGTTATATGAACTTTTTTACTTGTTTTTAGCTATAGAATAAGCTCCCGAGAGATTGCCGTTTAGTTTTGAATCACCCTGTATATAGCTAATGTGGTTATAGTGGATAATTAATTTATATTTATTTCTGTTGTGCTGTAAGACTATTACTTACGAGTAATGTATTTTAGTCGTAATAAACTTTGTAATTAAATCTTTTTTAGAAATAATCATTATTTAATTATTGTAGTTTCTTAGTATATATCTAGGAAAATATGAGATTAGTAATCCAGTTTATTTTGTAATAGTGAAGTTAAATAGTACTAAACAGGTATTTCTTCTATTACATTATTATTAAAAAAATACACTATTACTTTCAACTTCTACCAGTTTTACCAGAAGCTATTGATCTCAATTTCAGGTGGGCCATTACTACAGATCAGTAATCCTGATACATGTACTAAAGACCAACAAAAATCCAAGCACCAATCTTTGGAATAAATTATATGTTACCGTTCATAAGTGCCTAGTGTCTAAGCTGGAGTCCTCGTCCATCCCGACTTAGTATCTTTGTTGTGTAGAAAGCTCGCTTGGACAGTTTTGGATGCATTTCCAATAATATTATTTAGTTGAATAGAGTAAATTATGTGAAAGGTGTAAATATGTTATATGTTTACTTTTATATTATAATGGAGTGATTTTCAAGAAGACGTTCCAAAATTATAACAGGCTCACCCTCCATTTTAATACATTTAATGAGGAAAAATCTAGTTTCCTTTTCAATACCTGTGTGTAATTCACTTATCAATGGCTTTTGTAATGTTTATGTTGCAGATCACCAAATAACGTGCTATAGAGATAGTAACAAATAGTTAAAAGCATTAATTTTTTGTGATCTTTATGGCCAAAATGTATTACTGCTTGGTAGTAAAAAACTTATTTTGAGAAAATATGTGTTTGTGTCCTGCAACAGTTACATGCTATATCACATCGTTTTGATATGTGTAAAGTAAGTTATGTCTGCTGAAGAATAGTCTTTTCAGATGTGATGACAGGACACAGTGCAGATGTATTCTTGAGCTATGAGCACCGTTGCCAGAGTGAAGTGATCCGCCAGATGAAAGGTTCTAAAGTACTAGCTATCGCTTTGGACCCGATTACGGAGAAGAATATTGGTGAGTATTTCATTCTAATTCTCTAAAGTTTTCAGGAAATCATCAGATTTAATAACAATTGTGTTTACGTGGATGAGGTTAACCTTAATTTTCTTGATAACAAGTCATTGAGGATTATAAAGATTATGTAATGTAAACTAGCATCAATTTTCTTACAGTGAAGAATTCATAACATAGAAAGAAGCAATGGAAAAAAGGTAGAACAGGAAATAGGATAACAGGAGAAATTTCCAAAGAACCTTGTTACTTCTTTGATTAAAGTTTTTTTAATAGATGGTTTGAAAAAATTGTTCACTTTTGGATTATATTTAGTTGGTAATTGGTTACACCCTAAGCTCCAATTAAAATTTGGTATTTTAGCATAGGCATCCAATAAACATTTTTTGCCTATATAATTTTATAAAACTATATTATTACTTATTATATATGAAAGAACAATATATAGTTTAAGTAATTTGAAAACAAACACTCCAATAATACAATTTTTATTTGTGTGAGTGTTTGTTTTTAAGTGAATTAAAGGAGTCCAATAAGAAAGCAGCCTCTACAATGTAGTTGAAGTAAGTTTCATCACAAGTTATATAATATATATATATATATATAATACACACACATACATATATATATATATATATACATACATATATATATATATATATATATATATATATATATATATATATATATATATATATATATATATATAATGTTGTGGTAGGTCATATGAGCAAGTGCTTGGCTTGACCAAACAAAATCAAGCTAGGCCATAAAATATTCAAATTACCAAACATTGTGTTTTTCTTGCAGTTTTGAGATTAAGTACTAAATAGTTATTTAATGTAGCAAATAAAGAACAACTATTAATAGAAAGACATAAACAGGAAGTCAAATACAAATATGTGCATAGATTGTGTACATGTCTATAGCAAGTACGTTATTAAGAGAAAAATATTTACTACAACATATTCTCATTACAATAGGAATAGAAAGAAATTCATCACAAACCTAAATGTACCAAAAGATTACAGCCAAAACATAGCCTATCACACACAACTGTAAATTGTGCAACACATGATCGTGTAACATTTTAGTTATAATAAAAACATCAGTTGACTGTTATAAATAAAAAATTTTTGCTGACTAGATTATACAAAATAACTAAACAGTTTAAAACATTACTGAAATGTTTATTGGATAAAGTAATACGAATCTAAACTATTTATAGCAGGAAAAACTTAAAACTAATGTCGGACTGAGTTTGGCAATGGATTGGAATGGGACATTTGCGATGTTGGACTTAGTTTGCTGATAGAGAACAAAAGGTTACTTTAACATTTGTCATTGTTAATTGGAATAAAAACAACTGAAAAGCAACAATTTGGGAATTAGAATTTGCTCTCTGTCTCAGATAATAGAAACTAAAACACAAGGTAGAGATTGATTAACATTTTAATAAGCACATTAAACACTGGAAAAAATTGTATGAAACCCACCACTGAATAAAATAAAATAAAAAGAACAATTTTTTGGTTGGAGATTGGCAGGAACGGATTTAAAATGTTGCCCAGTTGCATCTTTGTTCTTGCTGCAATATTAGGCCAAGCTTTATTGTGAAGGAAATTGCCACCGCTAGACACCAGTCCTTGTTCATGTGATGGTTTTTGAATAGCTTTGATAAGGTTTCACAGTACTTCTCAGCATTTACTGCTGTTCCTTTTGGCAGAAAGTCTTTAAGAAAAGAGCCTTTCCGGTCCCAAAAAACTACGGGCTTAATTTTTCTTTTCTTTAAGTTCTTTGCTTGAATTTTCGTGCTATCCTTAGTTTGAATGATCGCACTCAATCAATTGATGTTTAGTCTCTAGATATCAACTTAGTATTGATCCCAATATTTGTCTAACATTTCGAGTAATTATATAAACTAAAATAAGCTTTTAAAAGTGAATATTTTGGTTCACGAAAACCTTTACTAAAAAGTAAAGTATTGCTTGCTTTCAGTTCTTCTGCTCGGGTCTGGTAAGTTGGTACACCTGGAATTGGACACCATCAGTTCTGCCAACCTGGAGGATACCCCTCTCTGTCTCAGCCAGATGTTCAGACCAGCCTATGATGTAAGAACTAATATTTAGATTGTTTTGTCGTCATTCATGCATTGTATACCTAATTTTGTGCAGCTATAGTGGTCTGTTTTTTATTTTTATTTCATTCAAACACTCTTTCTTTCTGGCACCAAACACATACATTGCACAGTTGTATGGGGTTATATACAGGGTTTAAAAAAGTTCCACATAGCCTTGATAATTCCTGAATGAATACATGTAAATCCTGTAAATACATCATTACTGCACGTATAAATCTACTTTTTGTAGATAAAAAAAAATCATCATGAACACAATATGTATTAAATAAATACGAGGGTCTTCCAGAAAGTAAAGAACGATTGCGCATCACGGGCGGCGCAGTTCCCCCACCACCGCGGTAGATAGCTTGTTCGTTAGCCACACTTCTGCCTCAGTGTGAGCTGAGTAGCGGTAACGTGAGGTCACGTTTGCGTCTCCTGTGAAAGTTTAAAATGGCGGCGTTAATTGAAAATCCCGCCAAGTGTGAACTGCGTAGTATGATACGGTTTCTGAATGCACAGAATGTTCGACCTATTGAAATTTATAGGCAAATTAAGGCAGTTTACGGTGACAATGCGATGAACGAGTCATCAGTGAGAAAATGGTGCATTCAATTTAAGGAAAGTCGAACTAATGTGCACGACGAGGAACGAAGTGGAAGGCCGTCACTCGTTACTGACGAGTTGGCAGCGAAAGTTGATGGAAAAATTCAACAAAACCGTCGTTTCACTTTGAGTGGTCTAGTGGAATTTTTTCCACAAATTTCAAGGTCGCTCGCTTTTGCACGAAATAGTGACTGAACGTCTTGGTTATCAGAAAATGTGTGCTCGTTGGGTGCCTAAGATTCTTACTGATGTCCACAAGACTAAACGGATGGGAGCAGCTCTTGAGTTTTTGACTCAGTATGACGAAGAAGGTGATGCGTTTCTTGACCGCATCGTAGTAACGGGTGACGAAACTTGGGTTTCCTATCGAACCCCGGAAACAAAGCTCCAGTCAATGGAATGGCATCACTCGAATTCACCAACAAAAAACAGGAAAGAAAAACCAAATTTGAACACCAGGAAATTGATGGCAACAGTTTTTTTGGGACCGAAAAGGCCTAATCTATGTGGAGTTCATGCCGAGAGGCGAAACAATCAACTCAGAGGCCTACATCGAGACCTTGCATCGGCTTCGCCGCGCTATTCAGAACAAACGACGCGGAATGCTGTCGTCGAAAGTGGTGCTGATCCACGACAATGCTCGGCCTCATTGCAGTGCACGAACCAAAGCAGAACTCAATTCTTTCAAAATGGCAAATCTTCGGACACCCTCCGTATAGTCCAGATCTGGCTCCGAGTGACTATCACTTGTTTCCAAAGTTGAAAGTGTTTTTAGGCGGAAAAAACTTTTTGGGTGACGAAGACCTCAAAGAAGGAGTAAAAACGTGGCTTCATTCCTTGGCGGCAGAACAGTATAACGTCGGTATAGAAAAACTGGTGCCACGCTACAACAAGTGCCTTGACAGTTCCGGCGATTTTGTAGAAAAATAGAGTAAGTTTATAAGTATTTATAAATAAATTTTCATGCTCTTATCTTTTGTTTTTATTGACTTATAACAAAACGTTCTTTACTTTTCTGGAAGACCCTCGTAAAATAAACATGTAAGATTTATTAAATCAAAGATCAATAGAAAATTCTATATTATTTTCATTAAGATTATAAAAATAATTTTCAGAATTTACTTAACATAATTCAAAGTAGTGATTTATCTTTATTTTCCACTACGCAAGACAGGAAAGATGAATATCAAAATCACATACATCTAACTATTTTAAAAATAAAAAAAGTACTTTATGTATTTAGTTTTGTGATTTGTCTGATGAAGACAGCCTTACTATTGAAAGGCCTCGCAGAATAATAATTTATACAATATTGGTTGTTGCGATTTTATAATATAGTAATTAAATAAGAAAAACCAATATAAGCTCCATCTTGAACATAGACACATCTAGAAAACAAATATGATAAAGACCAAAATTGAATAAAAATTAAAAAAAAGTAATATATCACAAACAATGCTTTGTTTTTTTGACAATTTTTAGTTAAGGAGGGGGGGAGCATGTCACCAATATTTTGTATATTCCAAAAAGTAAGTCATATTGACGTAATGAAATTCCTTAAGTTTTCTTTTTTCTCAAGATTCAAGATTTTATTCATCATTAAACATACAGTGATGCAATAGATTTCGTCAATAGCAATATAACACAATTTTACTTTTTCATTGTTTGTTGAATTCTGTTTGTAACTACTATATTTAAGTGAAAATTAAAATAAACATAGAATAACACAACAAATAGTTACAACACTATATAAACTACACTGTAATATTTGTAGTATCACTAGATATAAAGGGAATATGTCTTTTTTAAACATTAGCTGTTATTGAACAATTATTTAAAATTGGTTCTCTTGTCTTTTCAAAATTATTCATCTTTTGTCCATAATAACAATAGTATTTACTTGTTGTCGGCTTTCAAATTAAAAATACATCCTTTTGTTTTAATAACTCATTTACAGTGTAACTGTGTTTATTGAATATTGTATACCGAAGATTTTGCTTTCATTTATAACTTTTTAGAAACATGAAGAATAAATCATCATCATCAATCATCATCATTCATCATCATCATCATCGTCAGACGTTTTCCTGTTCTCACGGGTCGTCGTCGTACCTAGCCTCCCTCCACATTTAGTCTATCCATCCAGGTCTCCTCTTCATCCACCTGTCATTTTCTGTAAGTCCCCCCTTCTCTCTATGTCTTTCCACACTTGGTCCTCCCATCTTCCTCTCGGTCTTCCTCTTGGTCCTTCTTCCTCCTTCCTCCTTCTCCATTGCTAATCAAGGCATTCTACTTATCCTCCCATCCCTACTTCACATGCCCCATCCACTGATAATTCTTCTTCCTTCCATTGTCTCTTGCAGTGAAATACTACCTTCATCATTTCTCTGGTTATTTCGTTTCCATTATTCTATCTCCTTATCTTGTATCTTCTCTATCCCTCTTAAAAATCTCATTTCCTGCAGCTTGCAATCTGCTTAAATCATTTTTAGTCCACACCACCGTTTCTTTTTTATTTTTTCTTTTTCTTTCTGCTCCCATATAATAAAAATTGGTTGGAAATAAGATTTATACAATCAAAAACTTTTTGATTCTTTACCAATGTATCCCAATTCCACAACAATCATCTTCCAACCATATTGAAAAACTTTTCCACTCTTTCCATATTCCTGTTTCCTATCTCTTCTCTTATTGTGCCCCGATCTGTTATGATACTTCCTAAATAACAGAATTCCTTCACCTTTTCCAAGTCTTTTTCCCTTCAACAAACACGGTCCTTTGTTAGTCCATCCCTTCTTCTCTACTTTCATTACTTTACATTTTTGTATGATATCATCTCTCTAAACCATATTTTCTTCACCACTTTTGCCCATTTGTTTAAACCTCCTCGTTCTAACTCTTCTTCCCTATTTTTCCCATATCATTATGTCATCCGCATATGCTATTGTCTTAAGTTCTTCTGCTCCTCTGGGTTTCCTTTTGTACTTCCAGAATAATTATCATCCAATATAATATTGAAAAGGAAAGTGACAATATGGGGCGTCCCTGCTTACTCCTCTCTCTGTTTTAAAAGTATCTGTATATTTTTCTTCAATTCTTACCCTGTTTCTTAACATAAGCGTAACAGGTTCTTTATTTTTATCTACTATTCCGCCTCACGCAATCCTCTTCTTTCTCCATTACTCTCCCATATCCTTTCTCTCATACCTTATCATATGCCTTTTCATGTAGGTCCTATAAACGCCACATTGTATCTTTTCCCTATTCCCACCTCTTTTCTAACACTTGTCTCATCACAAACATAGCATCCACCTTGACCTACCTTTCCTAAAATCCACATTGCTCCTCTCTTCCTGTTTCCTCCAGTTACTGGTCTGTAATTTTTCTGCCAACAGTAATTTTTCCATAAATTTTTTTGTTGTGTATTGCACAACAAAGTTATTCCCCTGTAATTCTCGCATTTTTGCTTAATGCCTTTTCTTAAAAATCGGTACTATTTAATCCCATTTTTCCAGCTCTTCTTGTATCTCTTTTCCTTCCATCAAAGTATAGTAGAAGTAACCCATATACACGACTCCTAATTGCTTAGTTTTCTATACATCTCATCTAAATCCTTCTAGAATGTAGCTTGAACTTTTCTACATACTTATTATCATGACCTTTTCGTTATCATTCTATATCCCTTTTTACGATCTAATCAATGTCCCATCAGAACTGTTGAGTCTGTTAAAAAGATTTCATTTCTCTATGTGGCGAAGCGTCTGATGACCAAGTTCATAACCAGTTGTATGATCCTTCATAATAGCGCTTTGAGACGTTGTGGTCTTCATAAAGATTGAGCAAAACAAAAATTTTGGGAAATCAGACCACCAATTATACAGAAAACTTTACAGTTCCCAATCCTACAATTCCAAATATTAATATTGTCTTGTACCAAAAATACACAAACAGTGAAATGTCTGAATGCGGTCCCATAGTGTCAAGACATGATTAGACTCAGTCCAACGCTATTTTAACATTATCACAAGTGGTTGATCAAGATAGCACTCAAAATTTGGGACACTATGGGACGCATCTTCCATGTTCCTAGTGATTTCGTTGCAAGAAAATAGAATATGCGAGTTTTAGATACAATACTATCAGTTGTGAAAGACACTATTGAGTAGAAAGAAGACGAATACAGTGTAATAGTCCTTTTTTTTCGACGGTAGTTTCACTGTATTTCTAATGTGATCCAATTATGAGATACGAGAATGCAGCGTTAAATGAAGTATTGAATTGTGTTTTTGCTTCCCTATAAATTTACAAAAGAAATAGTTTTGCCACTCGAAATATGTCCATGTTACATTCAAACCTGTGTATACCGCAATACTCATAATCACCTTCAGTTTCAATTCATAAAGAATCACCTACTGCGCACCAACCCCCAAATCGCGCTCTCGATGCAGTCCCATCCAGTCAATGTGTCACTATCTCACTCCTCCATTTCAGTGCTACTCCCTATTGCAAAAATGATTTATGAGAACACTTCAAAAACTTTTGAAACCTCTTCCTTCATTTTCGGCTAAAGACAAAGTGATTTTATACAATCAATTTATCCAAGAAAGTGGATATCTAGATACTGTTGATGAAATCTTTAGTTTCAATATTCTAATGTTAAAAATTTGAAAACCTACAATTGGAACTATAATCTCCTACCCTCAATTGGTTTGTTTACCCTTACCATTAAATTTACATACGAAAATAGTTGAGCATGTATATATTCCAATAGTATACCATTATGAATATACTGTGTTTCAGTAATAGAAACCATACTACAAATTATTGAATTGACATTTACAGCAATGGGAAATCCGACGCTATATAAATAGGAGTTTAATTTTGAAACTACGGCTAAAACGAAGTCTAACCATCCCCCTCAACAAAAGTAGAGCTAGTGATGATCAACTCTTTGCAATGATTTACAGACTTTTGAATATCTCTACCACTAAATCTATCGTACCGACATTAAATGTTAGCTTATACGAAACTTGTCAAAACAAATTATTATTACCATTTTTAAAATGAGTAATTAGAAAACCATTCAAAATTTGAATTTGACATTTTTTGTGAACGTGCATGATAGATTTTATTAATCTAACCATCCACCTCAACAAAAAAGAGCTAGTTTCAACTCAATGATTTACAGATTTTGAATACTCCTCTATCTAATCGGTACCATATGTTATTTATAAAATTAATTTTTATTACAAAAATGTAACATTTTGATTAATTTGTGAAGTGCCTGATGATGGAATCTTTGATTTTCAGAAAGGCCTTGCACAAAATAAAAAATCTATATTATTGGAAAATGTCGTATTCTTTTAATCTAGTGAGTACTACAAATAAATAGTTATTCCAATGCTCCAAGATTCTACATACACTGTAATAGTTTTAACATAAAAACATAAATTATTAATAGATTAAAAGACGTACTATATGACCACTATATTTAAGTGAAAACTAAAACAAACATAGAACAACTTTATAAATAGTTATAACACTATATAAACTAAACTGTAATAGTTTTAACGTTAAAAACGTAAATTATTAATAGACTAAAAGACATACATTTACAAATAAATAATTAGACAACAGTTAACAACATAAAAAACAATAAACTAATAAAATTTGAAACAATGAACAATGAATAAGCTATATATATATATATATATATATATATATATATATATATATATATATATATATATATATATATATTACATCAACATTTATAAAAATACATGCATTAAACTATCTTTATCTGCAACTGTTAAAAAATTATCAGGTGGTGGATTTTTACCACACAATATGTCAAAGAAAATATTGTTACTGCTATTGTTACCAATAGTTGACAATATTGCACGAATATGTGTACAGGAGAGATGTGTAGTGCCGCCGTTGCGACTGATGACTACAGGACTGCTGAGTGCTGTGGCTAGTCCGCTCACTGTCATACGGATGTGTCCGCCACTCACCACTCGCAAACCGCTCTCATTACAACCCCATCATGGCGGGGGGTACGCTCAGTGGCACAGTACAGGTCAGATGTAGATCCCAACCTTATTCTTATGAACTAGGATGAATGGAACCACACATTTAACTGTAACAGACTTTGCCTCAACCCTTTGGAGACTGCCAAAAAATTAGACTATTTGAAAAAAAAAATACTAGGCTTATTCGAGCTATTTTGTATAGTTTTATCAGTATAATTGTAACCTTGTAATGCTTATAAATAGAATGGTAATTTTGTTGTTGATGTATTCCTTATGATATCCTCTTTCAGGTCATATTAGTACAATATGTTTATAACCTTTTAAAAATAAACAATATGTAATAGGAAGTAAGATTTAAATTTTAATATTAAATATTTTAAATTTACAACGAGAATATCTTTTTAATGTATAGTTAACTTTTTCTGTAATTTTCTTAGTTATTCTACTAATAATGGACAAACTATCAAGTAGACGGAGTTTGGAGACTAGCTTCCAATGAAACAGTCTACAAAAATATAGAACCCATTACAAGTATAATTAAAAAGAAACGAATATCATTCCTGGGGCATTTGTTAAGAACACCTGAAAATAGAATTAGCAGGAAAATAGTAGAAAAACTGTGGTATAGTAAAAGTGACATTAAATGGATCACAGAATTAAAGGAAGATATGAGAGAGTTACAAATTACAGTAGAGGATTTAAAACACAAGACAAACACATTGAAGATATTGAATGACAAACACTCTACACTACAGCTGAAAAGAAACAAACAACGAATAGGAAGAGTGGTTCCGGAGGAGGAAAGGAAATTACGCTCGGAAAGGATGAAGAAATATTGGGTGGATAAAAGAAGAAAGACTAGAAAATATAAAGTGACTAAAGTGGTCCAATGTAGGCCATAAAATTATAAATAAATAAATAAATAAATAATGGATATATTATTTCCAAATTTCAGTCCAATATATAACATTTCGCAGCATTTATAACTTCATTATAAAAAGTTACTAAAATTATAATCTTTGCAAATTCTATAAACTACATAGAGTACCAAATTTAATATACAGTATTTCCTTTATTTTTGTTTATAAATATTATTATGCTTTTATCATAAGAATGTGTTCTCTAGTTGTTTGCTTCAGAATCTAGCACTTACAAAATTCTATTATTGCTACATACACAACGGATCTCATTTTGTTCTCCAAATGGTTATTAATATGTTCTATCCACAAGAGAAATCAGTATTCAATATCAAATTGAATCTGTATTTTGATATTTGCAGTCAGCATCTTATATATTAAAATATATTGTAGAATAAAAGGATGAAGTGGAAAATTTATGAAACCAATTTTGAGGTAGTTATAATAATGTTACCTAAAAGTGTCAAAAAAAAAAAAATTGTTACTATTTTATTTATTGTTTTTGAATTTACTTTAACCATTTGAATGTCCTGTTATTTTGTAAGAACTTTGTTTTAACACCAAAGCACAGAATTATGTTATCTATGTGGAATTATTCTTTATTTGGTTTAAAAGTTTATTAAAAACATAAAACAATGTTGAAAAATTAAAAAGTATGTTTAACACTAAGGAATAATGACATTATTGCTGTAGAATTTAAAAAATATAAGTGCCAGTATGTAAAAAAAAACACTGAAAACATTAAATTAGATTATTTTATGAAACTGTGCGGGTATTATAAACTCTAGATGAAGAAAACAGTAAGAAGTAAAGAAATAAAAATTTGGTAAAAAGTTAAACTATTTTACAATTTTAGTACTCCAAGAATGAAATCATCTAGTTTTGTATCATCTGAATTAGCCCTGATAGTCATAATAATTTACAAAAATTTATTTTCAAATTTCAAGAACAAACAACTCATTGTAAACTAATAAAACCACCTTATAGACCAATAAACTAATAAACTTTATAAACATAGAGTGAACAGAAATGTCAAAGTTAGAGTATAAGGCGCAAGTCAAGGTGCTGGTGGGCTTACTTGCTATGAGTGTTGGCACTTCATAAAGTACGGCAAACATGGTACAAAAGTAATACAAAAATATTTCATAATTATTTACTCCCTGTTGGTTTCTTTGGTGGGAGTTATAAAGACTACTATGCTTGTGAGTTAATGGGCTTATGGCATTTAAAGAGTGAATTATTGAAGTATTGTAGATGATTGACTTACTGTGGTTATAACCTGTGATAAAACAACTAATCACTGAATAAACTTATGATTTTTCTCACTTAGTTGCAATTCTAATGTTACAATTGTGTTTTGAAAAGTTAATAGTTCATATTATTTTATGTTTGTTTATAAAAGATTAATAAATAAATATAGGAGTTTATACCACATATATACACACACACAGGAATCCATACAAGAAGAAGAACATACACCCATATAATTTTGATAACTTACAATAAACATATATAAATTAATAGATTTTAAAATTAAGAAAAACTAGCAACCTATTTTAGAGTTAAAATTAACATAAAACAAATTATCATACATATAAGATAGAAATACATAAAACTATTGTAAAATTGAATCATCAGATAAAAATAAAATAATTTCTTTAGACCAAATACCACAGAATACATTAAATCTTAATATCAAGGAGATTGTTATGCAAAGTAAGTTTACAACACCTGGAGTTATAAAGTGAATTTAGATCAGCTGGTGACTTTACAATAATGGAAGTTTATTCTTTTGAATGATGGCTTAATAGGAGACTGAGAAGAAGCATTTCTCATCAAAGTTAATAAACATTTGAGTTATTAAATACGGTAATACTTTTATTATTTGTTTTAAATTGGTGAATCTCGATTTTTGAATCCAAGAACAGAAAAGACATTTACTAGATGATGAACACTTGAATATTGGATGACAACCAGAACTCTGAGATCTGCAAGGATTACCACTACCAGTATTAAATCTACACTTAAGCCGACAAGGATGATTGGAAGATGAATAAGTGTCAATGGAACATACAAAGTAAAACTGGATTTGAACTCAAGTAAGATCTACCCAATTTATGATTCCAAATTTTTCAAAATTTAAACCTATTTTTGTATAAATTCAAATTTAACATGTACCTCAATTTTTCCTATGTTGGATATAATTTTTTGTATGTGCCCATGGCAGTATAATCCACAAAACCCTGTATGTGACAAATAAACTCAATAGCAATTATTGTAAATCAAACGTTTATTTATTTATATCAATAGCTAGTTAAGCAAGGGCAAAGTACGGGTTAAATAAATAAATAAAGCAAAAAGATAAATTTAATAATAATAATAAAATTATACCCTGAATTATATTGTCTTTGTTGTAGCATATGGTTAGAAATCTTAAAAATAAGAATTGTCCACCAGTCTTTAAGTTACGAAGTTGGCATTTTAGAAATAAGGGAGCATAGGAATCCAGACTTAGCTAGTGGATAGGTGACAAAGACACTTAGCTAGGTGGATAAGTGGATAGGTGTAGCCTATTTAATCTAAACGCTAGAACTACAAATATTTGTCTTAAAATGTATTTATCAGCTTAGCTGGTTTAGGCTTGTTCACAATATGCCATATTTTAAATTAAATTCTCTGTTACAGATTTACAACATGGCAACAGGTATTATTGAAAAAGAGTTGGCACTACACAACCAACCAGTGAGGTTAGTGTTTACTTTTGTTATTTAACATTACATAATTTAATTATTTTGGAAGCCTAATAGAATTGTGATTAATTACTGTAATACCTTATTTGCATGTATGGTGTAAGTGAAAGTTTGGATAAGACATTTTGAATCACATTTTTTACTCCAATATAAGCTACTTTTCCAAATTGGACCTTATATTTCATTAAAAGAACTTTGCCTACATTTTAGGAATAAAGGGGTTTCCTATGAGAGGTTGGTCAACTTTGATGCTATTTTTTACTAAAGTGAACAACATTCTTGTTATTGTGAAATATAATCCCACAAATGTATTCTTTGAATAATTTTTAAGTGAAGATTACGGAAAGACAAAACGAAAAATTATAATAAATAAAACACCTTATGGTGAAGTCAACGATTAATTAGTCATGTAATGTGACGGACAATGAAATATTAATGTGTATAAGCAGTACCCAAGTAGTGAGACATATGTTGCTGTAGCAAATTTGTACAAACCTTGTCAAAAGGGGGTATAAAATACTGACATACGTTGCAGTGGTGAAAACATCATTAATCAAGGGGTTTAACGCATCACATATCCATGGCCATAGAGTGGACGGGGCTGACCAGCTTTCTGTCATTTGCATTCTCCAGCCAGACTGGCAAGGTGAACAATGAGCTGCTTCTCTCTGATGTGCAGTGCTGAGTCTGTTATTCACAAGAACTAATCGCATGTCCAGAGGCATAGAGTGGACCGGGCTGACCAGCTTTCTGTCTCATTTGCATTCTCCAGCCAGACTGGCAAGGTGAACAATGAGCTGCTTCTCACTGATGTGCAGTGCTGAGTCTGTTATTCACAACTAATCACATGTCCAGGGGCATAGAGTGGACGGGGCTGACCAGCTTTCTGTCTCATTTGCATTCTCCAGCCAGACTGGCAAGGTGAACAATGAGCTGCTTCTCTCTGATGTGCAGTGCTGAGTCTGTTATTCACAACTAATCACATGTCCAGGGGCATAGAGTGGACGGGGCTGACCAGCTTTCTGTCATTTGCATTCTCCAGCCAGACTAGCAAGGTGAACAATGAGCTGCTTCTCACTGATGTGCAGTGCTGAGTCTGTTATTCACAACTAATCACATGTCCAGGGGCATAGAGTGGACGGGGCTGACCAGCTTTCTGTCATTTGCATTCTCCAGCCAGACTAGCAAGGTGAACAATGAGCTGCTTCTCACTGATGTGCAGTGCTGAGTCTGTTATTCACAACTAATCACATGTCCCCGGGGCATAGAGTGGACGGGGCTGACCAGCTTTCTGTCTCATTTGCATTCTCCAGCCAGACTGGCAAGGGTGAACAATGAGCTGCTTCTCTCTGATGTGCAGTGCTGAGTCGTTATTCACAAGTAATCACATGTCCAGGGGCATAGAGTCTGACCAGCTTTCTGTCATTTGCATTCTGGCAAGGTGAACAATGAGCTGCTTCTCACTGATGTGCAGTGCTGAGTGTTATTCACATGTCCAGGGGCATAGATGGATGCTATGTCATTTGCGTTCTCCAGCCAGACTGGCAAGGTGAACAATGAGCTGCTTCTCACTGATGTGTAGTGCTGAGCCAGTAATTCACAACTAATCACATGTCCAGGGGCATAGAGTGGACCGGGCTGACCAGCTTTCTGTCATTTGCATTCTCCAGCCAGACTGGCAAGGTGAACAATGAGCTGCTTCTCACTGATGTGCAGTCCGGCCAGTCTACTCCTCTCAGACAGAGCCGGCCAGCCGAGAACCCAATAGACATGGTGCGAGTCTCTCCTCTCAGGTTAGTGTACACCTGGATTATTCTGTCTAAGTGTGTTACTGTGTTCAGTACATTATTCATCATTTATGATTTCATTACAGAAAAAAATTGAGATTTGACAACTGTTTCAGAAATCAAAAAAACCAAAATTATGTTTGGAATTTATTAAAAAAACCAAAAGCAGCAAAATAGACATTGAAGATTGTGCTATTATCTGGAGTATGTGTATTTGTTAAGCAGTAATTAACAATCTCTGACAAGCTTGGTTTTGACCAATTGTAACTTGTTAAATTTAAGAGATATTTACCTCTGCTTACGTGTTATTCCAATGCAGATATCAAACTCTAGAGATGGACCAAAAAAGCATTTTGTTATTTCACTACTATGTATTCCATAACAGTTTCGTGTTTTATAGTATTATTTAATGATAGTGTAGTGAAATAAAATAATAAACTTGTCAGATAGTGATGATGATTTCTAGTATGAGTTTTAGCAAGGATAATTTCAGTTATGAATCACATGTCTCAATCTTGCAATCTCTTATGAATTCTGTATCTCACTCACTTATGTGTACCATTTTTATTGGTATCAATATAAAATGAATATGTAACTATGTGAACTCTGTCTGAGGAGTATTATTTTACACCAATATAAATATAAATTAACTGTATTAACATTAAAAAAGATGTAGCTTACTTTTTTATGTCTCCAGACAATATTTTGTCGTGGTTTACAAGGATGGACCATTCGAACTGTGGGATCTGAAGGGGTTGGCACTGCTACGAACTATGCCCAAAAAGTTTCCCTTTGTTACTGCTTTGGTGAGTTTGAAGGAATCAAATTTTGTTTAATTTATTTCTTTATAAGTGTTATAAATAGGAAAAATAAACTATTTTTAAATATCATGGTGAAAGTGAAATTTTTAAAATGTAAAATTAAAGATGTATGTACAAAATATGACAATACCCTAATATGATAAACAATTCCTAGATGACCGAGATGATTAGGCATTATTTTTAAAGTATTTTAAGAAAATTTTGAACTAAATCGTTTATTAGGTAAGACAGGCGGGAATGATCTTTGGAGTGTAATTATGGTTTTTTCATTGTTCGGGACAGTAGTTTTGGTAACATTAATGAGATGTATCCTAAAAGTAAATCCCCAAAATTAAAAATACTAAAAATAATGTTATAAATTGGATTGATATACATTAAAGAGAGTTTTTTCAAAGTTCATTATTGATGATGAATTATTTGAAGAAATAGGATTATGGACATTTGCCTACTGTTACAATGAAAGAAACACAATGTTTTGAAGACTGCAATATATCCTCTTCTTTAGTTATCAAATACAAAAGCATAAATTTCAGCATGAAAAATGTTCACTACATATTGATTAGTTAAAGTTTTGCTTACTTAAAGCGGTTTTTATAAGTGTTTGTTTTATTTCTTAACCAGGGATGGCATTAAATATAACTCCTTTAGTTGTTGAAACAATAAATTAATATCCACAGGGATTATGCAGTAAATTGTCGACTAGCAAAATTTAATATTTTTGCTATGGAATATGAAAAGCATTCTGTCTTTGCTAAAATCTTTAACCTCAACAACTTGAATGTTGTTTTAGCAATTTGAAATGAAACGGTTGAAATGTACCTATTGAAAATAAAATTATACTATTGCAATAATGTAAAGACTGTTTAAAATGTTGTAAAGAATGTTTAACTGTTATGCTTAGTGATTTCAGAATATTATTTATATCTCAGTTTCAGTAATTTGGTGGATATTGACAATACATGTAAATTATGTAGTAGAAAAGGCTGAAGAGCTGGCCAAGAAGTGATTGCAATCAATCATATATGTGAAAGTCATAATTAATATTTTTAAACTTAAAGGTGTTCCCTTTACCCCTTTCCCATCCTATGATGGACGTTTTCCAGCATTGTAGAATTTTGCTACTACCATTTGTCGAAGCTGTTCTGCCACAACTATTTCTTTTATAAGTGAGTTTGTACGTAGTTGATGGAAAACCTGAGAAATTGTGAGGCATTCACGCTATTTGGATTTCCAAAATTATGACTGTACATTAGCTGTTTGTGATTTATTTGTAATAAAATATACTGATGTTGGTTTAGAAAGATGTTGATTATGTCAGTAAATATGTCATCTAAGCCTCATTTTATAATTGACCATAAAAATGTCAACAAAAGCTTGTGCTTTTTATGTGATAGATCAGTAAGGGCTGGAAGGCATGAAACCTCTTATTTAGTGAAACTTAAAAAAAATTAGATTTACGTCTTGTAGTTTGTGTAAAAAAATTCCATAATTACCAAAGTAAGGTTTGGAATAGGATAAAAATCACAAGATTCCAGTACCAATCTGAGTGGAATACATCGTGGTGTCATATAATCCTACAAAGTTTCAAACTGTTGTTGGAAAGATGAGAATGTAGGACTGAGAGAATACTTTATTTTCCTCCCTTCATTACAATTTTCTGATGGTGAATCACATCAAGAAGGAACCACTTAAATGAAAAACGGAAAACCAAGCCTATAGCTGTAAGAAAATCTTTTCTACACAGAAAAAAGAATTTCATAACAGAGTTGCACATGCTGTAAAAGTACTATGTATTGGATTGATAGAAAGTTGTTACCTAAGAATATTTAATTAAGAGGTTATTGTCTATTGTGTATTATGTGTGTCAGGAGTGGTCCCCAGTACACAGTGTCAAGTCTCTGCAAGCCAAAACTGTTCAGCGAAAGTCTATAGAGGATTCAACCATCATCAGTCCAGTGTCAGAGTCAGGTATTACAGTTTTCGTTTTTTGCCAATAATAATCTCCCATTCATACTGTTTCTATAATTTTATTTTATGTTGTTATGTTCATGGCAATCAGAACTTTCTTAGATTTCTTACAGAATATTTTGTGTAACATTCAATGGCAAGCTAGCTTGTAGTTTTCGATATTCTTTGACAATTTTATTTTTGTAATAAAAATAGATTTGACACGTACAGTGCTGAATACGCCCTTTAGCGTTATGGTAATACCATAAGCTACTAACACCCATTGTTGTCAAAAACAATGTTTGGCTAGCTGTCATGTTGTATAATTTTGTGATATTACTCAATCACAATTATCACTAATAATCTGCTTTGGCCATTATACAAAGTTACACTTTCATTCAGACCAGTTTGTTTGCAGTTCTCATGAATTGTATGAACTGAAAAATCAGTCTCCAGCCTAGTACATCACTATAAATTTCTGATCACCATTGAACATATAAAATAAAATAATTCAAGTATATTCCTTACATATCAAAGTATTTAACCCTTCAACGCGTTTTGCCGTACTAGGTACGTCATGACACTTTCACTTGAGATCGCGTTTTGCCCGTACTGAGTACGTCATGGAGTAGTCGGTTATTTTTGTAGCTGTAAACAGACAACTATCGAATGTTTTCAATTGAAAAATTTTATACCAAATCGAAAGGAGAAGATTCAAACTTTCGATTAATTGAGTCGATATCTCGAAAAATCGATCTTTAGAAAAAATATCTGAGAAATCAGCTGCATTCAAAACGACGTCATTTGCCGTGCAGCCCGATCGTTTGTCAGATTACGTTTGTTGTTGTTTACAGTCATTGTTAGTGTGATGGTTATGTTCAAACTGACATATTTTTGTGTGTTTTATGTTCCTTTGTTTAGTTATTATTATTAGTTATGCTTATTACTAGTTTTACAAGCTAACTATATTGTTTTGAAGAAGGAAATCCCGTTTTGACAGGAACAATTTGTTGTGTTTTATAAACATGAGTTGGGAATGGTCTTGTAGGTTAGCTAGCTTTTAGGGAAATATTTTAGCATATTTTAGGGAATTTATTTTAAAACTGTTATCGTTTTTGTAAAATGTTTTAAAATCAATATATTATAATATATATATATATATATATATATATATATATATATATATATCAATATATTATTTATTAAAACACAAAACCTCTAAAAAAACCGCCAGAAAAATCAACGCAGGAGGGGGTATGACCATGAAAAAAAAATAACGCGTTGAAGGGTTAATCTTCCCCCCACCCCCCCCCCCCCCCACCCCCCCCCCCCCCCACCCCCCCCCCCCCCCACCCCCCCCCCCCCCCACCCCCCCCCCCCCCCACCCCCCCCCCCCAGCAAAATAAATTCTGAAACTAGTTTAAATTTGGTACAAAAGTTGATCTTACAAATATCTCACCTAAATAATCCATTTTATAGTATGAATGAATTCTTTAAGACTGATATTGATATTAGCTTTTAGATTTTGACTGAGAATATTCTTGTTACATTCCTTGTTTTGTACTTGTTATTTATTGTTATAGGCTACTATACTAATTGTTTAAATTACATTTCTTATCATTATCTATTGTTAAATTTTATTGAATAACTATAGGCTAGGTTAGTCATTGTTTCTGTTAAATTATATGGCTGTTGAAATATGCTAATGAAAGATCGATGCCTTTGTCTTAAAAAAGTAATATTGACGTCAACTATACAAAATGTACATTTGTAATTTGTTGAATAAATTCTTGATTCTAAATTCATTGACCAAGATATTTATGACATCAATTTGTATAACCAAGCTTCAAGATTTATGTGCTTTGTACGAGACAATTTTTTCCACAAGCCATGCTATATAGTATATGAGACTGGGGATGGTCTTGGGCTCTGGGGATCATGTTCAAAGAATTTGTGTATGAAAACTTTTCGCAACTTCTGCCATGAAGACAATTGCAATAGATCTATTTTTAATACATTACTGTAAACAATTGGGAAAAATTGTTTTTGTATGAAATGTAATTGGAATCATATATTTCTTAAATAAACCATACTAATATTTCAGTTATTACAAAAAATCTACCTATTTCTAACCAACTGAGCTTGAAGGACTATTAAGATTTTAAATTAAAAATTCTGGATTTGACCATTAATATTGGATATGATAGAAAGAGCAGGCTTATGTTTTGTTTTGATAAAATCAGAAGGTTATTCACTTCTTTATACAGAAAACACTACAGTAAAACATGAAGTTGTAACTTTTAGGGAGATATTTGTCTCTAGAATGTTGGTAATAATGGATATTTAAAAGATGAAAAACAGTACTTTCTGTGATTGACTAAATTTTTAATCTCCCTTATTGAAACCTGGCATTTTTCTTCCCTACCCAATTAATAATGTAGATATCCATAGACTCCCCCCTTTTTTTATCTCTTTCAGCTTTATTCATCTTTTCCCTATATTTATTCATTTTTGTAGTTACCTTGTCATACATGTTGGTGCTGTCAGAGGCGTCATCACTATCTTGCATGGGGTTGTCTTCCTCCTTGAGGAACAGTTCTAGCAGTCTGGAGAAGGCCACACCAGACAGTATACAGACCACAGGGGTGAGAGTGAGCATCAGCCGCACCATCACACCAGCAAAGTAGACAGCACTGATCGCATAGAGCACCACTGCAACCACATTATAATTATTAACGGACTGGCTCTACCAGATATCTGAAGTTACTAATTAATTTTCAAATTTATTTTCTTTTTTGTTCAACCAAGGAACTTGGACAAATAATGGCTGATAAAAAATGAGATAAAATGATAGCACTTATCACTTATATTAATTGTAAATAATGAATTACAAATCAGCTAATTTAAGAGGATAATTTAATTTTAAAACTAGTCCTTTTGGCTTAGTTAGAAGAAGTAGGTATATTTAGTCACTACTGAAACACTAATAATTTATTTCTTATGTCATTTACATATAATTTGATCTCAAAATTTCCTTGAGATACCAATAAATGGTTCACTAAAAAAAGTTTAGGAAATGTTATAAGCATTCTGGAACAGTTTTGATTTTTGTCTCTATGTCCAAAAAAAAAGTTGTGAATGAAAAAATTGTTAACGACTGCCATATTGGAATCAAATGACGAAACAAGTTGGCCAATGAATAGGGCCAAGATATTTAAATGTCAATTTTCGCACCAAGTTTAAACTCGTTTCAGCATTTATTTTACTAGTTCTTGATGATCACAATGTTTATATGGAAATTACATGTAATTGATATATTGAAAATTGTTTGACATACAACAAAATTGTTTATTATAAAAAGGTTAGGACATATTATGATAATATCCTATATCGAATTCAAGGGATTTTGTTTGAGAATAAGTATGTTCAAGTATGTTTTAATTTTAAATACAAATTTAATCCTTTGACAATTAATATGAATACTGCCACTAGCCTACATATCATGTAAATACTTTTAATTGTTGCACTGAGAACTAGCACAAACAGCTACGCAGCATGCTACCTTCACTAAAGTTGCAATATTTCAGTTATTTAAACTAAATTTTCTTAAATGATATGTAACTGGATTTGTAATAAAAGTAAGTTATTTTTGTAAAATATTAGTTCAATGCTTGAGTTTTGAGTTAGTTTGTTAAACTAAAATTGTTTAAACCGCTAGCATCTTTAAATGAATATGTGTTAAAGTTTACTGAATATTTTTTTAAATAGGATATTATTAATTTTAACATCTATGAAACATTTGGTTTGTATGTATTAGGATTTTAAAGAAAAATGTGCTTTAATAAAAAAAATGCATGCATACATAAGGATAGAATTAAAAAAAACTTAGAATCCAACTGTAGTTAAAAAATTGGTTTACGATACCCATAGGAATGACCCTCATAAAATATCAGACAAGAGTTCTTGAACACATGTATGCAGTGCTGGATTTTGTGATGGAACGCACCATACCAGAACCTCTGATTAGGGGGAAAAGACAATTATAAAATGTAACTATAGAATGTTGAAAACATTGTAGGTCAGTCAATTTTGTGTGTGACTGGGCTGTACTTCTAGCTGTACACAAGTAGCTATCTTACTCATCTCCCTTCTCTCTTGTTGCACCAGTTCAGCCACTGCCACAGTCTTAATAATCTTAAGTCAGTTTACGCTAAACGTCACATCAGCTTTAAAATTGGTTGTACAGTCCCAAAACGAAAACTGTAGAAACTGTATCAAAAGAGAAATATGTTACAGTGAGAATTTTCCCCAATGGATTAAATATGGGTCACATCCTACATTTAAATAAGGCCTGTGTGAATATCTAACCTCAAAAGTGCAGAAATGAGAAAACACATTGTAGCAAATAATCAAAACAACTGATAATTTTGGGATCATAATCAACAGCTTTGAGCCAAAAATCAACTTAATCAACAGATTTTGTACATTAGGGTGACTACATTTCTTAGGTATGGAATGCCTTTTAAATTTATTTTTGGACCTGATTGAACATGAAAGTGTGACATCTCTTGGAATTTTTCAGCCTATCATTAAATGTTCTGAAGGTAAAAAATCAGGTGACATTTGCACAATGGATTAATTGCTGTGCATGTGACAGAGCAGCAGTATTGTTTGGTTGTAAATCTGGAATGTATGTCTTGTATAAAACGTTTCCCTTAATCATTGTTTGGCATTGCTCTAATCACAAGCTAGAACTTTGTGTAACTAATGTGAAACAAATTTATAGTATCAGTCACTTTTAAGTGTTTATTGATAAATAGTATGACTTGTATCACGCCTCGCCAAAGAACAGATTTATGTTTGGTTGGATGCAAATTGGAATTCAACTGCTGAAATCGGATATGTTACGACACACGTTGGGTAGCCTCTAGCTTTTGAAAAGTTTCAGCAGTTTGAGAGAAATACGAAATTTTAGCAAAGCATTTTATGGTAGCTAAAGAAGACCAAACATTATAGTTCAAACGGATGTAAATATGAATATCCACTTAGGAAACTGATTTCTACCTCTTTTGTTCAAGTTTTGACAAATGTGTGATGCACTTAAAGAACCATTAGAAGTTAGTGCAGAACTGTTCCGAAATGTATATTTGTTCTGAGCTAATAAACATCAGCAGATTATAGCTAACACATTTATTACTGCGAAAGAGAGTTCAGAAACACTTTATAAGCAAGCTGTGACATCTGTCAACAACAAAAGATTTATGGGAATCGAAACTGCTAACATAAACTGATTCCTCACTACTTTTTCTGAAGCTGAATAGTCCACCACACACTTGTTTTGACCCTACAAAGTTTGTAGAAATTTGGGTGCTTAAAGTACGGCACTTGCTCTGGATACTAACTGCAAGGTGAGGGAGAGAAGTGGTGCGTAAAATGAAAATCTTTTAATGTTTGGACAATTTTATAAACTGTAAGGTAAAACAGATTTAAGTGCAATATTACACTATGATAAATGATTTCAGAAAATTTTTAAAATAAAATTATTAAAAAAATAAATATAAAATTGTTGGTTAACATGTGTATTTTCAATCCAAATGTATTTACTTTTTTGAAATTACGTAAAAATATCAGTTTTAATGATGTACACTTTTCCAATCTTGTTCATATCAGTCACAGATTACTTGAACAGAAGTGAAATTGGCCTACTTTAAATTTTTAATGAAATTAAAATTTAACAGGTCAATGGGTTTGGTCAGGAAAAAAATGTTCCTGTAGACGTCTTAATGTAATTTAAAATTGAAATCAAAATTGAGAATGCCAAGATAAATTATTTCCACTCCATTTGTTTATGATGGTCCCTGAAACATCTAAAAATATTGTTTTTAGAAGTCTATATTTCAATATTACATACCTCCTCAAGAATTTTTTTTTTGAGAGTACAATATGAGACATTCTTTATGAACAAATAACATTTAAAGCAACCAATATGGAAAAAAGTGTGAGCCTTAATGAGCATTAGCTCAAATTAATCGACTAATTTTGACAAAACTGCGAGGCTGGCCTTAAATACTCAAACAAATTTCAAGCTTTTATTACATAAACTAATGAAATAAAAGAAATTTCATAACCATTGGTAACTTATTTACAAATGTACACAAACACTTTTCATGACCATTTTTTAATAATTACACACCATATACTATAGGATCTTGTGTTGATGTGAAAGTCCAAGATCTTGTGTTGATGTGAAAGTCACTCACCGAACACTCGCTCGTCGTTGATCTCCTTAATGCAGTACCAGAGCCCCACGGGGAAAGTGGTTACTAGGATGTGCAAGTCAAAGAAGAATGAGAACCAGGTGGTCGGCTGGTGCTCGGACACTGAGGCAATGATTGGGATGTGAATCTTGGCATAGCCTGTGTCCCACAGTGAGTAAAACCTACGGATAAGTACAAGATACATAAGTACAAACCTACGGTTAAGTTACAGTGACACTTCCATGGACATTTAAACAAGTTCTATTATATGTATGTTTTAGTAAGTATATTCTACTATGACTGGACTGTTCTATTTCCTGGTGTACCATCTAATATGTTTATGAACTCATGTAGATATTAAAAGGTATTTTCTCCAATATAGGCTGAGCCACAACTGCATGGAATTTCATACACTGCAAGGTGTATTCAGAATTGGATATTTGTTTTTCTGTCCACTATTCCTTCTAATGCTCATGGTTTGTTTCTAAATATCCATTATCATTGTAATTCCCATTGTGTGTTATTTTATAGTCTATTCATGTTACCTATTTTCATTGTCTGTTGTTCTCTATGCATATTTGGCTGAACATTAGCTAAACACATCACAACAACTATAATAATGAAATAAACCTTTAGATCTTAATGTTTACAAAGCCTAATTGTCTATAGGAAATCTCAAGAACGAATTGAGCTAGACTGCAAGAAACTACACTGTAACCAGTTATGTGACATATAGTTCGGAGTAATCAGACCTTGTTTCTATGGGATTATTGTTTGTTGTTATCTATTCATATACAATTTTCTGTTTATCCACTCACCTTTCTTTTAAAGTTCATTGTTTATTGTTCCCTATAATGTTTACAATTAGTTTTTCCCTATACATAAAAAAAATGTATTACCATTATCTATTTTAATATTAAAAGATCAGTTTGCTGTTTTATATCCATGTTATCTCAATGTTTATTATGTTTCTTGCTATCTATCCAAGTTTCGGCCAGTGGTTATTGTTTCGTTGTTCTCTATTCATGTTCTCCCAAACGTTCATTAAGTGTTTAGTTTGATTGAAACAACTAACTGACTAAATAACCGTGAAGTGTCTGTATATATACATTTTGATATTTGTCTGTTAATAATTACTGTTTATTAATCAATCAATTTAATTCATCATCATAATAATTATCATAACTGTAATTAAATGTACAACAAACACCAGCAGACTGACCTGCCACTCCACGGGGCAATGACGCCAGCATATGTGAGGGCTACTACAGTACAGAACACGAGCCCTGCAGTGGCAAGAGCAGCAAACACAAAGAAGTACTTGAACTCTGCTTTGGAGAGGAAGCTCTGGATGTACTTGAGAGCCGATATGGCTATCAGTAGTACGAACACTCCTGTAGAGGCAAATAGAATGAAAGTTTATATTAAAATATGCTAAGTACTTCAGATACATTCCATAACCTATAAAAAGTCACTTAGTTTTAATGTCTTACAGATATTTTTCATAAAGTGATGGATACAAAATGTGTTTGTGCATATGTGATTTAGCTGAAATTTATTCATTTAGAAAATACAAGTTTACTTCAGAATGCGTGTTTAAATATAGAATATAATGAACTGAATTAGTAAACACAGGTTACTCTTTGAAATTGTTTTTAAACTAAGAATGTTTTGGTTTCAGATGCCCAAAGCAAATCAGTAGTCCAAAGACTAGGCTTTGTTCTCTCCATACAATATATAACAATTGCCACAAATTACATAGTTAACAGAATTTTAAATTAAATTACAAAGATAGCTTTTGTCCAATTTGATGTGGTAAGTGATTCATTATATTTAGGGCAAATAATTTTGTGCACCAATATTAATCACATATTTTCGTACAAAAGTAGGATTTAATGTTCTAACACAACAGGTTGTACGGGCTCTGCAGTAGGAATACTGAAAAGAAACTAAAATACGAGCTAAAAAGAGATTTATTAATACAGTGCACCATCTAGATTGTATTTACATTTTATCTCAGCCTTTTTTATGTATATAATAGAGCGGAATAAAGATAGACATTTTTTATATCTTTTCTTAATAACAAAATATTCAAACCAACAATAAATTCCAATTTCAATTTCAAATCTCTCTATTCATACATTGCATAAAATTATGCATGAATAGTGTCATATTGTACATGATTTATTACAATCAAATTAACTACAGGGTAAGCTCTAAATAGAACATTGGTTATAAATTTCTTTCATTTAATTGCAGATTTGCTATAAAAATCAACTCAAACTTGAATTCACTAGTGTACAAGAACCTGAGTAAACATAGTTATGACCATTTACCAATTTTTCTCTGCACTTCTGTCATCCAGTTATCTACTGAAATATTACAATATAATGCAACAAACCTGAGGCAGCCATGTGTTCACTGGTACGGATGGGCTGGAAACCGACAAATGGTATCTGCATGGAGAACAGCAACCCGAGGATGTAGAAGGCAGTGTAACTAGTAAATAGGCGGTTGGAGTATCGGCCCATTACTAACAGTGCAAACACGTGCAAGGGGATCAGATTGATGATGAATACGTAGCCACCCCATGCTGAAACCTAGGCACATAGGACATGTTTATGTTCACTCAGTAGTATCAGGACATTGTAAGCTAACATCCATGTTGCCATCAGTGATAAAATTGTGAGAAAATCATCAATGTATTGTGCAATAGCTTTTACATACTGCTTTCAGAACCTATCTAGATGGATTGATTGTAACTGAAAAAGACAATTTATTCAGAATGTTTATACAAAATATAACAATATTAATGTTTTTGATATATTCACTTATAAACAGAACAATAAAAAAACACAGCTTTTTGACAATATGTTCACTTAGGACTCGAGAAAATGAGGGAACTTCTCAATGCACTTAGTTCTAATTAAAAAAAACCTTTGCTTGCACCACTTCCAGAGTGACAGCATATTCAGGATAGATAAGGATGGTGATAGGAACCACCTTATGTCACACTATAGTTACAATTATACACTAAAAAAAGATAAGAAATGAATTCAAAGAAACTAACCCATAATATTACGGAATACATTTTCTGAAAAGCACACTAAATAGTCCTGTGAGATAGCAGCACAACTCATCAGGTGTGATGCAAAACACCAATATTAGCGCTCTTGTTAAAAACCCTTAAAATCATACAAGGACAAGTCTTGCTTATCTGGACCTTTAGTTAGTCCTCTGTAAACTCCTCTTAGCACAAACATTTTTGATAGCAATATTTATATCAGTATTAAGTCTGCTTTTACAGAATAGCTATATTCTACTTGCACAATAAATTTTCACTTAGTTTTCTTTTTATATGTTCAAACTTGAAGTGGTGACTGTAGTATATTTTACATCTATGTTTCTATTGAATATTGCTTTTACTTCTTTTTTAAGTTTAAAATACATGATGAATGGTGTGTAAAAATAATAGGATTATGCATGTTTTCTACAGTTTTAATTCTTAAGTATGAAAGTAGACTGATACCACTATGTGGGAAGTATAGAGTCATTGTAATAGAATGGTAATAGCATGGATAATAGGATTAGGCAGATCTACAAAAATTGTTAGACGATTCCACAACCACCTAAATGACTTCAGTAATTTAGACAGTCTGGTCCTATCAAGTTTATATTTTGTGATAGCATCTGTAACTGAAATCCACATGGACTTATGAAAGCTGGAACAAATATAAATGAGACTATTGATTCTGAACAAGTAATATCCAAAGAGAATAGACAGCTCTGTCTAGTGTGTATTGGTGACCATGGATAGAATGAGAAGAGGCAGTTATTTTTCGATTCCATCTAGTTTTGCACAATATTCATAATGTTGAAGCAACAAGTCCATCTCCGCAAAACAATATTATCATGAAGGCAAAAAAAAACCAGCAAAAACTCTGCAAAGATTGAATGAACAGTTTGAAGGACAAACAAGGTCCAAGACATGAGTTTTTGGCTGGCTAAACAGTACAAGAAGGGCGGGAAAGTGTTGAGATGAAGAATGTGATCGCTATTCTCGGACCAACATCAAATAAAACTTTTGCTAAATTTGTGAAAGTGTTAAATCAATAAATAGAAATGTTAAAAAATTAATACTTGACTTATTGCTTAATATTGCTTATTATTGCTACTTATTGCTTATTACTGTAAGCTGGACCGTACTCAGCTTTGGCGGTCCCCAGAAGATATTTAGCCGAGCTTCGACATGTTCCCACCACCACGTACCTGCCACTCCACTTCATCCCCCCCACCATTATCCCATTGACAATTATCCCAGTGTCCACGAAATAATAATTTGTTTTGAATTTTTTCTTTTGAACACCCATAATATGTTTCAAACTTATTTCAGACTGTCTTTACAAAGTTTGAAATTCATATTCATGCTGTGTATTTTTGCTTGTGAAAATGTTACTACAAGCCTAGTTGCTTTAACTAATTAATGCATTATGCTGTCAGATTTATGGCTATTATAGGGTTATATGAAAATTCTTTTCCAAAATATTATAGTCATTTAGTTTCAATAGAAGTACAAGCCCCACTTGTACAGTTTTGTGCTACAATGCAAGTTGGAGAACATATTTGTTATAAATTATGTTTATTATTTTAAAATACAAAAAACTTAAAAATGGATGATGAAAAAAATTAAATATGAAACTCACCATATAAAAGTAGGAAAGTGCAGCAAGGCATGCCCAGAATATTGATCCAGTCTTAACAGATTTTACCTAAAACAAGAGATGAGAACATATTATTGAAACAAAATTTGATAATATGTACAAAATATTTCTATCAGATAATAAAATAAAGTTAAATAACTTTGTTGTAAAAAATATATCAATGATACAAATTAAGAAAATGCATATTGCAAAATAACTAGTTAAATTAGTCTAAAAATTAAAATTAAAAATTGAAATGACATGAAATTTCTTCTAGTTTTTAAATATTAAAATGAAAAATTTTTTCAAGACCAGCAAACAGGAGGTGCAGTGCTCTAAGCAAGTTTTTTTAATGCAATGATCCATTTGTTACTTAATCAAAAGAAAGTAAATTTTTCACTGATTTCAAAAGTACCATAATATGGTATTGTATGTTATATTTTCATTGTGGCTTCATCAATTAATTCATAAAAACAACATTTTTGTATGGCTGTTTGAAGAGAAATTTTATTATACTTCACTGGATGGTACTTCACTGCACCTAGTGCTTGAATCAGCTGTTTAGTGAAACGTATAAATCATGTGATAACGTTAGTCTAAAAAGGACTGTTACTGACATTTTTGTGACTGATTAGCACAATAGGATGTTAGTATAATATTTTATAATCTTAAAAAATTAATATATCAGAATAATTAAACAACCTAATTACATTTTTAACACAACTTATTTTAATGGAGAGTATAGTAATATGTGTCTTTTTAACAGCAACAACACAATTTATTAATCAACTGATGAGTTATGGTAGTATTTTAAAGTTTATAGTAACATGTAGGCAATAACTTTGTTCATTATTAAATAAAATGGGAACTTTATAAAATTACATGATATTAATCAAATGGACCAATTGTATTATTGCTGTTACTGACTATAATTACAATCTTCCTAAAATTTGTGCACCAGTAAAAATTAGACAATAGAAATTCTTTCCAACTAGCACAAAACACTGGAACAATGCTTCACACTACAAAACATCTGCTAAACAGATGTATTAGATTAGTACCTACCTGAACAATATTTATAATGGTGAATAAAATTTGTATTTTCGTACATTTTATTAATTTTAAATAGTAGGACAGCTATCTCTGAGAATAAAATTAATTAAAAGAAACAGAAGAGATTTACAATACAGACTAATATTTCAAATTTAAAGGGTAAGCCTTTTTTTTTTTTTTTTTTTTTTTTTTTTTTTTTTTTTTTTTTTTTTTTTTTTTGCAAGTAGAAATCACTGAGTATTATACCAACCATAGAGTGAAAAATTATAATATATAACATCTTTAGGTGTCTAATTAGTTTCTTAAATTTCAAGAAGACGAGGATTTCTCATTTCAAATTAAGAAAAAAAGTTATGTTTGGTCTTCCTACATATCTGTTTCAGGTGTGTCTACATGCATGCACGCCCACATGTGAGGAGAAATTTTACTGTTGTTAATTTCTTTAAAACATGTTCTATACTTTACAAATATTCTGATGACTTAAAATTAGACAGTAAGCAAACAAATTTTTAACTTCACTATACGATAGTAATATTTAAAGAGTTAACATTATATTTATATTTCTACACTCATAACTAGGACCCTTAATAGTATTAAAACTCTATTGCTGAAAACTGAAAATATAATTAAAATAAAATACAAAAAGTTAGAGGTAATTCATCATATACAAGTATCTTTTTTTATGAAATATAAAGATTGTGTGAATTAACAACCAAGGTAAAAACAAAGCTCTGAGTAATATATATGACATTTTGTTATACTTTTTATGTGAAATAACAGTATTCTATTTGAAGAAATAACAATGATTGTTTTGAACTTGAGCCCATGTGTGGTACTGACCCACAGGTAGTAGGTGAACTGCAAAGCAAAGATTGCGATGCCCTCATTGTCGTAGCTCCCTGCGACGGAGCGGCTGATGTAGCCAGGCACAATGGCGATGAAACAGGCAGCAAACAGTCCGGCGCCAGCACTCCACAGCTCCTTGGTCAGGAGGTATGTTGAGACGGCTGTGAGACCACTGTCACAGACACACATTATACAATTCACCCAATATGAAAAAAATATACCACTTATAAAATTATGATTATAAAATACCACTTTTACTTTTATTTTTCCGGACATTTGCTATTGTATAGTGAAACAAAAAATCAGTAAGACCAAGTTTCGAGATCTGCAATCTGATCTCTTCTTCAGGTAAATAACTAACCTAATACATAATTACAAACTAGGTTAAAATAAACAAATCATACCAAAGCATTATGGCACGCCTAAGTCAGGAATCACAACCACCATATTGTGTGTCAACTTCACTAACTCTAAAACATGCACTTAATAAAAAAAACTATACACAACACTAATCATTAAAACTGAACTACAGAATACAGGTCTCAATACGTCTGCATTCATCTAACAACCACCTACGACTGACCAGAGGCCAATAGCAAATGGAAATCGTCACGGCAGAAAGAAACGTAGTGTCACTGATTTTTGTTTCACAAAACAATGGCAAATGTCCCGAAAAATCCTGTTTCCTTCACAATCTTATCATCAAAAATAAACCTCAAACAAAGAACTTTTACTTTCTCACACATCATGTTTTATACTGGTCCGGAAAAAGACATTTCATGAATATGTTTTGGGCCTCATGATGAAAAAATATAAAATTTTGTGAGAATGTTTACCATATCTGTTGGTACTGTGAAACAATTTATTTAACATGCAAATGTCATACATTCTCAGTAGTTTGCCAAAACTTTTTTACGGTAATAATTAACAATTCAGTTTAGGAGCTAGCGTTATCTCTTATAATATATTTCTTAACAACCTGCTAGTTGTGAATTGAATCCCTCATATAATAAATTCAAGTTCCATTTGGCTTGTTATTCTTTTATTGGAAACTATTTATATTGGAAATGTACACAATTTTTTTAATTTAAAAGCTTAAAAAAGAACATGCAGCTATTAAAGCACACAAATCAGCTTCCAGGTTTGTTGCTCATATGCAATCTCCTGCATAGTGTGAATTTAGAGTCAATGGGCAAAATGAATAAAAGTAGAATCTACTGCATAGACGTAGCAAAACACATTTTGTTACATGAATAAACAGGAGCTAAGGCCCGTGCCATGTCAAATCAACATACTTAATTTACTTTACCACTTTAGATTTTGCTCAAATATGGTATACTAACAATGAGTGTAAACACTAAGACAAATGCCAAACTTTCGATTCTTATCACTGATTATCTTTATTTCCAAAATACAGCTAAGTTAAGTTTCCAAAAACTCACCAAAAGACACATACATATGTTTCTGAAGTAGCTCTACGAGTTTTTCTTAGACTAGCAAATTTGCAGATGTGTCATTTTGCAGCATTTTTTATGCTCTTTACAGTGATATACAATACAATAAAAGTTATTATTAAAAAAAATTAAAAATACAAAAATAAGTCAAAATCTTAGTATTTATTTT
Source organism: Homalodisca vitripennis (assembly GCF_021130785.1). Classification (NCBI taxonomy): domain Eukaryota; kingdom Metazoa; phylum Arthropoda; class Insecta; order Hemiptera; family Cicadellidae; genus Homalodisca; species Homalodisca vitripennis. Next base: position 135,166,544 of record NC_060207.1, read on the forward strand.
AAGTCAATGTACTTGAAAAATTACATTTTTGATTGTATATAACATGAGGAAATTCTAAGCCTGGGTCTCTCTCATGTAAAGTTTAAATACCTATCTTACTTCCCATGGTTTCTTAAAGGTTCCTTGGTTCAGTTTACAATTAGATTGTGTACCATCGAGTGCAAATTATTAACATTCTAATCATTAAATCACAAAAGTATATTACTCTCACTGACACTTCTTTAAATATGATAAAAATGTTTAGATATGATGTGCATAAACAGACAATCTGGTACAAATTAATTGTGCCAAGATAAGTAAGAGTTTTCAACCAAATGATTAAAAATTACAGACCAAAAGAATTAGCAGTTTAATTTTAAATCCACCCCCACTTCAGAGAAATGTAAAGCTAGAACTAAGTGGTTGTTGTTAAGTTTTATTCACATGAAACCTGGTTACAACTTAAAAATAGTTGAGCACTACCACAAATACCTTTGACTCACTTTTGCTCAATATATTTTTATACCCAGAGTTTTATATAAAAAAATTTAACTTGGTATATTCTGAGGGCAAATCATAACATGGTATATTTAAGCAAATCAATGATCTTTTTGAAAAGACTTTTTAAAAGAAAAATCACAAATTATACAGTAAACACGTGTAAATTTAAATTGTCTTTACGCAATCTCTAGTGTTCGAGATGTTGGTGCAATCATTATGAGTTTTAAAAGTTGATCCAGAATAATGTTTTTAGCGAAAAAACAACAAATGTTTTTACAGCTCATACCTATTAAAAACTACAAAAATGACTTGTAGGAATTTGTATCAAATCTATCAGATTTAATTTTGAAACTTTGATACGAAACATACAAAATTTTGATAGTATAAATTATAAACATCTTTAAAAAAATCTTTTAATATAGATTTTATTCTTTTTAGGACGGTTTTAAACCAATAATTAAGGTATTTTTCAAAAATCAAGATTTTTGGTCTTCAGAAAACACAGGTTTCAATACAGATAAACACAATTTTTAACCTAATAAAAGGTTTTTAAAGAAGCATAATCCACAACTGAATATAGTGTATCTAAAAATATTGCTTAGTCTAAATGTTATTATTGTGACTTAAACATGCAGTAAACTATTTTTCATGATCCTAATAGTGTGGAAAATTGAAAAATAATTACAGTCTGCACAGGAAAAAGGTAATAATTTGCCATAAAAAGTCCATTTTTGCAATATGAAGGTGATTAACTGGTATTTTATTTTAAGGAACCTTTCAAATTTCATTTGGATGTTTTTTTGACACATGTTAGTTAAAGGCCAGAATGATCTTTGGTTCAAGTAATTGGTTGTATTTTATACTTTATTATCTTATATGATTTATTTTATTTTAGGGTAAGAAATTGTTATATTTATTGTGTTAGACTTGGTAAACTTTAAATAATATTTAATGTTTGACAAAATAAAAATAATTTAACTACAAAATAATTAAAAGAATCACTAGCTTTGAGTAAAATACCCTTCTGTACACCATAATACAAATTTGCAGCAATGCTTGTATATGAGATTGTATTCATAGCCTGTCTATTAGCTAAACACTTCTTACAAATTCTGACTAAATGTTGTTAAGGTTTTAGTTCTCATTTTTCTCATTATTTGCTTATTCTTGTGAATTTTAATCTTAATACAGTATACTTTTAAAATATTTCGATTTATTTTTTAGATAATATTTGGTTTAGTATACCTGCATAAAACAAATTTTACAATTTTCAGACTGTCTAGAATTTCTATCTTCTATATATATAAAAATGAATGTTTGTATGTTTGTCCTTTATGGAATCGTGAACTATTGGACCGATCATGATGAAAATTTGTACGTATCCCCCCCCCACCCCCCCCCCCCCCCACCCCCCCCCCCCCCCACCCCCCCCCCCCCCCACCCCCCCCCCCCCCCACCCCCCCCCCCCCCCACCCCCCCCCACGATCTCAATGAAGTATCGCTTGTGATCGCACCCACAAGGGGATGTCCTCAAGGAGGCATCCTGTCACCTCTACTGTGGAACCTAGTAGTAGATGGTCTACTTGAGGACCTTACTAACAACGGAATCTATGTCCAAGGACATGCAGACGACATAGTCCTTATGGTACAGGGAAAATACACAAATGTTGTTGTTGATATCATGAATACCAACCTTCAAACATGTACACAACTGGTGTCAGGGAGAGGGACTGAAAGTAAATCCCTCTAAGACAGTAGTTGTACCATTCACTAGAAAAAAGAACCTAGAGTCTCTTTCTAGGCTGAAACTCGCATCCACTCAGCTGGAGTGGTCAAAGACAGTCAAATATTTAGGACTGACTCTAGACCATAAGCTTACGTGGAATGATCATCTTAATAATATCCTGCACAAAGCAAAGTGGGCGCTCATGACGTCCAGGAGACTTGCAGGAATCTCATGGGGCGTAAAACCCCATATAGCACTATGGCTTTACAAAGCAGTTGTAAGGCCTCAAATCACTTATGGTTCATTAGTCTGGTGGACAAAGGTGAATCAGGTAACTGCCAAAGCCAAGCTTGAAAGCTTACAAAGGCTTGGCACAATCTTTGTAACCGGAGCATTCAGGAGCAGTCCCTCAGCGACCCTCGAGGTGGCTTTAGGACTTCTACCTCTTGATGTTCATATAAAAGCTGAAGCGCGTAAGTCAGCTTATCGGCTGATGGTTGCTGGCTTGTGGAGGAATGGCGCGTCTAACGCGAGCCATGGCGCCATCACTGAAGCTGTAAAACCCAAGCGCTATTCTCGAAATGGTCTCCGACACAATGAGAACGGAGTTCGTATTCAATAAGCCATTCTCTGTTGACTTCTACTCCAGAGATGAGTGGAAATCGCAAGATAACATCCCAACAATAAGAAAGAGCTTTGTCTGGTACACGGATGGCTCGCTTATTAAGGGTAGAACTGGATATGGAGTGTTTAGTCAATCCCCTAGAACTGCCCTTAGCGGCAGTTTGGGTCGGAACTGCTCCATATTTCAAGCCGAAATCTATGGTATCCTAGCCTGTGCCAACCTAGGCCTCACCAGAAGGTACCAGGAAATGAACATCTGTATAATGTCAGACAGTCAGGCAGCTCTTAAAGCTCTTGACTCCAACAGCATTTCATCCAAGCTTGTGTGGGAGTGCTTTAACACTCTCTGCAAGCTTGGATCACGCAACTGTGTGCGTCTTGGTTGGGTACCGGGCCACACAGGCATAGGTGGCAACGAATGCGCCGACAGGCTTGCCAAAAGCGGAGCAAGCATGCCATACACCGGTCCAGAACCGAGTTGTGGTATAAGCAAGTCAGCCGCTTATCAAAGTATAAACAAATGGTCCAGGAAGACACACCGCTTGCGGTGGCAGAGTCACCAAGGACAAGCACTCGGCAAAAGACTGCTTGCCGATTCTAGCTCCGGATTCACCAGATGGCTGATGGGGCTGGGGAGGGATCGGGTTAAGCAAGTGATTGCCTTGATCACTAGACACGGCCACTTCAGGAAACACCTAAACACTCTAGGTTTACGAAATGAGGACTCGGAGTGTAGACTCTGCAATAAGTCTGAAGAGACTGCAAAACACATAATACTGGACTGTGAGAGACTGGGAGCAAGGAGAAGGGCTCTTTTCGGTGATAAACAACCAGGCGACGAACCAGATGCTAGTATCGGGGAAAAGCTTCTTAGCCTAATTAAGGGCACGAAGATAGGCTTACCCCTCTAACATCAAAGGGGCACACAATAAGCTCAGGTTGACGTGTGAGGATCTAGGAATCCACCCCAATATCCCAAAGGAAAAAAAAAAAAAAAAAAAACCTCGAAATGTCCTCTAGACAGACAGACAGACTGATACTCACGCAGAAAATTAATTTTTACACCCATCCGGCAAACAAAAGAGAAATTGTGTTAACCTAATGAGTGACAGGCTTTAATTACGGTCAGCCAAATTCCATGGTTGGACACTCACCATCATAACACTCATTCTAGTCTATGAAGAAATGGTTTCATGCAAAATTGCAAAAATGTACAAATTTATGTTCCATAAGCAAAAACATTCTCAAGATATCTCGCCACAGTATGCATTCAGATTTGTTTATTAAGTTAGGTATCCTAGCAGTGTTACAATAGTTAAAACTCCGGTGAGATAGGTTTATACTACAACGCAAGTGTGCTGGTATCAAATCACGTCACTGACCTTGAACATTTACTTTCCACTCTACAGTCTTTATTTTTACTTCCTGAATTAAATTGTCACATCTTAAAATCTCATATTATCGTACTCAGTTTATTTACAAATGTACTTATTCTGCTATTTTCTTGTTGCCATCATGGTTACCCCCAAGACCAATGCAAAGATATTTAGTAACGTTCAGCTAAATGCCATGCCGTGACATGCACCATCATCGTTTCAGTGTTTCCTATAAAGAAATTATGCTTTATACAAAATTTCCAGTTTATAGGTCAGTTCGTTTTTGGATCTCGTGAGGACAGACAGACAGAATTGAAACTTTGTCAGCTCCTCATATATTAGGCTTTTCTAACGCTCAGCAAACAATAAGCTAAAAATATGTATATATAGCGTTAAATTGAAAAATACTGGCATTCTGCGATAAACCCCATACTGATCGCTGTTGTCCATATTGGTTGTTAAGCTTCAACCAATGACGATACCCCTTTCTACTCGCTTGCACAAATGGATGTGTATTATTTCCTGTGTTGTTTCAAAATGTAAGAATGAAAGTGTGTTTGGAAAGTTTATTTACGTCGTGAACCGAATAACTCAGATGTTAGATAAGACACCATCCTCGTAAGCCTAAGAATTACCATTACAACTAGGAACGTCATAATAAATTGGATTTATTAATAATTTTTATTATCATTATTAATTTCGATATGTTTAAATTTTGTAAAAGGTAGCCGTACTTATTAAAACAACTGCTTTGACAAAAAATTAAAATTTTATTGAAAATCCGTTAAAAATAATTTAAGTATTGTTCTATTGAATTTATTACATAAAAATAGCCAATGTATCACTAAAATATGCATTGTGTCATAAATAAATATACGTAGTTTGAATTGGAACCTTACAGATGATCATAAATAGTTGGTTAGTCAAAGTGGTGAATGGATAAGAGAAACATGAAATACACGAAAAATATCGAGTTTCATGGATAAAACGTGTTTCCCAATCATGTTTAGAAAATCCGATTTTCTAGCCATCATGGCGCGGCGCGTGTGGCAATCCGGTTACATATGTGTATGACATGTGGTATGTTCGCGCCTGCACTTCTTTTGTTTGAAATAAATGTACAATGCTAACAAGTTACAGTTACTCGTAACAATTAATTACTCGTAGTTCAATTTCTCTATGTACTCGTAATAAATGTTCTCAGATGTGATATACCCATCCAAAGAGTCTCAATAAAATCACTCAATAGTTAATTAATATAGAATTTAAAACTTCTAATGCCAATAAGATACAACATTAGTGAAATCCTTGGAAAAACCGACTGCCATGTAAATTTTTAAATTTAAAATGAATCAAAACTGGATTTCAAACAGGAGGTATCAAAAATTGTCATAAATTCAATTTAAAGAATAATTATTTAGCATTTATAAACCATTGTTTTTACACCTTTAACTTTTATGTTTACTACAAAATCTTTAAATGATGTGAAAATTACCACTTTCACTGCGGCCCTATACTGAATACTCTTTGCAAACTGCAGCTCACAGCCATCTGCCGCAGCAATTGTTTTGCCCTATGATTGTATTTAAGATTTCCTATTGACTCTTTACGAAGTGGGAGGAAGATTCGCCACATCTTACGATGAAGCATAAAAGTTTTGTATTTCGTAGATCAAAAATTACGTTCTGTACGTAATATACTCTCTGGATACGCTGGGACTTTTAAACGCTATTACTGAACTAAATATAAGATATTCAATGTTACATTTACGTCAGTTGTATTATAATTTCAACATTCTTGATAAATTTAAATGGTTGTCGTGTAGGGAGTTAAAATCAATATTCGCCTCGAATCTGCCCTTGTATATTCAGAAAGGTTTGTTTATGCCAAGTTTAGAAAAATTTGTTCTTAAATGTATTATTGATTGAACGTGATATAAAAATCACCAAATTGTGATTTTTAAAGCGGTGTTATTAAGAATTCGCCTGAACGTGTAATCTAACGTTTTTATGCTTATTTGTAATTTACTCAATGAGGAGTATTTAACAAAGCGTTTATGTAACTGGCAATATTGATTTTAAATTTATTAAAATCTTACATTACATAATTTTACATTTTTTTAGTAATCTAAATATTTGATTATTTATTTGTTCTTCCTTTAACTGTTTTTAGATTTAAAATAACCAATGAAAGATATACTTGCGTGGATTAGTAAGTTATCACAAATTGTAAGGACTACTTCAAAATATGTTTCACTCGGTCACAGGATAGATATATCCAATGATAGTTCTTCAACTAATAGATAGAAGTTATTGATAAGCTTAATTAGGGCAGTTAGGTAGGAACTTATATAATTAGAGTGAAATGTTCGAACTGAATGATTCATTTGAATGTCTGTCCTCACTTTGTCTGATGAGGTGGCAAGTTATTGAGTAAAGTAAATCTGCGAGACAATCTAATTACTGTCGTAATACGAATCAATCTAAAACATGCGACCAAGTTTTAATGATATCGACAGTGAAACTTGTATGTCAGAGACGTGTGAGTCGATTTTTAAGAAAACACAAAAACTTAGGAATGAAAAATTTAGATATTGACAAAGTCAATTAGTATTCCATATAAAAGACTCTTGATTACTAATAATGTTATATTCAAAATTATTTTTTCAATACAAATTATTATAACCCCTACAGAGTTTGATTTTTAAATTTTCAGCTACATTTTTATTTTCCTACTTTATTATCAATACATTACACTTTACACAATTCGCAAGGTAGTTTAGATATAAGAGGCAGTGACTTCGAGTATTTTTAAGACGGGTGCTTGGAAGTATATGTGACTGTTTTATATTCGTATACAACACAAATCCCCTGGTACTCTCACAGTGCGGGGAGTTAATTAGTTGGGGGCCTTATTTCTACTCTTTACTTAAGTTCGAAAGTTAACCACAAACTAACTATTGGAGCTACAACAACGGGAACTGCATAAAAACTTAGTTTGTGTATTTCTGCTTTTTTACATGTAGAGAAAATGATGTACAAACAATAACTTCTAGTAGCCTATTTATGTCGATAACCGCGAATAGGATACAGGTTTTGTCGCTGCGCAGTTTAACCACACAATGCAATTTTATACATTCAAAATTCGGAGAATTGTGATCCGATTAGGACCAAATTTGATACAAGATAGGTACAATCATACTATTTTTGAGTATGAACTATAATATTTTTATAATTATAAAAAACCCATTATTATTGTATTACCATCTTGACCGGGTGGTTAAAACAATCACTATTGGCCTCGTTTTTTAGGCCTTAAAGTTATTATCTTAGGTGTATAATTTTTTTAAAACACTATTTAAAATGCTTAATTTTTAACGCAGGTATTTTTAGCGCGCGGCCCCTGTTTTTTCGATCGCTGAAACCGCCAGACTGCTCAGAGCAATCTATCATGTATACGCTTCCTTTTCCTGTGTTTTTAAATTTCAATGTATAAAAATAAGGAGTTGAAATACTGATATGTTTCTGTTCCATATGGCTAGAACTTGAATTCATATGGAATTCAGTATTGAATCTGCTCATCCAAATATTTGTAAGATTCTCATATAGCATTACCTCGCAGATCCCCGCATTACGTTTCCTATCCGTTTGAGTACTACAAGAAAAGTCCAGTATTTTATTAATTTTGTTTGTTAAATTATTGTTATCCATTGATTCAAAAAATATACCATATTAATTCGTGTAAAACTGCAGTTTTCTTTTTTAACTGGACTGTTATTAAATTAGTCTTTTAATCGATCATTCTGTCTCGTATACCTGGAACTTGGATATATTAAGAACTCATAAAACCCATAAGAACCCATAAAAATTCAAATTTTTCTACATTTCCAATTATTTTGACTTTATTATATGTATGGCGATGACCACAAACGAAAAAAAGTTTGAGTTGTCCAAAATATTGAATAAAAAATGAATGATCAAAACTTCGGTTGTAGTAACAACACTAAGCAGATTATTCACACACGTGTTGTATATTATTATTTTCGTGAATAAGAGTTTTTTTTTTACTTTTTATGGTAAAAGATGGTGTTGAATCAAACAATAAATATAAAAGTGTGAACACTGAGTAAGAATTAGGTAGAGCAATGCTGTTTCTAAAATTAATCAACGATTACATGTGCCTGTGCTGTTCTAAAATAAGGGTACTTTGGCTATACAACAAAACTAAATCAATTGTGACTTTTAATTTATTAGTACTGATAGCAGGCTGAAAATAAATCATACACTCCTGTGTACATCAAGGAATTTTAATAGATTTTAACTATATATCTTGTAAGCTAAACAACAAACACTACCGTAACGAAAGTTGATGTTCAGCTGAGTGGAGGGAACAAAGAAAATCTCAAAAACAAGGCAATTTCAATCAATGATACTGTGAAATCCACGATACGCCAACAGCCCGGTTTAATTGAGTTTTAAGTCCGTGGTCAAATTACCGTTTCCCGCTTGTATATCGTTAGTATTTCTTGCGTTTTATGAAATTGTAATAATTTTAAACCCCCAAATAATCCATTTTATAACTTAAAACATTGGTCCTCCTTACTATAAAAAAATATGTATAGTTATTGAAATCCCGAATAAATTTTTATTCAACTAAGACGCACATTAGGTATTTTGTTACTTGTCTTCACATTATACTAGAAAAACTTTAGATGATAAAATTTTAAAATAATAGACAAGACTTTGATATTTTATCCTTTTCTTTGTATGTTCTATGCATAAGAGAGATGGATAAAGCCTTATCAGATAAAGTCATTTAATAAATTCATTGATTATCTCAACCACCTTCAAAGTCTTTTCGTTTGTTTTTCATAACATCCCAGCATAATTCGTGAACCGATTGTCTCAATTTTTGACATGGATGGTTTTGTGATAAGTTTAAAAGAAATACATACATGCATACTTACATATATACTACAAGTAGGTGTTAACTAATTTGTAAAGCATGAATTATGGATTGCACCAACATTCAAGTATCACAAGTATTGTTATGAATTTTCCTTGTAAATAGCCAAACCGAAACACATATTCTTTCTGGACGAATCTGTAAAATATCGTTGCAGTTGGTAAACACATTTGACTATGATTATTATGAACATGATTACATGAACATATATGTGGTGACCTGCTCATTTAATTGGTATTATTTTAATATACATTATCAAGCTAATCGCTTGTTAACTGAAAAACACACATCGTAGGAACTTAGTTGTTCAAGTGCAGGAACATCTACAAATAAAAGGAAATATTTCTAAACTTTTAAAATTGTTTTAAAATTATTATTACAATTATTTAAATATAATTTACCATTATTTTAAAATATTGCAGAGGGAATCTGCCCACATAAAATAAAAACCACTTAATTTATTTTTTATCGTTTAAATTTCAACATAGAAAATACGCCAATTTTCTAATTTATACCAATTGTCAGGACTTTTTTTTAATTCAAAGTCGGTTTGACGTCATAAAGATACGAATGTTTGCAGGTGTCCTTATGTTTGCTAGCTTTTCACTTCATAATGAAAAAATGGCGATTTATTATAATTTTCTAGAAAATGATGGAGGTGAACTTCACAAATAATGTATCATGTCAATTTTTATTATAGGTATATTTAAAGATCGTTTTTGACGATGAAAGGTGTGGGAAGGTTTCAGGATTTTTTTATGCTCAGTCATACAAAAACATGAAAAACAATGTTTAAAGATCTAAAATTTTATCTCTTACTTAGGTGGATAGTCATTGATTAACCTTAACATATAACTTCAATCTAGATTAAAATAACCTCTGATATGCTATGTTTACTTTATCCTTGATTATAGTTACATGTTAGATTATCGATCCATCTGAGGAAGAAATACATTTCAAATCTTAAAAAACGAGTGTTTTTTAACTGGGTTTTTGCATCACTGAACGATAAATTAATATGCATCTTTATGTTTGTGTTTCTCCCTGACATCACTATTATGGATATAAATATGTATATAACCCAAGATATGGGAGTGAAGTCTACTGTTGAGACAGGTACAGGTATATTTAGAGGGGAAATTGAAGAACTCAGGTTCTAGGCAGATTTACACTAATGACGTCTCCCCTAACTGCTACAATAACGGTTTATCACGAGAGAATTCCAGATGAAATATGGCCTCTCATTCTGTCCTCAACCGTGCAACTGCCGTGTACGGTAAAACAGCGGTCTAAACGCTTGCAATTCGGCAATTCTCTAAATATATATTACATTATATTAAGGTTACAACAGTAGATATTTTAAATTGAATATATACAACACATCAAAGAACATCCAGATTTCCAACATTCCCCTTCTCACAGCCTGTCCTGTTCTCTCTGTCTTTCAATATCATGCATGGGCTTTTTAGCCCATGCATCTATTTTTATAGATGGTATTGTATTTTTAGCCCACTCAAAACGCCAAAACCGTCCGCGTATACCTGACAATGTCGTATTATTGAAAAATAATAACTAACTACTTTAACTATTTCAAAAACCTGGCGATATAAACTCTTAATATTAGTACATTACTTTCTTAATTCTACAGTTTGTGCCTTTTATTATAATATATTACACGACTTCAAAATCCACAAAAATCAGTATTTCTGGACACATGCGTACAGTATTGTTAACAAAATAGAGAAATAATCGTTGTGATTCATTATACGTTGCATTTCAGTATTTTCTATTCTAATTAACATTATTTTCAGTTTTACTACAAAATATTAGAAGTAATCGACAGATTTCTAACTGCATCTGACTTACTTACCAGTAAGTCAGATGCAGTTAGAAATCTGTCGATTACTACTTACCAGAGATATTTCAGTTTTATAAATTCTAATTCTGAAGCAATTCTGTGGGAAGTATTAATCTAGAAGGGTTGTTTTTGTAAATAAAAAAGTAATGATATCTTAAAAATCAATTTATTTTAATTAGGCTTCTCCAAACGAATAAACGAATATCTTTACGTTTCTTTTTGATTGTATCAACAGTTGAAACTTTACTACAGCGCGTTAAAAGTGTTCTTACGCGTGCAAAACCTGAAATAAGGACCAAACGCAATATTGTTGAACTTTTGAATCTCTCAATCATGAACACTGAAGTAATATAGATTTTAAATATATCTATTACCGATCATAGAGCATTATCATAATATATAACTTCACTGACCTAATAAAATTAAGTTATTTCTAAAATTTGTTGTAGGTATTCTTTAAATATTATGAAATATTGCAGAGGGATTTGTGCATTTCATCGTTACTAATACAGATATTTCACTATCCGACATCGGGATCTCAAAAAAATGCTTTTTAAACTTGATCAGGATATTAGAATATCTTCCAGTAACCATAACATATTTCAGGCGTGTTCATCATGTCTCTTAAAAATATATGTCTACGGTGTACCTGTTATTCGATAAGAAACAGGCAGCTGTTATTCAGCTGCGAGTAACTGCTGTTTTTTTAATAAAAGTAATGAAATCTCGGAAATCAAACAATTTTTATTAGGATCATGTTTTGTTATTTGGGGTAGCTATTGCCTGATTTATCAACCCTTTCAAAATTTCCATTAATTTAAGAAAAACTCTGTATATAAATACATAACGCGTTAGGCAATTAAAATATTTAAAGGGATGTCAGGTCTGTTGAGGCCCAAGTTATTGTAATATTCCCTCAGGGGCGGTCTTACTTTCAAGGCCGTACGGGTAGTGGCGACCCGAGGTACCCTAGCTAATGCTCCAGATCCCTTCTCTTCTTTGTTCTGGAGGCCTATGGCTGGCACACTTCTCTATGTGTCAGCCTATCTCTCTTCTTCACTCTCTTCTATCTGAGGTAAAGTTCCTCAACTCTTCGATCTAGTTTCCCTTTCATTTCTCCCACTAGGGGCCAAGCCACGGTGGAACAGCGTAGGCCAGGGCTGAATGGCTGGTGGCAAAACCAGTCTATACTATGCGGACTCTGGACACCGGCGACCCTCCAGTTTAAAAAGCAGCTTACCCAGGCATGCGGGGCTCTGTCTGGGCGGGACCTTCCATTCCCTAGCTTCTCGTGGGAACAACATGGAAAGAAAGCAAAAACACAAAAAACAAAACAAACCAACCCTTGAAACAGTTCCTGAAGCTGTTTCTAACCTACCTCTTCCTGCTGAGGTAGCTCCTGAAGCTACCTCGCACATACCACCACCTGGCAACACAACTCAAGAGGTTGTTATGCCAACATCCCTACCTTCTCCTCAACAAAGTGCCTTAGGAAACACAGGAGGTTCCATTGCACACTGAAGCTCCCATACATGGCAAGGCTTTATCTGAGGAAGGCAGTACAAGCGCTGAGGAAGCAAAATCCCTTCGAAGATATAGAAGATCAGCTCCTCAACAGCCCAAGCACTCCCATGTCTACAGGTACGCTGGATGATGCCACAGAGCAACTCGGCAACCTCAGAATGAAGAGGCCCAATCTCACCACTTGCTCAAAGAAGAGAAGCACTAAAGGCTAAAATTCTTGAAAAGGGTGAAGCTTTTTGACCCTTCCAAGTGGAGGAGGGGGAAAAAGAAGAAGAAAAAGAATCCAGAACGGCAGGAGGTCTCAACTCCGGGCCCAACTGCGGGTACCAAGGCGGGGGTGGGGTCGGCCAAACGCCCCAGAGGCACCTTGGTCACGCCCGCCCTCCGCTGAGGACCCGCAAAGAAGGCTAGGAGGGAAACCCAAAAGCCCGAAGCCCACGATCCCGAGGGCTCTGGTAAGCACACCCAAGGCTACCTACAGAGAGGTCGCAGCGATTAAAATGGCCATAGCCCTCGAAGGCTACCCGGAAGCGAAGCTTAGTGCAGAGCAAGGAGAAGCCATCGAGGACGCAATTATGGAAGAAATCCAACCCCTGGAGGATGGTTCCGTTCCATCGTTTGCGGGCACCTACCTAGAGAAAAGGTGTTTTAATTGCTTCCTGCATCAACGAGCACACCAAACGTTGGCTGGAAGAAGTTATCCAAAGAATAAAAAACCTCTGGGGAGATGATATCTCTCTGAGAGTGGGTCTGCGTAAGGACATCTTGAGGTCCACTAGGGTGTTTTTCAGAGCTCACCCGAAGCTTCTGAAGAAGACACCTGAAAAGGTACTTGAGATGTTCAATAAGCAGAACCCCAACCTGAATGTAAACGAGTGGAAAATCCTTCCATCCAAGCCAGACCCGAAAGGTTACGGATTCGTCTGCTTCCTGGACGAGGTCTGCTACAAGGCTGTGAAGGCTTCCAACTGTAGAGCCAACTTAGGACTCTGGCAGGTCTCAAATTGTCTCCTCGACAGTCAAGGACAATGCCACGAGTTCTACAAATCAACCTCCAGCACAGTAGGGGCTCTGCCTCGGCAGCCTTCTGCCAGTTCTTCCTCCAGGAGGGATTTGATCTGGCACTGATTCAAGAACCATGGCTTCACCAAGGGAGAGTGGCGGGCCTAAATGAAACCAAAGGTAAGGTTAATTTACTGTACCATCTCTAAGGAATGTCAGAACCTGCATCCTGTTGAGGAGAGGCTTGGATTTTCTAACCCTCAACGAATTTCTGCTCCAGAGATCTCACTGTGGGCACACTGACCTGGAAGAATGGAGGTATAGTGCAGAGCACAATTGTAGGCTCCGTATACTTGCCATATGATGCCAGGGAACTCCCTCCATCAAGAGACCTAGAGCTCCTGGTGGAAGAAGCACAAGCCAGACGTCAACAACTTCTTCTAGGTTGTGACGCCAACGCCCATCACTCTGCTGGATGGGGCAGCACCAACACTAACCCTAGAGGTGAGGCACTTTTACAATTTCTTCTAAGTAGGGACCTATTTATATGTAATAAAAGGTAACCGCCCTACGTTCGCAACACGAATTAGACAAGAAGTTATTGACATAACAATCTGCACACAAGGAATACTTGGAATGGTTGATAAGTGGCACGTAAGCGAAGAGGCCTCATTATCGGATCACAGGTATATCCTCTTTAACTTGCAAGATGAGGCTGCAGAGGTCCTCTATCGTAATCCCAGGAGGACTGACTGGTTGGGATATAAGGTCTGACCTTCAGTCACAGTTGGGATCGGTAGGCGGAAGGGTGCGATGCTTCACAGACATAGATCAGATAGCTTCTGACCTGCAGAATGCTACAATCAATAGCTTCCATGACAATTGCCCATTGCGACGGGGGGAAGAGTCGAACCAATAGTAAGTGGTGGACTGCAGACCTCGCTCGCAAAAGGGCTAATGTCAGGAAGCTGTACAATCAATGCAAAAGGAGCCGTATCTGGGAGTCCTATCATAGAGCTCTAACAGAATACAGCCTAGCAATAAAAAAAAAGCAAAACAAAGTTCCTGGAGGCAGTTTACACAGAAGGTAAATGAGTTAAGCGCGGCAGCTAGACTGCAACGCTTGCTAGCCTCAAGTCCAACCGGTCACTTGGGATCTTTAAGGTCCCAGGGGAGGTCAACACACTTCCGGGTCTAGTGATAGCCTCAAAACTTCTCCTTGAGACTCACTTCCCTGATTGTAATCTTTGAGAATGACGACACTGGAACGTCTGGTAATCACGAGGCAGGCTCACGGCCAAGAGCTTGTCGTGGTAGCTGGGCCATTGCCAGAAGGATTGTCACTCTCTCTAAAGCCAAATGGGCAATTTCTAAATTTGCCCCTTTCAAATCTGCAGGAGGGGATGGAATCTTTCCGGCCCTGCTTCAACAAGGGCCGGAGAATCTCCTTACCCTTCTATGTGAAACTATTCAGGGCGAGCTAGCCTATGGGTACATACCACAAGTCTGGCGTTCTCAACAGGGTGGTCTTCATCCCTAAAAAAGGGAGAGCGGACTACTCTGTCCCTAAATCTTTTCGTCCCATCAGTTTATCTTCGTTTCTACTGAAAACATTAGAAAGACTGGTGGAGAGGCACCTGAGAAAGGGAGTTCTCTCAGACACTCCCCTTCATCGCAACCAACATGCATACCAGCAAGGCAAATCCTGTGAATCAGCACTGCACCAATTAGTCAGTAGGATTGAGGATAGCCTGTCCGCCAAGGAATTGGCATTGTGCACCTTCATAGACATTGAAGGAGCTTTCGACAATGCCAAATTCACTGCAATGGTAAGTGGAGCACAGCGACGTGGCCTCGAGCCAGCTCTGTGCCGGTGGCTTAGGGCCATGCTGTGCTCCAGACGGATCAGGGCCGATCTCAATGAAGTATCGCTTGTGATCGCACCCACAAGGGGATGTCCTCAAGGAGGCATCCTGTCACCTCTACTGTGGAATCTAGTAGTAGATGGTCTACTTTGAGGACCTTACTAACAACGGAATCTATGTCCAAGGATATGCAGACGACATAGTCCTTATGGTACAGGGAATAATACACAAATGTTGTTGTTGATATCATGAATACCAACCTTCAACATGTACACAACTGGTGTCAGGGAGAGGGACTGAAGTAAATCCCTCTAAGACAGTAGTTGTAACCATTCACTAGAAAAAAAGAACCTAGAGTCTCTTTCTAGGCTGAAACTCGCATCCACTCAGCTGGAGTGGTCAAAGACAGTCAAATATTTAGGACTGACTCTAGACCATAAGCTTACGTGGAATGATCATCTTAATAATATCCTGCACAAAGCAAAGTGGGCGCTCATGACGTCCAGGAGACTTGCAGAATCTCATGGGGCGTAAAACCCCATATAGCACTATGGCTTTACAAAGCAGTTGTAAGGCCTCAAATCACTTATGGTTCATTAGTCTGGTGGACAAAGGTGAATCAGGTAACTGCCAAAGCCAAGCTTGAAAGCTTACAAAGGCTTGGCACAATCTTTGTAACCGGAGCATTCAGGAGCAGTCCCTCAGCGACCCTCGAGGTTGGCTTTAGGACTTCTACCTCTTGATGTTCATATAAAAGCTGAAGCGCGTAAGTCAGCTTATCGGCTGATGGTTGCTGGCTTGTGGAGGAATGGCGCGTCTAACGCGAGCCATGGCGCCATCACTGAAGCTGTAAAACCCAAGCGCTATTCTCGAAATGGTCTCCGACACAATGAGAACGGAAGTTCGTATTCAATAAGCCATTCTCTGTTGACTTCTACTCCAGAGATGAGTGGAAATCGCAAGATAACATCCCAACAATAAGAAAGAGCTTTGTCTGGTACACGGATGGCTCGCTTATTAAGGGCTTAACTGGATATGGAGTGTTTAGTCAATCCCCTAGAACTGCCCTTAGCGGCAGTTTGGGTCGGAACTGCTCCATATTTCAAGCCGAAATCTATGGTATCCTAGCCTGTGCCAACCTAGGCCTCACCAGAAGGTACCAGGAAATGAACATCTGTATAATGTCAGACAGTCCAGGCAGGCTCTTATAAAGCTCTTGACTCCAACAGCATTTCATCCAAGCTTGTGTGGGAGTGCTTTAACACTCTCTGCAAGCTTGGATCACGCAACTGTGTGCGTCTTGGTTGGGTACCGGGCCACACAGGCATAGGTGGCAACGAATGCGCCGACAGGCTTGCCAAAAGCGGAGCAAAGCATGCCATACAACCGGTCCAGAACCGAGTTGTGGTATAAAGCAAGTCAGCCGCTTATCAAAGTATAACAAATGGTCCAGGAAGACACACCGCTTGCGGTGGCAGAGTCACCAAGGACAAGCCACTCGGCAAAAGACTGCTTGCCGATTCTAGCTCCGGATTCACCAGATGGCTGATGGGGCTGGGGAGGGATCGGGTTAAGCAAGTGATTGCCTTGATCACTGGACACGGCCACTTCAGGAAACACCTAAACACTCTAGGTTTACGAAATGAGGACTCGGAGTGTAGACTCTGCAATAAGTCTGAAGAGACTGCAAAACACATAATACTGGACTGTGAGAGACTGGGAGCAAGGAGAAGGGCTCTTTTCGGTGATAAACAACCAGGCGACGAACCAGATGCTAGTATCGGGGAAAAGCTTCTTAGCCTAATTAAGGGCACGAAGATAGGCTTACCCCTCTAACATCAAAGGGGCACACAATAAGCTCAGGTTTGACGTGTGAGGATCTAGGAATCCACCCCAATATCCCAAAGGATAAAGGATTGTAATATGATGAAGGGAGTAAACATTGAAGATCATGCGTTCCACATGAACCATTTTTATAGACAGTTTTCAAACTATTGTTTGTTTACCGAATAATATTTATAAAGACTTGTAGTGTACTCAAAGCATTCATAAATCTATACGTTTACATTTGTGTGTGAACTTTGGCTTCACGCTATTTGTCAACAAACGTGGGCATGTTCCACCGTCTGTAATAGGTGTTTTTGTTGCAGACTTCGATCAGACCCAGTCAACATGCAATCCTTTATGACGAACTAGAAACCGTAATATACGCACATAAACACTCCGTACAAGCACTTTCATGTGAGTAGCAAAGCTACTTACTGAAGCAACAGCTGGAGTAAAATATAAGTGGTATTCCCCATAAGTCATTTTGCGTTAATGGAATGTGTTTGCATACTGCTAAAGTGCATTGTTGCACTCTGACAACCAAGATGGGAGTCTTCAGTTGACATGTAGTTATTACCAGGCATATGTTTATAGTCTTAGTTCGCAAACTTGTAACTTAATTACTGGGTAATGCTGTATAAAGTGCATTACGAGGAGGTGTAGTGAAGTGCACTTCGAACTAAAATAGTTCTAAATAATAATTTTACATAATGACTAGTAATATACTTTAATGGTTCTTAGAGACTCGTGTAGCTTTTGTGCAATAATTGAAACATAATTATACTCGTAACTCATCACAAAAGTTGAAATTGCTGTATATTTTCACCTTAAGGTCTAGAACTTACACAAATAGGCCTGGTATTTAATCAAATAGACGCATGCTCGGCTATAATAATAAATCAAATTTTAATATATATATATATATATATATATATATATAATTTACCTTCGGTTTATACACTTGTTTCTCACTTCCGATGTCAATTTTTTATTTGATTTCATCTATTAAATAAAATCAAAAGTAAATCAAAACAATACAAAATTTAATTCGCCCAAAAACCACAAGAAAAGAAAATGTGTTTAGTTTTGATATATGATGTTATAAATATTACATCTTCACTATTATGAAATAAAAAGGTATATGAGACATGCACTTTTGGAAGATAAATAAAACCTTGAGAGATATGTAGGAGAGATTCTATATTCGTGTACCGTAAAAATTATAAAAAGGAGTAATTGGAAGATTCTGAGGTTATTTGGTCTTTCTTCGAAACATCTAATAATAATGTCTATTATGAACACAAGCTTTTTTATTAACCCACATTTTGTGTCCACGTAAAGAAAATTTCAAAATAAGTTGTAACCACGGTGACAAAACTGACTAAGAAACTAGGCAGCGAAATTTAATTTAGTAATTTATTGAAATTTATTTTAGCAAAATAATTAAAAAGAAGATTGGATATATTACATTAAATATGTAAATATTTATTATTTATGTTTATATTGACCGAATAACTTAATAAGTAAAAAGAAACAACAGAAACATATTGTTTGGCAGATGATACTGAATAGCATAATTTGTTAAATTTAAACCGGAAGTATTCGATGTTTACGGTTCACAACGTGTCAAGACATTGGGCACACAATTAAAAACTTGAGAGGTTCCGGTCTCGCTGTGGAGAGCCTGCTTCTGTCAAGAGATGTTAGACTGAAACTGGAAACTCTAGTGATGCACAACCTCTCACAGAAGTGAGTGGGATAAGAACTAAAAAAAATGCTTCTTTTTTTGTGAATTTATCTTTTTTCCTTATTGTTTGTAGGATAATCTTGGAATAGTATATATTTCTGTATATTAGACATGTAATATATAGTTTAATATACAGAATAGCAATTAATTTAATCAATGCAATACATTAATGTGTTTGTAACTTATTTACTCCAACACTGGCTCATTTTACTTAGGTCCAAGGAACTACTGATAAAATTGCTAGTAAATAAAAGTCATAGTATAAAACGGTATTCATAAGTTCAAGATAATCAGTAAAGGATAAGATTACACTGCGTATGCTTGGAGGTCCACGGAATTCCATTAAGTCTACGCTGGCAAAACGACACTATATTTACGCGAGTTTGTGAACACACTAAGAACACAAACAATCACGTTACTTAAACTCGATGAATCTGATTTTAAAAATTAAAAATTAAATTTTCGCACCGGTTTTACAAAATATGTTTCCAAACGAATCATTATCACTTACGTTATGAGTGACGATAGTTGTCTTTAAAATACACATATAATTTAAGAGTTGTTAAAACGTTTCACTTACTAACTGATGTACCTTTACCTTCTAATATTTTCCTCAAATATCAATAATTTTCATTGGTAACTGCAAGGCCTTTGGTGTATCTATCACCTTTATATCATTTTTACTTTCAAAGAAACCAACATATTGAACACTGGCCTTTTCCTTTACCAATGTGGAAATGAAGAAAAGCTTCAATAAGGTGGTGAGGTAAAAGACCTCATTATAAATGTTAGTGATCTTTTTGCATCACAGGACTCTGACACCAATTAATTACATTATATTCCTATTTTTTGAAGAATTTCTAAGTATAACAAATACAACTTGTCTCTAAAGCAACAATACGGCGAAAACTCGACTACAGCGCGATACTCCTCCAGCAGCTGGGCGTCCGGTTCCGGTCAGCGCCAGAGTTGGCATTGTTTTTATTCGACTTAATTAAAAATGTTTCATTTAAAGAAAATTACTCTGAATGCTTAAAAGTTAGTATATGACTGAAGATTTTGATAGTCCAACTCAAAAGTTAAAACTTATTTTACTGCTCGTTGTGCAACTAACTTCCTGTAATTGTTAAAGGAATTTACGTCATATTTAAGTTATAACAGTATAAGTGCATTTCTCAGTTATTAATCAATAAATATATGAATAAAACTTTAAAATTGTTTATGAATCATTTTGAAAGCATCATTACAATTTCTTGTTATTATATTTGTTTTCATTAAATTTGGCATTAAAATGGTCGCCAATTTGAATAACATATTTCTTATTCATATCCGTTACTTTAGTTATATTTAGTCAAATTTCAGCACTACAACTTACACAGTTGTGATTTTGGTCAATTAATCATATGATAAACCAAGCAACATAGCAAGATCTCTCGCATTTAGAACTAATCAATGCATAGTATAAATTATAGTAGTTTTTGGTGTTGGACTGTTTATGCATCAATATTTTCTAAACTGCTCAACGGATTTTGATACAGTTTTCACTGTTGGCTTCTTTATGAACTAGGGCAGGTTCTCACGTAGTATACATCAATATTTTAATCGTAGAAAGTAAAAAAGGACTGTGTAATGAGAACATTTATTTTTTATAAGCTTTCATTGTAAATACTGACTGAACGGGTGGACCGTTCTAGCTAATTTTAGTTTTGAAATATTTTTGAAGTCCAGAGAAGGATTAAAAGGTGAGAAACATTGGATAAGTTTCTCCGAATATTTAATAATTCATGAAAATAATTATAATATTTACGACACGTAATCCAAAGTTAACTGGCCCTAAACAGCTGTTGACACTTTCTGTTGAAGTTCACCAAAGTGGCAGAAACATTTGTTTATATTTAAATTTTTGAAACTATTCAATAATTATGCAGTACTTGATCAGTAGTGTTATGCAGATTGCAAAGACAAAGTGATTACCTAATTTTTATATTATATTGAACTAGTGACGAATAAAACTATCCAATGCTTTAAAAATAATATTTAAACGGTGTTCTAAAACCCACCTTAACGAACAAAGCTGTAGATGTTTTGCACATGGTTATAGAAACTGGTAGTCTTCCTTAAAATGTTTGTATAGTTAAAGGAAAAGTAAATGGATGGCACACCAGAAGCAAAATACAAGCGACAGAAGTAGATGCACTTTGACTAACGTAGTCTTTGTAAACTTACGGATGCACATATTTTCTTGATCGGGGTAACAACCAATATTATTTATAGCACCAGAAATATTACATACCACAAATAAACATTTTTAGATCTAAGTTGGATTCCAAAACTCACATACAGTATGTGTTTATTTTCTTGGTCAGTGCAACAACATGAACTCAACCGTGGAACCGTAAATAAATTAGAGCAGAAATTAATTTAATCAGTCGTACTCATTTTAGCCACAATAAAGAACAAAACGTAAACTATCACTATAACACTTGAAAAATCTTATACAGAAAGTAAATTAAAAAAAGCCGAAAATATATGCTTTTTAATCGAAGTTGGTACACATTTTCTTGGTCGGAGCACAAGTCTAACTCAACTATGATACTTTAAATACCTTAGCTAGCAATTTTTAAGCAGACACAAGTTGACACTTTTTTGACAAATTAGGCTTTTCATATTTATATGCATATATTTATTCATATAACAAAACCTAAAGTTAGAACCAGTCAACATTTTATTTGCGTTTTAGATTTCTTAACCATGGATACTGAAATAATATGTACGTGATATGTCTCCTTATGTTTAAAACAATTTTACATCATATTACATCATAAATACTTTCACTAAGAAAGCTATGGCCTTCGATGTTAAAAAATTGCTAGTGAAGCCTAGAGTTAACTGTTAGTAAATTATATTGTAAATCAACTCCTTAAAAATTATATCAACATCTTCCTATAATATGTATTGCAATTATGATTTTACAGGATCCTTGTTGGTTGTTTATAAACAGGTAACATAACGTTGTTACATATTTAAAAATACTGTTTTGAAATTTAGTTATAAAAATAAGATTTATTATTTTTAACATTATTGGTGAAATGTGTATAAACCACTTTAAATTTTAAGAGATAATTCAGAAAATGTATGAATACTACTATTTAATTAATGTCTTGTTTTTGTAAATAACATCATTACATGGGCAAAATAAAGAAGGTAATAAATAAGGAAGGTACTCATTAACACGAAAACGTGTTAGCTGCAAATGTTGAATTTTAAAGAGAATAGTAACAATAAGATTTTTTGTTGTTAGAGATTCGTGTAGAATTTAAAAGTTGTGCTAAATAAATTCGCATTTTTCACAAATTATTAATTTGAATAAGAATTGGAATTCAAAAATGACCTCAATATCCAATAGAACATTACTTATGTTTCTTCTCACAATAATAATAATAATATCGTAATGAGTAAAATATATCGCAGTGAATTAAACAGAAAAATAAAAAAGCTCAAAACATTTTGTTTATTCTGTTGTTGTTTTAAATAAGATTTATCAATTCAATACAAATTTAATGTATAAGCATAAGGTAAGACTATAAATTAACATAGAAGTAACTGGACAAGTATTTACATTTTTTATTATTTGAATAGGATATTTACAAGGATTTACACTACATATCCGTAGATATTGTAATTTCTTGTAGCATTTCAAATAACCGCTTTTAAAGAATCTAAGATAATAAATAATCCAGTATATATTTGTTTAAAGTTTCCCTTATTTGAAAGACTAACAGGATTACGGAAGTTTGCCATCGTTATGCTGTTGTAACACGTAACGATGGCAAATTACGTTATGTGTCACAGCACCATTATGCTATTGTAGTAAATAACGACGGCAAATGATTTAACATGTAATGTATGAGGTTGAGAGAGGTTTATCTAAACATTCGCTAGCGATGAGCTATACCCCATAAATGGTAGTTTCTAGGTGTCAACAAGTGGTCGGGTCGAACCGCGCTATGACCTCTGTTCGAGTGAGACTTCTGTGTTCTGTCTTGTCTGTGGGTTAGTACCATACAAATACTCCAGCAGTACTTTACAATTTCTGTACATTTATTTACATCTCAATAATCTTCGACGATGCGACACGATGTAGATTTGAAATAAAACGAAGTGTACTTCATTATTGTAATCGGTATATTATAATAATATTATAGTGCAACCAGTTATTTACTTAAGAGTATTGAAATTTCTTTAATTTATCCGGAGTACTACGAAATCTATATAGTGGGACATGTCTGATTGGTGTTCATAATGTAACTAGGCTATTGAAATTATTAAATCAACCATTGTGCTAATGAAAAAACTTCAACTCCATCTAAAGTGTTCTACTGACCGGGACAGTGATTGTTCTACCATCAACGGTAGATTATAACAGGTATGTTTATTTATAATGAATAAATATCACATATGGGAGAGAAAATTTGTGACAGCCAACTTGAGTGCTGAACCTGCTGACAGGCTAATAGCAGCCACTTGATATAGACAGCTTCGCTACGGACCACTAAGCGTCGCACATGTCGTGTTGTGTCTGCTAATTAAAACATCGACTGCCTCAACTGCTCTATGGTTGGTACCTGTGCTTCAATTAACACTCGTATAAACTCGCATTACACGTTGGTTTTATCCGTCGGGCCGTTAACTCTAAAACACTACTAATCCTACGCACTCCATTCACATAGGTATTCAAACAAAATGTGTATTTACCTGATTCACTTGATTCTTCTTGTTAAGTAGCTCCCATACATTAGATTTATTTTAGAACTAAATATGGAAATGATACCGTAACTTGCAAACGTAACAGCATTTGGCATTATTAATGGGACGACTCTCACAAAAAATACGTTTTTAATTGTTTTGTCTTTTATTATTTATTTAGCTTCAAACCTTCTCTTTACACATGTGTTTTTAGTTTTTGAGGTTAAAACTAGTTCTCCAAACAATACTTTACTTTATATAAGGTAATGGTTATTTATTGGCCTAAATCTTAATAAGACTAAATGTGTGTGTTTCCTCTTTTTTGCTCTGTAATGTTTATAAGGTTAGAAGTGAAGTTTGCCTGCGACATTTGGGATCAAGAAGACACTTGAAAGCAAATGCCTACGGACGGAGCTCTCCAAAAACCGCAGGAGTACTAGGCCAAGCAGTAAAGAGGACATACCAATCTAAGCGATATAAAGCTGCTGTTTGTGAAGAGCATTTTCACGTTCTGTCAAGCAATGAAACCAACAGCTCAACATGAGCTTTGTCCAAACTCCAATGATATATGGTGCAAGGTCGTATTGACTAGTTAAAAAGAGCCATATAAATAATATTTTCAATTACAATTTCTGCTTTTGTGTATATGAACACAAATTTTGAATTGGAATTAAATTAACGAAGTGTATGATAGTTTGTCATAATACAAAGTTTACATAGAACAGTTGATTGTAATAAGTTAATAACATGTGATTGCACCAATGCGTATTTCTTATGCGTATTTTCGCAACTTTAGAATCCATTAGGGTGGAGCCCTGAGGTCGTAGAAAAATTACTCTTCCTTAATGAGCCTCTATGCACAAGATAAATTATGCACCCAATTTCATGACTCTATCTGTAATGGCTTTTACTGGACGGAAATGAATCAGTCAGCCAGTCAGGACATATACATATACATATATAGCGTGGAAAAAGTGCATATATATATATATATATATATATATATATATATATATATATATATATATGCCCTTTTTTCCACGCTCATACTGGACAGTAGGAAATCAATTATTAAATAAACAATACAGGTCACTAAGATGAATAAGCGCGTGGAAAAAAGTGTATGTAAAAGAAAATGTTAACTAAACCAATTTATCAGTCAAATAAAATTTAAATAAGTTTTTCGAATGAAAACAAAATACTAGTCATCTTTATCATGAAGAAACACACAGTCTTGATTCCGTACTCGAACAGATGCAAGTCAAATCACCATTCACGTTTGCAACCGAGCCCACTTGTTTGACTCATTTCCGATGTAGATTGCCACATGCATTTTAGAGGACAATATAAATCTGGCTTACCGCGAACCAAATCACTTCATTTTTTGGGAAGTATATGGAACTAAGTTGACGTAGCTGAAGTGTTTTCCTTTTCATCCATCTTTTAATAATCATTGAAATTGTGTGTGATTCAATTTAAAACGTATAATATTTATTTGTGAAAATAGGTAGGTCTACTATATTGATATTGAATATACTGAAAACCCAGATTGTTGCCATTTCATACACGATCAAAAACGTTAGAACTACAGGTTTAGTTCGGACTGCGTGTGTATCGTTACAACAGGACCACTGACAGGAATTTGCAGCTTTTCTTCATATTTAAGAACAATTTTACTAGGAGTTCACTCGAAAACGTTTAAAAATATTGTATTCATTCTTTACAGATATAATACCATGTAATTTTACAAACATGCAGAATAAAAAGTGATACCAGTATGTAATCTCATGGATTCATCAACCAAATGCTGGAAACACTCAGAAACTTACAGCTCCCATTATCATAGAATCTCTAATGACTATGACATCCCTTAAGACCAGAAGCTTCCTGAGGCAGGTAACTTACGAGAAGCGGAATCTTCCAGAAGCCAGGAGCTATGTACCTTTGGTCGGAAGCGTCCAGAGATAGAGAACTGCTAAAGTCCGGGAAATAATTTTTGATATACCGAAGCCAAAGACCTTCCATTGGCTGGTAAGTTACAGGGAGCTGGACCTTCCAGGCGCCATTGGCTCTCAGGCCAATATTTTCTAGAAAGAGGAAACTTCTTGAAGTCGGGAGCGCCCAGATATCGAGAATTCTCATAGTCCAGGAGCTAGAGGTTGTAATATTAGAAAGGCTTCTATACAGTAAGCCAGGTACTCGACAGACAGAGACGGGAAGTTTCCTGAGGCCACCTGAGGCCAGGAGCGTCCAAATACCGATAACACTCTGAGAAATAAAGTTATGGTTTAAATTAATGTTTGTTAATTGGATGCTCATTTTTATTTTTTAAATCTAAGCCGCTGGCTCCATATGTATATGTCGTGGTAGCGTGGCTCCACATATTCGAACCGATAGCTCTCTTTATCTTTGCATCATTGTATTGTACCACTACCTCTTGCAGGATTTCAAACCATCTGAATAAGTTCTTACATTAAACTTCTACACTTATCTTGTTGATTATTTGGTTCAATAATTCAATATTTTTCCTTATTTTCTGTGTGACAAATTGCCACCTTTACGATTCAGCAGATGATTTTTATATATCTCTTATCTTCAGATGATAAGGGATATATCAAGGAACTTTTACATGAACAAGGGTTGTATGGTTTGTTACCGGTGTTTCAAAACCAACACAAAAGCTCTAATGCTAAAATACCTGACGTTATTAATGTGTTGTACAAAACTAAATAGCGGACTTTAAAAAGAAGTGTTCATACCACCTGAATATCTAATCGAAAACATCCCATAAGTAACAAACTGCCATCTGAAATGTATTTTGGAAAAATTGCAATGTGATTCAAACATGATGTGGTTAATGTTATTCGACCATTGTTAGCAAGTAATTTGGACTCTTTATTTTTTAGAAAGTGTATATTAAAAGCATCAGTCGTTACTCTTAGAATTGCATAGAACTGAATGTAACGTCACCGATACGGGTATGGACGGTACACATTGGACTTGTTACGTGGACAGGAAAGTGGAGTTCTCGGCGATAGTATGCCACCACGTGAACTGATCTACTTGGTTTCAGAGAATCTTAGGCCCGCATATTATACAACCAAATGAATTCACAACTATAACGTTCAACTCATATAACTACGTTTGAATCTTGAATATTTAGGACTACACAAGCTGGAGATAAGAGTTTTACTAACACCTATAACAGTTGTGTTGAAACATGATACATACTCTTGAAGATCTTGGTTGCAATATGTCCGCAGTTAATGCATTTGATGAGATGATGACCGATGATGTCAAACAATAATATGTGGATGTTATCAATGTGGATTCTTTTGTAACGGACAATTGGTTACAAAATACTGATTGTACAGATTGATCGCATATTTGACTTCAGCAAATCACGATAAGGCTCTCCCCCTCTTCACTCACCTGCGGAAATGTATTACTGGCTCTTTCATAATTTTATAAAATTTGTTGCATCTAAATGGTTTCTAGATGACCCAATGAACATGTTCCGTATAAAATACATATTAATTTTCCCAATTAAATTATCTACAAATAATCTGACTTTACTTATTTTATTAAACTATAGTTTACAAGCTAGTTACCAAATCGTTTACATTTTTACGTTTGTCAAGTTCATGTTTATGTATTGATAACGATCTTTTATAACTTGACAAAAGTCTCTAGAAAGTAGCATAATTTATAAAACTTTACATAAATATAAACATTTCTTTAGTTGAAACTGAATGCAGTTTCCAGTTTTAAAAGCTGCTAGTGAGTACATGTAGCAATCGTCGCGTATCAAAATGTCGTTATGAAAACATGAATTACCATAGTAAAATTAAACATTTTGAACTCCTAAACGTTAACAGTTCTTAACACAACAGCAAAAATAAAATATTACATTTGAAATTTAAATTGTATTTCTTTATTTTTTTATCGTAACTACCTAAACATGATCTCTAATTTTCATAATGTTATGTATTTTCTGGTATTATAGTTTTACTTATAAATAACAACACGAAATTCTAAGCACCATAATGAACCAATGAATATTTATTTTAATGGGCAAACCACTCCGATACAATTAATCAAAAGTTAAGAGATAGCAACAAAAATCGAAAAATAGATTATAATGACAACCATATTAATAAATTATGTCATTCATGAAGCAATTCCATAACATAAATATGAATATGATAAGCACTAACGCCGTTTAATGACATGAATGGTAATATTTTTATTATAGAAACGTAATTTTACGCATATTTTTAAATTTAGTTCCTTTACTTTCACATATTTTCTCTTTACTTACTTTGATCTCGTCAGTTAGACACATAAATCTTAAAACGTATTCTAGAGGCTATGATATCTACGTTAAGGATTTTCCCCAATGGGAATTTACTCAAAATAAGTGCAGAAATGTTTTAATGCCTTTAACTTACCGCTGATACAGTTTTTCCTATGCAAGTTTATTTAAACGTGTTTTTTTTTTATTAAATACCTAAACGTTTAATTTGACATGTACAGCGGATGATGAAGTGGAACATGTGGAGGACACTATTTTACACTCGACATTAAAGATCGCACTGCCAAAGTCATGCGTAATCAACGTACTCATAATTTTCTTTTCACTTTTAAATTGATTTTAATAATATTGTTTATAAACTTTTACTACAATTCTTCATCATACATTGTAAAAAGATGTTTTGAGTAAAAATTAAAAAAATTTTCTATAATGTACTTTAATACTTTGATATAATTTGTTTGTACAAAAAAGGAAGATGCTGCATATTTACTTAAGTATTGTTTTAGAAGTATGAAAAATAAATGTTAATTTCTGTAAAATGAAATTGAAACCACGATAGAGACAATACAGACGGATGATCTGGGTAAGATCCTATTTGGCATGCACATAAGATTAATTACGTTAGGAGGGAACATTTTTATTTTGAACGTTGTAAAGTTCATAAACCAATGTTTTGGACGTAAAAATATGTTGAATTTTATAAACGTTTTCTTAAAAGGGCTCTAACAATCTATTACCAATTAAACTCAATTACGCCATTTAAAGTGTAATAAACTGTAAATGAGTATAAAATGGCTTTAAACTGGAGTCGATTCTGATTTCATGTAAAAGTGCAACTGAAATCGTGGGAACCTAATTGAGAAAACTTCAAACATAGACTCTAGCAAAGTAGAAACAGCAAAATGCAATCTCTAATATACAATAACTTTTTTTGTTCATTTCATAGCAACTAGAAAACTATGATTAATTATTATAGATTGACGTGAAATTAAAATTGTTTAATTCTACACTTGTTTGTTGTCACTATTGCAACAAAACTAGTGTCGTTTTGCAGTTCAGGAGTACCTCCTCACTGCGCGCCGTGTTTGTATTCTATCCACTGTAACTCGATAGCCCAAACGCTTGAGCTACAGCGATCATCACATTCCTTTTTTTCCCACATCAAACTTGCCTACTGAATATCTGAATTCTCAGTTGACTGAATTATCAATAAAGAAAGTCAAATATATTCCTTTAAAATGTCGGTATAACTTATTTAATTTTGCAGAAAGTAATAGTAAGTTTTTACTAATCTGCTAGTTTTATTTGAACGAAAAAACTTGATCTGTTAATTCAACTAGTTTAACCTCTATAGGAGTTCATGAATACATTAGGCAAACAAAATATAAGGACACGGAACAATAAGCTGTAGAAGAACACAGTTATTCAACCAAACACGCAATTGTTTAAGCAGAAGCACGATTTTTGGAATAAGTAAGTTATAAGACTTAACTTAATAGACTACAACTTATTTTGTTTTTATTTTAATAAAACAGAAAAAATAACATAACTATCACCAATAACTTATAGTAATGTAAATATATAACCCCAAAACTTTCTTATCCAAGAAAAATTTCATCGGAATAAGGCTCTCACCCTAGTTTATGCAGCATATGTTTGTAAAATGCACCTGTTTTGTGTCTATGTTGACTGCTCTGATTTAGAGGTTTACACTTAAATCTTCGAGATCTACAACATTTTCTGTTGTCGTCAAATAAAATATTCGGGAAGTTCATTGATAATCTCTATTAGTGTTCAATCTTTTTGTGCTTGCTTACTTATGCCTTAAAAGAAAGTTGTACATTCAAATGCTTGAAACGTTGTGTTTAATTTTTAGAACACACGCCGAAGGCAAATGTTTGAAATCCTGCTTTCCTTTTGGACTCAGATAATTCCGAAAGAAGGGTATGTGCCACAGTTGAAGATAATTGGTTGAAAATAGTAATGAAACAGAACTAAATTGCAATTTTTATGAATTTTACAAGTACTGTACACGTTATTATAAGCTTTTATATTTAAAACATTCATACAATGTTCGGGAAACTACGGTAAATACACATTTCACTCTCCCAGTTGTGTATTAGTCTTATGACTGAAATAGCTCGCGATCTTATATTATTTGATGGCTTTAGGTTTAAAATAAATACAACTCTAATAAAACTAATAACAGTAAAAAAATCAAATTGACTAGATATAATATAACCACTCGTTCTCTTAGAACTCCGCAGAACAAACACCTCAAATACACTGGAACATAGTAGACATATATATTTCCTCATCTCATAAAGTTGTTAATAAACTTGTTACATTTCATGATGTAATTATGACTATAATCACTGTGTTTTAGTATATTATGCCCGTCATAACAACATTCAGAAGATGTTTCCTAAACATTCATGTTGTTCTTTGAACTATTACGATATTATCTCTGTATAAACATAACATGCATTAATATACAGGGTTAAACTAAGGTCCTCACATAATTCAATATTTTTACTTGTATATAGTAAAATACCTCGTGCCACCAAATACAATTTTGATGTTAGTCTTTAAACAATTTTGTTAGCAGTAATTTTAAACAGTTTGTTTTGAATATTAATATTGTTATTGTATACCTCCAATAAACCGATACAATGGGCTGTCAAATAATCTTACGGTATTATAACGCAAGTCTTAACCGAATCGACTGTAACGTTCCTGCCCTTTGACTCCAAAACTAATACAGATATTTCTTGCACTAAGGAGAACCTGTGTACCAAGTTGCAAGTCACTAGGATTTTTACATCAAGAGCTACCGAACAAACGGACAGACCGATACGTTTTTAAAAGGAAATTTTGAATCAGGATTTCAAACCACCTAATAAGTTCTTATATTCAATTTCTACTTTTATCTTATTGATTGTTCGGTTCAATAACGCAATATTTCCTCTGTATTTCCTGTGTAACAAATTCCCACCTTTACGATTCAGCAGATGATTTATATATTTCTGAACTAACAGCTTTCCATGAGCAAGGGATGTGTGGTACTACCGGCTCTTCTTCAAAACCAGCACAAAAACTCTGACGTTTAAATATATCGGAGAAAAATAAACAGTGAACTTTTAAAAGAAGTGTAAGGATTTGTTACAAATGACAACTATGCGTTTTTACAAGGATCTGTCGGATCATTAATAGTGCAAGCTAATATCAGCATAAAATGGAGGGTTTTAACATCTCCCGAAGAATTTGGGGAACGAGCCAAAAGGCCTCCTCTTAAAATATAAGAAATGTAAACTTTCAATGTGGCGACCATCCATACATTTTGCTTCCAACTTTTTTTTCAGACATGTTGACAACAAAAGTTAACTTTCTGAATAAATATCTGTCGTGGACATCACTAACTAGCATGCTAATACCCTTGCAAAATGCCATGGCATTTGGTCAACCAATAGATCTATCAATGAACAGATCCTACAATGGTAGTAGTTTGCATTGATACCACCGACTAGAGGGACAACACTCCAAAATTGGGGAGTAAACCCATTTTTATGTGATTGTTATGAGGCAACAGATGTTTTTGTAAAATTTCATGGAACATTATTTAGTTCTATAGTTTTAATTATTTCAGTAACAAGACACATTGAAACGTATAATATACTTTTAATTCTTCTCTTCCGCCGACTGTGGTAGTCAATTCTATGACAACAATCTGGTATAACTTGGTACTAAATATGTTTTCGTGCGGCATTAAAAATCCAATGTTGAAAATTCTCATATTTGCTATTGTTATAGACGCTGATAACAGTATATATTATACAATGCATATGGTAAAAATAAAGTAATGTTATTGATTTAAAGATAATTGATTAGAAATGTTGTTTTAACTCTGCATACCCATTGTTTGCATACCCATAACTCCCACTTTCTCTACTCGTCAAATAAATTATTCTATTTTATATGGTGTAACAATAGTGATAAATTAAACTTACGTTCCTTAAGATGTGGTTGTAAATCATCGTAAAAATTGAAAACATTAAATACAATAAATGTGTTCACTTGAAATGAGTTACTTGAAAAACAGGAAATTGTTTAGTATAGATTTCATACACTTTTACCGTTATTTTAAATTAGTATAAATAACCCTTTAAATACGAGATGTAAATTATAATGGGTTTTACAGTGATGTACAATTCAACCCAACAATTTATTAAAAAACACTAAAAAGGAAGATTACTTAAATAGGAGATTACTTTCGAAGAGTTTTTTACAAAAAGGATACAATTTTTTGTTGAAGGGTGGAAACACTGGTATTCATGAACAAAGCTGACACGTCACAACTGATCGTGTTTTCAAATCTAATGTTACATGTTTTATACTGTTTAAATCGATGCTTCATCGTTATTGTGTTTATTTTATTTTTAATTTAATAATTAATACATTTAAAACACTGTAGCATCAACATGTAGTATTTTGTAACTGAAAGTATGCTATAAAATAAAATGATTCAATAGTTAATCATTAATTTTTAAAAGTAAATATTAAAAATAAACTCTAGAGTTAATCCTAACATAAAAGGTTCTTTCTTCTGGTAACTAAAATTGCCTAATTCCTTTTTGAGGTTTTAATCCTATTTTAATAATTACTTATTACTTTTTATATTGAATACATATATGTATATTTGTGACACACTTTTTACATCAGGTAACAATTATTCAAACAAGGAACAGGAATATTTAATTATATGCATTAAAGTGACATGCACTCGTGTATTTCGTGTTGACGTGTGCACGAGAGATGCAGGTCTACTTACCAGAGGATGTGAACGCGGACAGAAAGGGGGTGGCGGAATAAGCCGGCTATATACTTACCGCCGGCCCCGACCCTGCCCCGCCGCCGCCAGCGCACCTCACCACCCCCGCGACACCTGTTGAGCTACCAGTTGAACACAGAAAACCTTTAATCAAAATTGAATTCGGTTTACTCGTACTTAATTACTGTTTAAATTCTATTAACAATATCAGTCATGTTCTAGTGCTAAAGTTGGTTTGTATACGGAAAGATGCTACGGTATTCTCGACATTGTCTTTTCATTATTACTCAGACTGGCTAACATTGTACACTCAGAAGCCTCGAGATCTTATGATCTAATTTCTACTGGTTGAGTCGAGCCATTTATTTTAAAGATAACATTTTATTTATATTTCTATTAATGTTAAAACCCTCTTAATTTTAGTAATTAACGATTTTGAGCTTCGTTTTAACATTCTGATATCTTCCTAAATGTCTTTACATTTTCATTTCAGATCTGAGGTGAATGTATATCGCCGGTATGGCATCATATTCTTGAGTACCGAACAAAATCTTCTTTTTAAATGACAGCAGATTGAATAGTATGTGGCCTGAGATGTCGAGAATGCTTCCTTGAAGTTTTTCCTGTGGGGGAGCTTGTTGTGAAACGCTCCAATACGCCTTGCTTAATGCTTTACACTTAATACTAGTAGCGCGATAACAACTTAGGCTCAATTTTAGCAATGATCTATGCAATGTGTTTGTCTTATCAGAAAGAATTTAACTTTGACCAAACAACATGTTTCTTTATCTTGAATATGGTAGATGTGAGCAGAAACGGTATATATACTCGTAGTTTTGATTAAACTGTGTTAAAATTGTTAGAAATTTAATAACATTTTCATTACCTTACATAATCTATCCGCAAATTTTGATCATCCATAATCTATTGTGAAATATGTACACATTCTACTCTCCATAATCGTTATAAACAGGTACTCAGCTATCAAATTTCCCTCAACTGGGTTTATGGCATTATACCGATAATTATCACCATAATTGAGTTATCTCTTTTCTATTTTTAAATATACGCTCATATCACCAATGAACACCATATAAATGCACACAACTTGTTAAGAACGTCCCAGCACGTTCAGCCATAGGGCTAAGTTAAACGTGAGCCCTAACGTTTAAGCCAAAATAGCTTAACGTATACGTTAAACAGTATCTAGACACAATACAATCTTTAGGATGAAATCACTGGTTTAATACTCAATACACTTTATATCTAATAAAGGTTGGTATACTTTTCATCTTGGTCATTGTTGTACCCGAGAATAACTTTTCCAGTTTTTCATGAGTTATCAATGAACAAATAGTTATCAATCCTAGTAACCATCTGTTGAATATGTATATTTAAAATTTGAAGTTACTTGCTCGATATCCACAAAAATTATATTTAATAACGCTTACTCACATCTCTTGCAATTTTTTTGAATTGTTCCCCCCTAAAAAGATAGGGTTCACATTTAAACAATTACGAGTACCATTAAAATTGTGAAACACTTATCGCAAATGTGGTACCCGGTAATAGAACTTGTCAATTCTGCAGCAATATTCATTTGGTATTCAGCAGTTTTGCAGATTTTCGGTGTGGAAATATTCTATTACCTGTCTGGTAAAGTATTACGGGCGGCGAAAATTAATGTATTAGTTTTGGAATAGTTCTATTTTATAAAGAATATTTTCAATTTTGTAAGGTAAAGATTTCAATACCATTATTATTTATTCTTTAATACACCAAAAATACCAAATGTTCCAAAGGTCCCGTAACCTATCTTACTTTTCAAATCTCATTTTTGAATATACATGTTTTAATTACAACACAGTGATTGCCCCTCCATCTTATTAAACTAGAAATACATCTATGAGTTTTAAACATTTTTCCCAATTTTTTCCTTTACAGGGAAAATCAGACAAAAATACCATAACAGAAAAACCTGCAACTTGTGTAAACAAATCCTCTAAAACCCCGCCTCTTGAAGTTAAATTTGGCCAGTGAACGAAGTTATCAAAATAGTTCGATTATAATTTGGGGTTTACTGATAGGAACCATTTGACCCATCAAAGCAAAGAACACAGAGATGAAAACTCAAAATCGTTAGAACAAAATCTTGTCATTTTACAACATAACGGCCGATCGCTTTATATGAGCTCATAAATAATGTATTAAAACTAACTTAAAAGTTTAGGAATGTTCAATTGTAAATCTGAGGTTTTAAGTATCGTTTTTTAATTTTTTTATAATCCATTAAATGGAAAATAGCAGACCCTCCTCTCCTAGGTCAATAATGTCAAAAAAGCATTATTCATCTTCATCTAGCGACCAATTCTTGTGTGATCAAATAATAGAATCCAAATAGCCGAAACTAAAGCCACTTGCAAAAAGGTGTATTTTTTTTTTTTTTTTTTTTTAATAAAAAATATTAAGTTATAAATATATTAAGATTATGTACGTATCTTGAGTAGCGGAAAATTTAATACTATTTCAGCACAACATTTAGTTACTAGAAGGTAATTTATTAATTAAATTTAATCACTTTCCTTTTGGAAAGAGCAATTATTATTTAAATTAAAATGTGAAATTTCGGATCTCAAACTTCCACCATTTTGTGCCAAGTCAATATAAAAATTCTCTTTCATACGCCGATGCATTTTGTTTCCACTTTCGGAAGATCACAAGATAAGGTATGATATTTGAACATTTTTATATTTCCTAATCTTTTCGCTTTGAAAGTAAGTTAATTAAAAAAACTTAAAGCTAACCAATTGGTTCTAATGAACGCTCTCTGAATATTTTCATTATATGTACAGTGTGAGTTAAAAGTATGGATACACTCTGTTTAGTTTTTGATGGATAAAGAAGATGGAGGGATGGATCTCGGGCCACCTTTGAAAGGAGTTGATAAAAGAAGAACAGTACAAACTAGAGCTTTCTATCTCAACCCAGTACAAAATGGCAGCTCTTTGAAATTAGTTAAGAAAAAACCTGTATGGATCCTGCTCAACCTTCAATAGAAAAGGATCGAAAAATGAAACTCAGGACACCCCTCTAGGAAACAAGAGCGAATCTTTCCTCGAAATTGGCTTTTTGGGAACAGTTAAAAATTTGTAAGTGTAAAGTTATAGTAGCACTATCAATTACAATTATGTTAAGCAATAAAACGGCTGAAACTTACTAACCTCAGATTATCAGATGTTCAAACTTCTGTCCCAGTACAGTTTAACAACGTCCAAGGCTGTTGTAGAAACTTAAAACGGCGCGCTTTATTGATTCACGGGGGATTTTTTTGAATTGCTACTATTCTGTCTCTAAGTTATAAAATGCACTGAGGTTTTCTTTTATAGACGTTGTTTTTAATGTGACCCCACACAAATTAGTCAAGTGGAGATACATCTGGCAATCTTGATGGCCACTCGATACTTCCTCTTCTGCCTAGATAAACCTGATTGTGTATTCCTGGTATACCTCGGCATTAAGGTTTCCATTAATAAAAAAGGGCACATCAAAGTGATTCCTCACAATTACAATCCAAACATTTAGCTCTTCAGGGTGCTGGGTATGTTGCTCTCTCATCCAATGAGGGTTAACATCAGCCCAATAATGAGCATTGTGTCTGTTAACGTTTCCGTTTAACGTAACAGTTGCTTTATCTGAGAAAGAAATCTTGTGTAGTATAATTGTAATATTATCAATGTTCCACATCATTATTTTTAAAAAAATTTTACTAGACGATCAAAATGGTCCTCACTTAGCTCATGAACTAAATGAATTTTGTACGCTTTATAACAACTTTCATGTAAAACTATACAAAATAATTTTTGAGGTATACCTAATATGTAACAATCATTTCTAGTTGAGGTATCTTAGACTGTAAAACGTCGTGACAATGCTTTGTTTGTAACCGATTTTGGTCCTCCACGTTTTTAACGGTGAATGTCTCCTGGAAACGTTGGATTATTTTCTCAACTTCTTATTTAGATACAGGGTTTCTATTGGGCTAAGTGCCATTAAAAAAATTCCTTACTTCATCATAAGATCTCAAACGGTCTCCGTAATCTCGCATCGTCAGGATCATAATAAGCTCTTGTTCACTTAAACACCTCCATTTCAACGTAAAGTATCACAAGAACAGGTCTTAATTTTTTTAATTCCAAGCAGAAACTGAACATTATACAGGCTTCGTCAAAACTGATAATATAAGGGATGCCTGCCCTGCGGCAGGCAATAACTGTAAAACAGGTTTGGGTTTGTAAGGAAAGTGGTTGTCTATTGAACTTATTTACCTTCTGAATGTGGATGTTTATTTTATCTCAATTAATTTTTAATTAATTTTAATGAGCTTCCATTTTGTACTCGGTTGAAATAAAAAGCTCTAGTACCACTTTTCTTCTTATTTTAAGAAGACCTTTAAAATGAGTGTCTTACTTAATAGGTCTGTTACGTTTACAAATTTTGAGTTGCCCCCCCCCCCTCCAAATCCCATTTTGGAGAAATGGGCAAAGTAGTAACAGTGACTAGAAAGTTCACTTCTATTTCCTAAAAAGGTGTCCCAATTTCTTCTACCCCTATATCTGCGTCCAAAAAAAAAAACTAAACAGAGTGTATCCATACTTTCACTCACAATGTATATTCGCTATAAAAAAAGCTATAATAGGTGTCATTTTATTTTTACTCTTGCAAACATTTTTAAGTACAAATGGATTTTTTTGAATGAGCTTATTAACATTTAGAATATATTGAATAGTACTGTTTACTTTGAAATAAACCACAAACTGTCTATCTAAGCTATTTATCAAATATTTCTTTAACACAAGTAAGTTTGATATCTTATTTATTTTCATGAGAAGGTTCCCAGAAGACGAAACACTGACATTTTTAACCTTTAGCTTTTTAATCATTGTTCTAATACCTGTTCATTTTGTATTTAAACTGGTTCAATTTTCATA
Organism: Homalodisca vitripennis; assembly: GCF_021130785.1. Taxonomy (NCBI): domain Eukaryota; kingdom Metazoa; phylum Arthropoda; class Insecta; order Hemiptera; family Cicadellidae; genus Homalodisca; species Homalodisca vitripennis. The sequence continues at coordinate 135,204,415 of NC_060207.1, forward strand.
GACATATAATATATTAAAATTTAAGATGTAAATAATTTTCAGTTTACTAAATACTAGTTAGTATCTGATAACATGAAAGTCTGCATAGTAAGAACGTTATAGAGACGTTCCTGGTTTTTGCAGATAACTGTCATAACTGCGTTAATCGTAGAAGAATTAGAGATTTACTTCCGAAAAAAAAAACATAAGAATGGTGCGAATAAACCTTTTCTCCACAGCTGCGTTATGTATAGAAGAATAATCAACTCAATTATAATGACCATTGGCTGAGCTTTATTTCCGAAACAAATCGGAGAATGGTGCGAATCAACCTTTTCTCCACAGCTGCGTTATGTGTACAAGAATAATCAACTCAATTATGATGACCATTGGCTGAGCTTTATTTCCGAAACAAGTAGGAGAATGGTCATGCTACAGGGTTGAATACTTGAACAACGACAGTCCTGGGACTTATTAAATGGACTTTAGACTAGCTATTAAGTTTTATTTAAATTCCTCTTATTTGAAAGATTGTTTTTCTAATTGTAGCAAAGCAGAAATTATGGTGAAAAGAAAACATAGCACAAGTGCGATCAAAAAGCTAAGAAAAATATTATATAGGAAGAAAACCTACTCAAAACGTGAATATTATTCTTTACCACACCCAAATTTGTATTGGTACCCTATTTATAAAAAATAATGTACAAGATACTTTTTTAATAATAAAAATGAATCTATAGTGTAATATATTGTACTGTCCACATCCTATTTTTTACTTATTTATGTTTATAGAATATGTGCAACAATAATGCATAGTGGTGTCAAAAAAAGCCCCTTTCAATTTACCAAAGATATGTGAGATGCAAATTACGCCAATTAGCTAACATTAATTAACAATTATTTAAATATATCGTAATGGTTAATCCCAAAAGAAGGACTGTCGCTAGGTAAAACATTAAACTTTCTTATCACTAGTTATTTCTTGTAGTTTGTGTGCCAAAACATTTTCACTACTGTAATGATAATAAAACGACCTGTTGGTATTTCTGTCATTCGATACATTTGCATTGTTCATGAAAAGAGAGGGATGGTTATTTAATCATATTCTACTGTCTACCAGTTAAAAAAATATTATGGACCTATGAATCCAAAAATAGTTGTCAAATAAATATATGTAATTTATCAAAAAAGTTTACTTAATTAACTGATTAACTAATTAACTGAACGTTTTACTTATAATATTACTGTTAAACCCAAATTTGTATTGGTTACCCCTATTTATAAAAAATAATGTACAAGATACTTTTTTAATAATAAAAATGAATCTATAGTGTAATATATTGTACTGTCCACATCCTATTTTTTACTTATTTATGTTTATACAATATGTGCAACAATAATGCATAGTACATTTATCATTAGTATTCAAGGCATATTTATACATTCAAAAGAATAAAATGTTACGTGTATTATTTTAACTGTGCTGATATTGCTTTTATTATTTATTTGTATGGGGTCTGTGAGGGATCAATATCAACATAAAACATAACATATATAACATAAGAATAGAACTTAAAATTAAAATTAAACTTAAATTAACCAAAACTAATATTCTGTTTCACAGTTTGTTATAAAATTGAAGTTGATTAGGAAGAATGTATGAGTTACCCCCACCTGTAGCTCGTGAAACTACATTTCAGCTCTATCCCGTCATAAACTATTTTTAAGTGAAATATTTTCTGCCAGTATTTTGAAAATATTACAGAGTTATCTCATTTGGTACAACGGTTTTGTTCAATCGCATTTGCTCTGTGGTTTTCATCTTGAGTTCACTAGGTTTGGACGAAGACTAGCCAGCAGGATCAGGAAAGTCCATCTCAGAAGCAATATGATATTCTTCATTTTGAAGATATGTTTAGAGATATACGAGTAAATAAATGTGAGCTATTTATTGCATGTCTCGTGGAGTGAAGCTCGCTCCTGTCTCAAGGTTCAAGCCAAGAGTAATATCTCTGCTATATAGTATTGGTTTACATCTCCTAACTAATTAGATTTATAATAAAATTATGTCTGCAGTCTCAGCTGTTTTTTTAAACTCCAAAAATAGCCTATAATCTGAAACATTCTATATGTTAGTTTTTCGAAGAATGGTTGAAACATTACTCTCCTTACGAGTAATGTTTCGAATGTTCCATGCTGTAAATTATTTCATATGTTTAAATGTAGATAATATCGTCCTCACCTCTAATAACTCTTCTTACTCTCTTTAACCATTTGTAGAAAAATTTTTGTCAGCATGTCTTCAGAAAAGATTAATCAATGTTTTTGGCCAGCACGTAATTTGGTGATGATAACTCTCATTACAAATTCTTGTAATCAAGCCAACATACATAATTTTATAACAATATAATAATAATAATACTTGTTACATATAAATTAAAATCTTTCACTACTAGTAGAAGAATGGTTTCAATATGTTACGCATTACTTTATTTGACATCACCTTTAGCTTCATAAACTAAAGATTTTTATAAAAAATGCAAAAAACCCAAATTGAATCTTTTGTGAATTTTTAAGAAGTAAGTAAATAATCTAGTAAAATTATTTCAGTGGTATTAATGACAAAGTAGCTTTTTAGTTTATTAGTGGTTTTAAATTGTCACTACAAATTTAAAACCACAAATTGTGTTTTTACAAATGTGCAAAAATCATGTATCTTTTTATTTTTTGTTAAAATATATTTTGCGCAAAGCTTTTGTTTTAATATTCTAAGATCCATGAGCAACTTTTAACCAAAATATTATTATTATTCTTATAACTGTAAAAAGTATGAAAGAAAATATCTAATTTGTAACTGAGTTTGATCTACTACTTGATGTTTCTTTAAAAACCAATCCATCCGTAAGTTGAGCAGTGGTTCTAAAATCTAGTTTTTGACTACTTTAAGAGAAAAACACACCTGACCAGATGTAAGCCCGTCAGCTAACGAGGACACTGGTAGCAATTAGTGCAGGTTTGGACAGGCTGATTGTGCTACAGTAAGTGCCCTGGGATAACGACAAGCAATTATCGACATCGGCTCGGAGACATTACACTATATCATCGGTCATCACTACCGGTCATCAATAAGACGACATAAATGTGTGATGATTACTGTGATAGAATTAACAATAACAATGACAGATCTTCTACAAAAAATAGGTCATCTACTCAAAGTTTCGAATGCCAGATAAGGAAATTAGATAGTGAAGAGGATCCTTTCACCCGTCAGAAATGCATATAGAGAAAACAATAATGGCACTAAGAGTATGAGTTTGAAGGCAGGATAAAAACATTGTGTCATCCGCATTGACTACTAACTGATGTAAATAGTTTGTTGGACAAAAAGTATTTAAAAAAGGGATTTAGACCTTAGAGAAAATAAATTTTAAATATATAAAATTATTTAATTTCTACTACTGAGGAAATTAACCTCTTGTAAACAACTCGCTTGAGAGGTGCAACGTCCGAGAGATGAGAATGTTTGGAGAGTCATGGAGAGCCTACCGCAGATTTCTAGCAATATTGGATTAGTAATAGCAATACACTTAGCATTTTACTACTGATCGGTCACTGTATATTTAATTTTTTTTTTTTTTGTAATTTAAATGTACGAATTAGCCGGATCAATCCAGCTGTTCTTGAGATTAGCTCTTAGCAACACATTTAGTGATGTATTTTTATTTATAAGATAACCCATATGGCTGAAGATTAATACCAGCTTTTCCTAAAGATACTAACAGGAAATAACCTCAGTATGTATTAGTCCTATCAGTTCTTTCCATAGGCGAATCCAGGTGGTGGGTGGTTTGGGGGTTGTACCTCTCCCCACCAATGATAAAAATATTCAAAGTATATGTTAACTTGCATTAAACTGAAAGTGTACTCGTAGTCGAACAATACAACATAGTTCAGTTTTATTTTTATATTTTTACTATAACAGCTTATATGTAATAAAACACAAGGCATACCTTGTAATTTTTCGAAATGGCGAGTCCGTCTGCGATCCGTCGCTCCCACACTTCCCGTGCTTTGGACGAGAGAGAAACAGCAAGTAATAGCCATGAACGCCTACCGTTCATCTTGAATGGAGGATTTACAATAGTCTTACTATAATTCTCATCGCTTTCGTTGTTGACGCTAGGTCTGTATTAGTGACTTATGTTATTAATGAATACCAATAGTCGTAGTAGTAAAAAAGTACAAACCCCTAGTTTCCCAATTGGACAATTTAAAAATATTTAATTTGTTAAAAGTCATTAAATCTTACTCGGTATTACTGCTACACTTCTCCTATATTGTTTCAACTAAAAGTGTGTAAGGCATATGCAAGATTATATACTTATCTAAGACGTATTTTATAATATTATAATCAAATTTTCACAAAAAGAGTAATTGCACAACCCTTGTAAAGAAATATCGTTGTCATTTAAATAATATCTGACTTAAAGTACTTATTTATAATGTTTTATTTTACACACTAGAAGATGTTTTGTTTACATGAATTCCAGAAATAAAATATAAATTAGTAATAATAATAAAATATTATTAGAAATTCAATGATAAAGTCATATTGAAATAAACTTGAGAAGTGCATGTAAACAGTAAAATGCCTTTTCGACCAGATGACGTCCTAGTTTTGAGGAGTTAAATACAAAGAAAATTAAGAATTTAAGTTTTAGAAATGTGTAACTTCAATTTATTTATATTTAACTATTACTTTTTTATTTCAGAAATTTTAAACAAATTGTTGTTACTCAAAACAAAAGTAGTTCAATTAATAATTAATAGTGATAGGAGCGGTGTTAAGATGACGTCTGACGGGCAATATTCCCTGAAACTCTCTCCCTGAGACACCAGACGACGAGAATGTTCACGCGTAACAAATATTCTGCAGAAAACATATATCAGCATAGACTCAAATATTCCACCTCAAGCCACCATGAGTCTCGTGGTCGACAACTTCAAAAACCTTAATTAAATTGAAAAAGAGATTAAAATTGTGCTTATTTGACTCATCGGTCACTGCTTTCGAGTAAGTATAGAAACGGCGGAAATTGTGGATATATATTATGATGGAACACAAATTGAGATGAACAAATATTATTGGTTTCAAGAAAGTAGTACAGTGCAGTAAAGAATGTACTGCAGTACAATAATACACAGTAGATTTTATGTTATGCAGAAATGTACCATTTTCTCAAATACGTTAAAAAATCATGGGTAATCGACATTGGGCTCAATCTATCAAGGTTAAAATTTCAATTATTTAGTATAGCTTTACTAATCTTAAAATCAGTTGGGAAGACACCCTGTGTTTGAAGATTTAACAAAACAGTCAATATTGATGGGATAGCTAAAACATGTTTCACTAGTGAGGAAGAAAGAAAACAGTTGTAATGTTCTTTTCAAAAGAGCTGAATGCATTCAGAGATTCAAATAACTGGATTTTGTGGCAGAAAAGTTATATAGATTAATGCAGCAGAGTTTTCGATAAATTTAGTATTTTAAAATATATTACTATTTTGTAGATCGTATGTGATAGTTCCGTTATGTTATAATCCCATCTCACGTTTAGGTAACGAAAATTATAAATTAGAACTGGAGATAATTTTCCAGGTTTCCCTCAAAGGGTTGCCACTGGCAACGATCAAGTTCCTGGTATGGTCGAATTTCACTCTAGTAATAAGTTTTATGTTCAAACTTCTTAAATTTATAATAACTATGGATTCTGTTGGACCATTGATCTGTAAAATATAAGCTTGTCTATTAATTTCTAGTTTTTTAATAAATATCTTTGGTTTCTTATACACTTAATTGTTAAGTGAATTAAATGGATAGCTTTGTTTGAATAGTCCCTAATAGTATACTGTATATAACAAATTCATGATTTTTCTTTCAATATCTCTGTAAACACTCTATTCCATGTGAATGTTGAGTTACGCTTCAAATCACATTCCTCTTAATGCAGGGTCTGGAAACTGACGCTGTTGCAGACTTGACCCCTGAAATCGGAGTCATGTTCGACTGAAGAGATTTAAGAAGACGACTAATAAGCTCAAAATTAACTGTCTTCACCTGAGTGCACTCAATTTTGCACCTGGTGAGACAATAAGAATACCTCTTCACTTATATTACACTATATCTTATGATCTAGGTGTCTATGGTGTCAAAACGATGTAACCAGTTCATTTTAAGCTTTTTCGTCATGCATTTTTTGAAGTGACTACTTCTTTTGGCAGGCTATGGGTGTATGTTTTGCATGGGGAGAAAAACTTTTGTTTCGCGTCACGAGACGTAACGTCACGCTTGTTTGCTCTGTAGCTGCTAGAGACGGGACTATCACGGCCATTTTGATGTCAGGGAGGGTGTTTCTCCGTTCAGTGGTTATCCAGGCGTGCTAGTGAGAGGTTACTGTTGCTCCTAATTGAAGTGACTACTTCTTTTGGTGGGCTATGCATGTATGTTTTGCACGGGAAAAACTTTCGTTTCGCGTCACGCATGTTTATATTTTACAGATGCCTTCAAAGTATAATGACAGCTTTACCGAAAGGTAAACAATCCGTTGTATGGACATCTGATCAGAACTAACATAAGTTGACGTTAGTGAAAAATCTGTTAGGAGATTTTAAAACGGAAATAAAACCACAATAACATGCAACATTATATATAATAAGAAAAATAACGATACGCTTCTCTAATCTAAGTAGTGTTTTATAATGAGTTTTTTCTAACTGTTCGATCAGTTTACTCATATTATTATTGACATAAATGTCCGAAATAACGCATCGTCTGGAGGTATTCAAGCTTCTGCACACTTTCCTTGGTTATGGAATTTTTCAGGTTAGGTTACGCTCCAATTTAAAAGCTGTCAGAATGTACAAAATAAATTTTTGCTCTGCATTAGTAGCTATGTTGACTTTAACACACTAAAAAACTTCGAACGCCAAACAAAAAAGACTAAAATCATTGCAAAAGGGCTAAAATATATGGTAAAGTGCTGGTTTGAATAAATCTACGAACTACTATATAATGAATCCATCGTAAAATTGAATAACTTACTGCATAATTAATCGCAGTATTTTACGCTCGTCGTATTATAAATTGAATTTCAGCACGGTTAATATTAATTGCTATTCCAGTTCACTACTACTCTCGTCCTGGCGAGATTTAAAAATAAATTTATTAGAAATTTATCTCAGGTTCATGCCTGTAATAGTTTGTCTAAAACTGTAACCAAAAAGAATATCTAATATGGCATTAGAGTCTTGGTTATGTCTTTTTGTGTACATTCGTGAACTATTACGATAGTTGTTTACAGATTGCTAAATCTTTGTTTACATGTTTCAATCACACTTTATGTATTAAACCCCAAAATTAGATAACAAAAGTAACGAAATAACGGCTTTTATAAATAATATTTAACTTGAACTTAGTATTTTTTTCTACATTTGTTCATCGCCGAGCGTCTGCCTCATCTATGCACAATGCACGCAGTGGACGTAAACCACTCAGCGGCAGTATAAAACATGCTATTACTAACTTCATGTGTGAAAATTTTTGTAATTGTATACAAAGTAAACAATCATATCTTCTATAAAAAATGTATGTTCATTCAAATCCCAATATTTGTTATCAGAGATGGCATGGTTCGGAATTTAAAAAAAACTTTTAATGTAAAATACACATATATACGCCTATATTTTCAAGTAAAATTTATGTATCCTGGAAGCCTATTTTAGAGTGTATAAATTCTAGGTAAAAGATTATGGATGTGTTATGCAGTTCTTAATATATAGCCATTTATTCGACCCACTGTCAATTCTTTTGTGTTATCGGTTGGTTAAATTTTTGCTTATAATATAGCCGTTTTTGTAGAGCATAACATAATAATAATAATAATGCTCTCTAGACGGCTATCAAAGTTGCAATTTTTAGTACTGTAAGCATTTAACATATTCTGGGGAGGGAGGTACAGAAGTTTGTAGTGGTAAAACCCCCCCCCCCATTGGGCAACCTAGATACGCCCATGGATTTTATTTTCATCAACCATCTTATAATGATGTGACTTACAGTTATTGACTCTGTTGAGACGAAACATCAATTGCACGAATACATTGAGCAGAATCTGGTAGTGAGGAGTTCTTGGTAAGATCGGGTTATAATAGAGAATAGTTTTCTTGGGGATTCTCTGAAGTACTCAAAAGAAATGACAATGGAGTGTCGTGGCGAAAAGAATTGGAGTAAAGTCTTATCCGGTCTGAAGCTGGGTACAGTGACAGGATATGACAAGTGACTAACAGAGCGGTCTGTCCCCTAGTCAGATGGTAATGACAATGGAGTGTCGCAGTGGGAGCAAATGGAGGAGCGCGTTACCCGGTCTGAAGCTGGGTACAGTGACAGGATATGACAAGTGACTAACAGAGCGGTCTGTCCCCTAGTCAGATGGTAATGACAATGGAGTGTCGCAGTGGGAGCAAATGGAGGAGCGCGTTACCCGGTCTGAAGCTGGGTACAGTGACAGGATATGACAAGTGACTAACAGAGCGATCTGTCCCCTAGTCAGATGGTAATGACAGTGGAGTGTCGCAGTGGGAGCAAATGGAGGAGCGCGTTACCCAGCGTGAAGCTCTCAGCAGAGAAATGACGGGGAAACTGGTGATTGTGACCACTTTTTAACTATATCGCGGGGAAATATAAGTTACATTATGAAATATTATAATATGTGAGTATATAATTTGTTATATACTTTATTTCATAAAATCTCAAGTACACTGTAAGTTCACTGTATCACTGTAAGTTTTATAATCCTGCTATTAGATTTATATACAACAAAATCTCTGATATCTTCAAACAATGCTCTTAGTTTAGATTAACAAAGCTTTAAGGTAAATTATACATTAAACCATATTAGAGAAGCAAAAAATCACGGGACGTATTAACCGCTGATGAATTAAATATATACATTAAGAGCATATTTGTTGAAACTCATTATAAAATAACAAATATAGTAAACAACTCTGTATTAATCAATTACTCAAATAATTTCTTTTGTTTGGGATTTTTTTTATAAAATTTAACCCACGAATCCCTAAATTATTCTTTTTTTGTGAAAATATTGCGATTACCCTAAATAAATATATGCTTTCGTGGATTTCTAAACACCAAAATGGAGGACTTTATTTAGGTAAAAAAAGTAGCAGTCGTGGGACTGCCGATAGAAGTGAAAACGGAACTATTAAGTTGAGAGTAATTAAAACTATATCCAAAAATTATACAGATGTACTGCTACTATAACCTATTGTTGACGTGACTCACAAAATTATACTTATCCAAAAAGCGTCCAACGCGCACATAATACAGTCAGAAATAGTCGATATATTAGTGAAAGTTTTATAATAAACATCGGTGATTCTGAGACCAGCGATAGTGAAGAGGATAGTGACGCCAGTGATGTGGAGGAACTCGCCGCTCCATTGTAAAAAAGTACTGTAGGTATTAAAGAATATTATTTTAATGCACAAAAAGTTCAATGCAATCATTATACTTGTTGTAATTGCTCAATATTAATAGTTAGTTAAACATAGAATACAAGTGAGTTAACACCGTTGTAAATAATACAGTTATTGCTACGGATAAAGTATATAATTGCAATAACAATTAAACCCACAATATTTTTAAGACTAATAAATTAGTTAAATTAACTTGGTTCTTTCGTAAAGGTATTTTTGTTGCACAATAAACTAATTTATTGAGTTAATACGGTATCAGTGAGCCAATGCGCCAACTACAGTTCCGGCAGAAACGTTCACTCATCACTTCATACGCTACTACAGGCTAAACTAAACTTCCAATAAAAAAATGATAAATTACAAAAAAAAATATTAATCTATTTTCACACAACTTTCTCGCTGACAAATTTTGTCTAACCAAAAAATAAAAAAAATCCTCGCTTACTACTTTTTTCTTGTCATTGTAAACGCTATGTAAAATGTAAACAATAATCAAAATTATTTCGAAATTTTTTTAATATTTAAAAATGTAACCAATAGATTGCCAATATTAAGAGCTTTAATTTGACGCATCTTACAGAATTGTACGACATTGGCTTCACTTTTAAATTGCGAGAGGAAGCCGTAAAGGTCACTGATTTTCGCAGTCTGTTTTCATACTCCGCAGTCTGTTTAACACAGCGAGACTGACTTTTTCATGCAGGTTAGTAGTCCGCGGCCAAGTCTACGGTTAAAATTTTAAAGGCAAATTAGAAAAAACCAGTACAGTTATAAAAAAACTTACTAGACACCAATTAAATGAAAAATTACATTACAATTCCAACGGTACATGTTTCATTGAATTCCGTCAATCCAAGATAGGCTTGCACAAGCCTGGAACAACAACCAGTTTGTCTTTTGATAGGGATCAGCTGTTTTACATAGAGTATTATCATTAGCATGTCGGTGACGCGAACCGAGGATTTTACCCTCTACCAAAACCCCCAACGCGCCTAAAGAAGTTTTCACTTCAAAAAATCTTCTAAAGGACTTTTTAAATAATACTTTGTACAATCTTTATCATGAAAAATACACAACTTGTGTTGCCAAGTACCTACTAGAAGCTGGATGTGGCAAGTAGATATCTCTAATGTATCTTAGTTTCCGCGTCACAGTTATCTGTAATAGAGCTCCCTTCTCAGCCTTCTCATTGATGATCTTGGACTGATGTTTATAACATTATCTGATTTGGCATCTATGAACGCTAATGATGTCACTGGCCTCCAAGTGCGCACTTGCTACTATTAAAAATGTGTTTATTAACATTTACAATGACGTAAATCCCCGCAAACTCCATGCTTGACCTCACGCCTTTGACGCGGTTTTTGACGGCATTCGACATCGTACAGCTATCGTAAGTAAGATATCTGATGATTCAAGTCGTCGTGGTCAGTATTCCTGTGTGGTTCTCTCGGACGCGGTAGTTGGCCTTAGAGATGTGAGTTCGATTCCCACGCCTGACGTTAGGAAGTTTTTCAGTCTGGTGGGCACTTATGGGAATCACTGGTCTGTGGATAAATCTGGCGAGAGGATCCACCTTAAATTAATGGTGGTTTGCTTAGGTGGGTGTTGACGGGATCAACGTACCTACTCTTATATAAGTGTACTAGATGCAAACGCCCGTTTTGCATTATCTGCCTTTACTATTTTTTAAGTTTTGCTTGGTATTTATTATAGAATCATGAGCATAATAATAGCTTTTCAGTTTTAAAAGTCATTTAAGCCATAATAATACCAAACCACTGAAAGGGTAAATGTCAGTGACGGTTAAAGGGCTGTAGCCATTTCAAAATAGCTCCGATCTTTGCATAGTCCCTCGCAGGTCCCTCCCTCACAGTTTACTCACAAAATGGCTGTTCTTCATTTAGTAGTGAACATTCTTCAATACTATCTGAAAATAGAGTTCATTTTTGAGCAATTTCAATGAATTCTTGAATCATAACAAAGTATATTTGAGGCACTCAGAACCAAAGTGTCTTTTATCCACTTTTCAAAAATTTTGGGAAATCGTAAATTTATTTTTTTAAAGAAAATGTGATTTATTTAAAACTTTGACCATAATTTTATCAAGTATAACAGTATTTATAAACCTTAACAAGTTATGTTTATAGCAATGAATCTCTTAAATATTAGTCGTTAAATTTTTAATCATTGCTGGGAAGCTGTTCAGCAGTGGTATCACTACAAAACCAAAGTTCAGGTTTATCAAAATATTAAGAAAATTTTAGGAATAATAAAACATTATTCACATACATGACAGCAAAAATGTGTTGACCAGAGACACTTTGGAATTGGAGTGGCCTAGGATCTCTGCAGGCAAGTTTGAATAAAGGACATTTTGGTTATGAAAATTAAATAATCCTACAAGGCCATATTGGGTCTAATTGTAGTAGAAGATACACTTTGGAACTGAAGATACCTCTTAAATAAAATTTTAATACCTAAAACGGACGATTAGGAACTAAAATCATGTTGTTTCTGAGAAATATGCTAGAAAACGTTAAGAAATAAATTTAACCATAAACGCTTACCACGATTTCTATAGTTCAATAGGGCTTTTCTTAATTTTGAAACCGCCTGAAAATAAAACTAAATGTCTTAAAATGGGTTTCAGTCTTAAATTTGTAGACTGGTATATATATTCAAAACAATTTTATATATATATATATATATATATATATATATATATATACATATATTCATAAAATTTGTATAAGTGGCAATAGCCTAATTTATTATATATACCTAATTGTTTTGAAACCTCACAAAAAGCATTAAATTAAATTAAAATTGGCGAAGTTTTTTGTTGTAATTTGAAAGAATGTTTTGTTTAAGTTGTAATGATTTCGTCTACGCAATTAATTAATTGTTTTTCTTAAATATTATTCAAATAAAAATTATTTAAATTAATTAGACGCCTAAGTATGATAGTATGATTTCAAAAAATAAACTTATATATAAACTTATAAATAATAAACCGCTTTTAGCACATGATTATGAAATTCGATAAAATATGTTTATTACTTTTTAATACAATACATATTGTTTCTAAATTTAACCAAATTATTATCTAACGTACATATCAAATTGTATATGAATATAAGAACTGCTTATAAAATATGTAAACGTAGATATTTAAAACAAATGCAGGAAAACTTATGGATACTTACCTTCCAAACATTTGTAACTTCCTTATTTATATCAGAACTTTTAGTTGCCCGATGCTTCGCACGCTATTTTCTGTAAATGACATATCAAACACTCCTGCGATAAGTGATGGTCACAAAGATGTCTCATATCTCCATTCGCAATCGAGTATAAGTTTCAACTTGACTAATTCCCGACATAGACCCAAAACGATACTTATTTTTAATATAGTAAGTAAATAATAAACAATTCTTATTTATTTGCTTTTTTCTCTATATATTCCCACATAGCGGGAGTAAAAAGTTTTAAGTACTATACTTGTAAGACATTGCGATAATAATTATAAACACGATAAGTACCTTAGAGGTTAACAGATTCAGACTCAATGTGGTACAGAGAAAGTATTCACACATAACTTGGTTGAGTTCGTTAGCCAGTCTTAACACTAATAACACGTGTCGAGATGGCGGACAAAATTAGTATTTTATGATGAGTAGCATTTAAAGACAAAATCGGTCTGTGTAATGATACACATATCTAAGCAATATCCATTTCTAATTTCGTCTAAATCTGTCCCCCAGATTTGGTGTTATTGAGTATCAAACATCCAAACACCAAACACCGATAGGCCTGATTCCTTGAGTATTCTTGCTTGGAGTTCTACATACAAATATACAAACACCAAACACCGATAGGCCTGATTCCTTGAGTATTCTTGCTTGGAGTTCTACATACAAATATACAAACACCAAACACCGATAGGCCTGATTCCTTGAGTATTCTTGCTTGGAGTTCTACATACAAATATACAAACACCAAACACCGATAGGCCTGATTTCTTGAGTATTCTTGCTTGGAGTTCTACATACAAATATACAAACACCAAACACCGATAGGCCTGATTCCTTGAGTATTCTTGCTTGGAGTTCTACATACAAATATACAAACACCAAACACCGATAGGCCTGATTCCTTGAGTATTCTTGCTTGGAGTTCTACATACAAATATACAAACACCAAACACCGATAGGCCTGATTCCTTGAGTATTCTTGCTTGGAGTTCTACATACAAATATACAAACACCATTCTTCACAAAATATCACATTTATAATATTAATAGGGTTTACAATTTCAATTAGAGAACACCTCTTAGTGTAAATCTACTATAACGATTCATTTTTTTCATTTCTTATTCCTATAAAATTGAACTAAGTATATTAACAAGTATCATCGAGAAGAAGGCTCTCCCCACTAACGTGACTAATTGCATTATTTTTCAAATAATTCAGAAGCCATTCTGTTTAACTTCCACTTGTAGGGAAAGGACAAAGGTCACCAAGTCAACAGTGTTACTTAATGTATTGACCTTCTACAGACGACAAATTGCGCCTCTACCTACTTTTCACAGGTTTCTAATTAGTAGGTCATAGCTTACAAATTTAAATATGCACAGTGTTCAAAAATAAACTTAAACTCTGTTTAATTTGGTTGACGATTGAGATGTTTTGTAAAGAACGTATTGCGAAGTATGGACTCCTTGGTAGTAGTACACTGTGTTCGCCGGTGAGCTTCCCTCATCATCACGATATTGGTAGTATAATTGGTTCACAAGCAACTGTGCATCGCTGGTATCTATCCCACAGATACTTAAAATTATGTCTTAGCTAGTTTTTAAAGAGAAACGTCTCTTATATAACATTTTAAATTAATCAATTTGATCATTCATTAAGCATATATTGATACACAGATTAATATTCGCACTCATAGTACACCAAGCATAGAGTATGAGTAATTGAGAAGTGTTTTTATCTAATAAGAGAAAATAAGTCACTATTTTTTTATAATACGTACCTTTGCAGTACAATGCTTTATACAGTGTATCCATAAACTACAAAATAAACAACATCTTAATGGTGACCTGATACCATTCGTTAAGTTTTAATACATGCGCAAAAATAACATTTTGTTTCACTTATGCTAGTTTTGAAGTGTGACGGTCATATTGAATACGCCGTATTGGATTTATGGTTAATATTTAAAAATACAAATATGATTGTGTGGTATATAATTTTAAATTGTTTTAAAACATGCAATTTTAAAATCAGTAATTTCACTATCTAGAATTAGGTTATTATAATATTTCTATTCACGCGGTACAATAATATTTAATATATAGTTACAATCCGAAAGTGTGGTTCTAAATGAGCAATGGAATAATTACATACTTGCAAAATGGAATGGGAAAAATTCATAATTAGAATTTTTAATGTGAACAGTATTGCAGTACTTAATAATGGACTATACATTTATTTTAATATTTAATTCAGTGGTAATGGTCGGTGACGTAAAGTAAAAAATTAATGTTTTGGACCCTTAAACTACAAATAATATTAGCGCTTAGGTAAGTATACGTAAAACACAAGATCTCGGTCACACACAAGAAGGAAAAACGTAGTCTCATTATGCTGTTTGTGTTTTTGTTGTTTCTCCAAACTTGTTGCGTCGTTTGACAGACATCATGGAATGTGTTCGTTGTTTCTTTAATAGGCCATTTGCTTCATATTAGCGCGTATTAACGTGCTAAGTGCGTGCTGACCTCAAAATGTTTTATAGAACATTTTTTCAACATATAACATTTTGGAACTCTTTATTCAATTGGAATATACGTACGGAGTACTCGAGATGTTACAGACTTCTCGTGTTCTTCTCTTTTATCGAAATGCTTTACGTACTAACTAGCGGTACAATGTTAAACATATTTAAATCTCCCCCATCAACGAGTCTCTCTGGGGGTAAGTAAGCACACTTTTGTTTTATTTAAATAATTAAATTATTTTTAAATAAGTCAATAATAATTATTACAATACAGCAAGACAATCACAATTTAACCTTAATAATTTCACTCACTTGAGTAAATAACACTCCTCATAATATAACGAATCATTTACTTAATTATGTTTGGGAGTGCAATAACCTCTTCTCTATTATTCTAAAATTTTCGTACAGGCCAGTGACCCATGGAGACGGACAGAATAAGACTTATGAGGGGATCGGCCTATCTTTAAAAAATATAAACAAATAATACTTAAAGCAGTCTCAGATGACAAGTTCATTTTATTTTTTATCTTATTTTTTATTTTTTTCATTTTATTTTTTCTTACTAATCAGAAAGCATACCAGAACCTTGTACATTTGTGGAAGATGTACTTCTCGAAATGACAGGCTCCACTTCATTCTTGGATATGCATCTTGATCGAGGTCTTACCTGGAATAACATCAGGCATCCACGCATTACGGAATCATTCAAAAACATGCTCTTGTGAAGTCTTAAGAATGGTATTTTTTGGCCTTTTACCCTCATTTTTCAAATGGAATTCGCCTCTGGGGTAGTTGTTCCCAAAAACAATTATTGAGAGTGTTTAGACTTCAAAAGAAATCCATTAGAATCATTTCAAGATTACATTTTGTAGAGTCGTATAGAGGTGCTTTTAGGGAGCTCGGGTTGCTGACTTTACCCAGCCTCTATATTCTCGAGGTGACTGTATTCTCTAGGGATACAGAGGTTCACAATTACAAGGGGTAGGAGCAACTATCGACTACAGCAACACAGAATAACAGCTTTTGCTCGACTCCCAAAACAACTCGGTGCCAAGCTAATCAACGGGCTTCCTGAAATGTTTTAAAGCTTTCAAAGTTTCTCTTAATTTAAATCTCGTTTAAAACGCCTTTTTGTATAAGGTGTGTTTTATTCTGTTGATGAGTTTCTGACGCGTCGTATTAGAAGTCCACATAATAGCTGGATCAGATAGTGGCGTAATGAGATAACGAATGGTTTTATCATGTATGACTGAATGTAACAGAAATTGCTATTTTTATATTTATACTAATCGAGTTCTGACTAATCGCAATAGTCTGACTTTCCACACGAAATCATTCCGTACGACTTGCACGTAGCTCAGTGCCATTCAGCCTCCGTGACGTTGGACATCTCTGTTGGGCAGAGGGTACACCTTAAAAACTGGGGGTTTCTTGCACTTCCCAGGCTGCCGGATAGTACATGGGCCATGGTCAGCTTAGCGAGCAATGTCTGGGCTGCCAAATCAGCCGGCGAAAATACCCTTGGCCGTAGCCGTGCCGGTTGGCGACCGGAAAGCCGTGCTGTGACCTTGAGGGGGGCTCTGCCGAGGCTACTGCTCTTCGGGACTGCCTGTGTTTTAAAGACAATTCGACGCAGATTTAGAGTACTATTCCGCCAGCGACCACTAGGCCATCCTTTTTAAGGTCCTTTCCGAGCAGGTGAATTTAGACGCAAATTCTGCTCCCCTGCCTCGACGCTTGAATGTCCGTCATCTGGACAAAAGGTCATTTGAGGAACTCGTCAAGAACAAGACGCTTGGTCATCATGGAAGCGCTGAAGATCTGGCCGCAGCGGCTATGACTCTCATATCGTCCGCGTGTGAACAGTCCATGCCCAGAGTCTCTCGTCGATTCTTGGTCTTCGAAGAGCTGCGCAACGAGCCAGGAACCAGACCGACGCGAATGTCAGATCGGCTGAGCATAGGGTGGCCAGGCGTGAACTCCGTGCAACCATAAACCTTAGTAAGGTCAGGATATCGACAATGACCTCTGCGGAATGGTCAATGTGGAATGGGCTAGAAAATTGTAACTCAGAAGCAGGGATGCACTCTTAACCTGCGGTCATGGAACCTCAAGCCATGTCTGCTGTCGTCGACACGCCGCGGCCGTTTCCGTCTCACCTAATGAGACCGGTACGGGAGTGCGGAGATATTCGTGCCCCTTTTAGGGAAGAGAGGCTTATCGCCACTGTCCGACCTCTCCGTAACAGAAGAGCGCCGAGCCCTGATAGCATACCCTCTGAGGTCCTCAAGGTCGTCGCGAAAGTGAATTCAAGACTTCTCCTGGATCTGTTCAATGCGCGTTTAGCAGATGGTGTTTTTTACTCTGCGTTTAAGATGATCGACCCGCTTAGTCTTGATCACCAAGGCTAACGCTGCACCGTGGACTCTTTCTTCATTTCGCACCTTGTGTATACTTGACACATTGAGTAAGGTGGAGAAGCTCATTCGTGTCAGACTGGCAGAGGCGATCGTCATCACAGCAGCAAGGTTTCCGATCCAGCCACTCTACCATCGACGCTATCCAGGAGGTAGTGCAGTCAGTGCGGAGGGCGGAGGACTACAACCACTAGCCGCGCCACGTGGTTCTCCTCGTCACGCTCTAAGTGAAAAACACACTTAATTTTGCCAGAAGAAGCGACATGCTGTGGACGCTAGAACACACGTTCCACGTTCCTATTTTTCTCCTGGCTGTTGCTGGGGCTCGAGATGCCTGACGAGAGCCTCCTTGTTGGCTATGTCAACGACATTGCTGCGTTGATCGCAGCGAGAAACGTTGAGCAGGTGACTCTCAAACTCGGCCTGGTTATGGCCAGAGCCAACGAGTGAATGCAGAGTGAAAGCGGGCTCATGGCCTGACTCTAGCGACCAGCAAGACAGATATAGTGCTCCTTACGAAGAGGAGAATTCCCACCGTGTTCTCCCTGCAAATGGGCAACGTCCAACTAGAGACCAAGTCTACTGCCAAGAACGTCGGGGTGATGATTTACAGCAATTCCTTTGGCGGGTAGGTGCACCGCACCGCCGACAAAGCCGCTGACTCTGTTGCAGCATTGAGCAGACACCTATGCCATAAAGTAAAAAATAATAGTGTGGAAAGTCAATGTTAATAGTCGTTACAAGATTTTATTTAAACGAACTCTTGCGTGTACTACCTGGAGGCCCTACTATCCGATATTCACCGATTTCATATTTATTAATAGCCCTATGTTTTATCGTCGGATGTATTTAAAATCCATAAAAGGCATATCTTTAATGTAAGAGTTTTCTTTCATTGATACTAAATATGTATATAAAATAATAGTTTCAGACGTAAATTAAAAAATAGTCTATAAAATATTTAATAATATAAATGCTAACGAATTAAAGTTTATATTTGATATAATTTCAATCAAGAATCAATTTTTTATAACATAAACAAAATAAAATCATGCATCTAACGCCTTCATTAAATTCAAAATTACGTCTTTTAATTTAATGGAATAATTGTTTATTTGAAATAGTTTTGACCGTATTCTCAATGAATTACGAGCCATTACAATGTTTTCTAACCACTAGAAGACATAACAACGGGCCATTTCCATTTCACATGGTTATTTTAATCTTTATCATTTTTACAAATTAACGCGCATGAAGTGTTAATATCCAAACGCGCTTTGAGTTTTCGAGGTGTAAACTCATGTCAAAATGTATTTTAATAAAGTTTTGTTGGTGACTTCAGTTTCAGCTGCTGTTTTACTTGAAGAAGGAGTAAAACGTATTTGATAAGTTTAAAGTTGGTGCTGACTTGGTAATTATACCAGGTGTCGTATACCAATTATTGGACGTTGCCATGGCTGACGCCGTCACGTCTCCTTGGGGGGCCAAACACTACGCAGTATTCTGACATTCACATTTAATGTTACTTATAATCCATTTTTCATCTCTAATAAAAGTCTTCCCTGTATTTTTATCGGCAGTAATTTATTGACTAATGAACTGTGCATACATTTATGAGGCTGGATCACACACTGTTTCAGCTAGCAAATCACGGTAGATAAGAATTTAAAGAGTGTTTTGAAACAAATGCATAAGTTATAAGTATGTTTAATACTTCATAATTTTACTGGACAACAAGTATTTGAGAATTCTATAGTATCTAAAGCACCTCACAACTCCTCTGACTGCCAATAGCCACCATATGAGTAGTCTCAAAAATCAAGTTGAGAATTCAGAAATAAACACTGATGAAATTTCAGACAGCCATGTTTGAAGCCATATAAATCAGCAACGCGTCGTATTTTGTAAAACCCTGTTAAAGGTTATTATAAAATTATTAAACGTTTAAATAGATTTAATGTAATTATTGGGAGACATACTATAAAATAGTGATAAATGTACCGGTAACTCTAATAAAATATATCGTACATCAATCGTACAATTTTCTCCTGACAGATCGTGAGCAAGTAGAATTCTGTAGGATCTTTTACGGAGAGCCTTTTTATCATCACTCTGGCCATTTCCCAAAGGCTATAAATTTGCACAGGGAACTTAATAAACCGAAGAATTTAACCAGTTCGACGTGGTACTATTATTTATTTTGTAATTGTTGATCAGTTGAAAATAAAGATGAAATTAAAACGAAATGACAGTACTGATATAAAGTTCTCTAATACACGTAGACATACGATAGAACCTCAACTGGTAACAAATTAATGATACTCAATTACGAACAGCTGCATCCACTTGTGGGGCCGAATGTAAACTGTGAGTCAGTGTACACGATAAATAATCACTGATGAACTGACGTGGCTACACACAAGACTCGAGTACACAACTTATAGGCGAGTTCTGCTCTATCTGGCTTCCCAATGTTTGCGCTCAGATCTGAACTGATTCTGTAGGCGGGATGAGAGCTTTGATACTTGAGCCGCGAGCATCGCAGCCCCACCGTAGCAAACTTTGCAGAAGCAAACATTTGCTAGTTAAGTCAGGCGCTGCGCCGCAATAAATTATATAATCAAACCGAAGGCGTGAAAACAACTACAATCACTTTCAACAGAATTAATACTGATTATCTTATTTGAGACAACATTTATTAGTGAACTATCAGTTACCCAAGGCATTGCATGCAATTTCCTCTTCAATAATAGGGCCATTCTTTTTAAATTGCATAATAAGCGCTCTTGATATAAGAGATGGTCACTGGAATATTTTCAAATTTCCTGATCCATTTCGGAATACATGGACTACATACATTACTACTGGACTACAATACATGCATTACAATACATACATTAGTACTGGACTACATACATTGTAGTGGACTACAATACACGGAATACATTAGTAGTTAGTGTTTTGGGGTCCTGAAATCTGAGAGTGAAATAGTTTTTATAAGTACCAATGGTATAACTCAAATTTTTCTGCAATAGTCTATAATAATTTATTGAATAGTCTGAACAATGGCAATAACATTTGGCTTGTAATTTAGGGCAGTGTGGAAGAATCCTAAAGTTGAAGTCCTTAGTTTTCTTAGTGATGTAGCAGTTATGATTTTTTTTTTATTTGAAGTAGGCATATTTAGGGAAAATATTATTTTAATGTTCATGGGTAAAAGATAAACAAAATTGCGACTAGCTCTTTGACTCTTATTGCAGGTTTTGCGCGTTTGTAGTATTAGCAGTTAGGGAATGCGGCTGGGGTGAGGTAGGTTCACAATCACGCACATGTGGACATCACTCACACAATTGCAAGGGAATAGGACCGGCCACGTTTCCGCCTTGGTAGTCACCTAGTGCAATTCCTCAAATCCAGTGTTCTATTTGTAATTTTATCCTGAAGTAATCGGTATACTCCTTTGTTTAAAGGTTATTTTTGACGATGGAAGGATTGTGAAGGAAACAGGATTTTTCCGGACATTTTCCGGACATCGTTCAGTGAAACAAGAAAACAGTAACACTACGTTTCGAGATCTGCAATCTGATCTCTTCTTCAGGTAAAGAACTAACCTAATACATAATTACAAACTAGGTTAAAATAAACAAATCTTACTAAAGCGTTGTGGCACGCCTAAGTCAGGAATCACAACTTACATGTTGTTGTCAACTTCACTAACACTAAAGACATGCACTTAATACAAAACTATACAAAACACTAACCTGAAGAAGAGATCAGATTGCAGATCTCGAAACGTAGTGTTACTGTTTTCTTGTTTCACTGAACGATGGCAAATGTCCGGAAAAATCCTGTTTCCTTCATAATCGGTATATATCGTTTTTAAACACCAGAACAAGAAAAATAATACCAAACAACGTATAAAATACTGAAATTACCGCAGAGTGCTTAGTTGTGAGTCTAAAATGTTATTATATAACCCGGGCAATGAGACTAGGTGACTGATGACAGGTGCCGGGCTGGCCCCAACCCTCAACCCTGCGCCCGAGAGTATGGGAGTGCGTGCGTGCGAGGCGACCTACTGGTCCTTCATCCGATATCCCGATTTGCTAACACGTACTGTAGGATCACTTCTGGTAGGAATAAATTATACTTCAGACGCCATAGTAGAGTTTGGGAACGCTGCCTTAGCACCCCCTGGCATAAGCACCACCTGGTGTTCATGTATTCTATGGAATTACACTTATTTAAGTTAAATATATTTATTATTTTTATTAGTTAAATAATTTGTTCAATTACGGAAAGCCATTACTTCTCTTTATTTCGCATTTTGATTTCAGTTGTTTAATTATGCTTAATTATTTTTTTTATTAGGGCATATTAAACATTAAAACTTATCTGTAAAGATAGAATAACTTATGAAACGAGTTAATTGGCACTATAATGTTTAGCTGAATACTCGTGTAGGTTTTCAATATTGGAAAGCATACACACACAAAAATGGAAAATTAGATTCATATGAAAGTAACACTTCTAAGCGTGTGAACAACTATAAAACTGTATAATTATTTACGTGTTTAAAAGGAACATGCAGTATATAAACTATTTCTGACAAGCAAGGTCTAGCCTGTAAGGTGTCCTGTTGCCTAAAATGTTCAATATATTTTCTAAAATTCTGTCTAATCATATAAATAAATTCTTTATTGTTGTCAACATTGCATGCATTTGATTGCAAAGGTCAATTAACTTGACTTAAATAATAAATTTACCTGCGATTTGATATAAATAAATGCAAATAAAATCGTTGGTACGAACGGTTGGACCGATGTGGTTATTTTAATTTTAAAAAGTTCGCAATAGTCTTAGTTTTTTTTTCTTTTTAGGGAGGAAAACATGTATATATCCCAGATTTCTCAATGAAACAGGAAATTCCAAGCAAGTACTGTAAACTGTAAACAGCATACACACACACGCGCGCCGCGCGCGCGCGCGCCACACACACACCACACACACACACACACACTGGCCACAGGGTTGCAGCCTCAGAAGGATCCATAATCAAGGATTACGGCGAGCAGCTATGGCAAGTGTGTGTGCGCGTGCGCGTGGGTGTGATAACTCGATCCACCGTTTACCAATGTAAACTAAATAAATAAATGTTTTATTGCGTTAGACAATATAACACTGTATGGCAATCGTCATTATATATTTGTTTAAACTAAAAATTTTCCACTCATTCTTACATCTCAATCCCTTTTAGACATACAATTGTCAACATTTATTCATTCCCAATCATTCGAATTGTCCCACTCGTTTCACCTAATCAGTCTTCCAATTCGGTGGTCTCCCAATGGTGTGCCACGAAACTCGTCTGTGCTGTAGAATGCTTTTGCAATCAACGCAGTTTTCAGACGGGTTTTAAATGCTTTGAGCATTGGGGCATTTTTGATTGAATTTGGCAATTTGTTGACGAATTGAACTCCCGCCTGTGACGGTAAACGTTCATGAACTGCCGTTCTGTGTCTCCAAGTTCGGTAGTTCTCCCTGCCCCTTGTTGCGTAAAGAGTGTATGTTACTACCTCTTATGGTTTCGCATTTTGACATGAAGAAAAGGCATGTCTCTAATACGTAGAGGCAGGGTAGTGTCAACAGTTTCAGATTTTTGAATGCTGGCTTACACGATTCTCTCCTTTGCAGCTTGGCAATGATTCTGACTGCTCTTTTTTTGCAGTATGAAGATTCTGGAAACATTTGTTTTTGAGCAACCCCCCCACAAAAACCAATCCATAGGAGAGGTGCTGTGGGTAGATTAGTCCATAGTACGCCGTCATCAGCACCTGAGTCCGGGCAATACTCGGACAGTCTCCTCAAAACATAAATGCCTGAGGAATACCTTGGAACAAACGCTGTCTACATGAAAATCCCATGTCAACCCTTGATCGAGGTGTATTCCAAGGAATTTTGTTGAGTAGACTTCTTCGATCTCAGTCTCATTCAACATGACAGTGGGACTAGAGCCTGAGTTCGTTTGTCTCAGGCAAAATTGAATGAATGTTGATTTCGTTGGGTTTGTTCTGAGGTTGAGTTCATTGAAATGCTGGATCGCATTGTTGAGTTCAATGAATGTAATCTCTTCGAGTTCTGTTTTTGAATTCGCTTTGAAGCATAGAGTCGTGTCATCGGCATACTGGACGAGTTGTCCGCGGCTTACCGATGAACCAACATCATTGACGTAGATCAAAAAGAGTAGAGGACTCAGGATGGAGCCCTGGGGAACTCCATAATAAAGCCCTCTCCCTTCAGATCGAACGTCTGAAAATTCCAACAAATTGTTTTCTATCACTAAGGTACGATTCGAGCCACTTGAGTGGCACTCCTCGCACCCCGTAATGTTCCAATTTGAGAATGAGGGAATGGTGGTCAACACAGTCAAAATGCTTTCGATAGGTCGATAAATAACACTCAACGTGTCTCCTCGATCTTCCATTCCTTCTACTATCATGTCGACCAGACGAACGATTGCGTCAGTTGTTGACTTTTCCACTTCGGAACCGAATTTGGTTTGCTGATAGTAGGTTGTGTTTTTCAAAAAAATTCACACATCGAGTGGAAAAAAACTTTTTCAAAAATTTTGCTGAAGACCGGCAGCATTGAAATTGGGCGATAATTTTGAGTTGAAAGGGGGTCGCCCTTCTTAAAAATTGGTGGTAACTTTCGCAATTTTGAGAGAGGGTGGAAACGTTCCCGAGTGAAAAGAGAGATTAATCAAATGCTCGAGTGGCCTCAACAAATGCTTGGAGCACAGTTTTAGAAGCCACGTTGAGACATAGTTTGAATCATTCGATTTTTTCGAAGAGAGTTCTCTTATCACTCTGGCGATCTCCTCCTCTGTGACCGGGGTCAGAGCCATTGAGGCTGCTGGACTTGGTATCAATGATGGGGATTTTTGGTTCTGATACGGACTAAGTCCTTGGTCAGTCCCAACCGGAGGCAAAAAATTTGTTGAAACTCCTTAGCGATCCTCATTGGGTCACTAATATGTTCATTTTCAATTTGGAGATCGATTTTCTTGTCGATCAGTGAGGATTTATTGTTTATTGCGCGAGCGCACTGCATTAATTCTATGACACTCCGCTTCGCGCTCCTCGCCGGTCACTAATAATGTGTTTCTAGCGTTAGCCGCTAGGTGGCACATACGTCGGAGAGAATTTCAAACGGCACAACTTATTCTAAGACACAACTTTTATCTTCTAAGAAGGATCCATAATCAAGGTTATCCCTTATCTCTGGAGTATATATTTTATTCTGGAGTATTTTATAATGCCATTTTAAAAACATATGCCCATTGTATCCGTTTTTTTTTTCAACACGAAATTTTGTGCAAAGCTGGGGGTTAATATGACTGCTTGGGCGATATTACTTTGTTACAATTTTTACTACATTTATAGAATAATATTGGATTACCCCCCACCCCCCCCCCCCCCCACCCCCCCCCCCCCCCACCCCCCCCCCCCCCCACCCCCCCCCCCCCCCACCCCCCCCCCCCCCCACCCCCCCCCCCCCAAATTTAGGTTAAATCTTTAATAGCCCATCAGTCTAGGGGACCGAGAGGTATTGAAGTTTCTGGGTGGAGGAGGATAACAAATTAAGGAGTGGTAAATCATAATAATGCCTTATATTTTAGTGTGGTAGGCTATCTATACAAATTTTAATATAAACAATAAATCCTTAATACACAGAAAAGGAATTTCTTGACAAATTAACATGT
Organism: Homalodisca vitripennis; assembly: GCF_021130785.1. Taxonomy (NCBI): domain Eukaryota; kingdom Metazoa; phylum Arthropoda; class Insecta; order Hemiptera; family Cicadellidae; genus Homalodisca; species Homalodisca vitripennis. The sequence goes on from NC_060207.1 coordinate 135,229,912, forward strand.
TTAATTTAATGATTCCCATGACTCATAAACCTATGTTATTGACTTTTAATTATTGACTCGATGTACTGTTTACAAAGAATATATAATTTGTAATGACTCATTTCATACACCCATCTCACATTCATTTCAATACTTAGGCCTAATTTAATTTAGAAATTTATTAGTAATAATAATTTAAGGAATAATTATTTATAAATTGTCTCAAATTTAACTACGATATCAAAATAAATCAAAATTCACTTTATTACATATAAAAATTCAAAAGTTATAAAGTGAACTAAAGTCAGTGATACAGTGTGCAGGGATGATTGTTGAAGAGTGAGGAGAGCAGATATTTGAAAGGTGAAGAGGAGAGAGGGATCTGGAAGAAGTGAAGCAAGATTATTATTATAAAGAAACTGGTTACATTTATTCAGCAGTATTTGAAAGGTTACTTTATTAAATTCTTATCACTGAAGTACAAAGAAGCAGAAGACAGACATTGGGTGAGAAAATTCCTTTTAAGTTTACTAGTGATTCATTGGAAGAACATAAAACCCAGGAACATTCGATTTTGCTAATAATTCAAAATTAATATAATTAAAATTTAAACAACAATTATTTTTCAAAATTACAACATCTTTTATAAAATAAAATACCCAATATTTTCTATTTCATTAAGCCAGCACGACCACCCTGCCCTAAAAATTAAGAATTGTATTTAAAAAATTTACCATTATTGTATCCTCCATCTTGTTTCAAAATTCAAACTTGTATGTCAATTAATTTATCATCATTAAATTTCACATTTATATCATACTGAGTTTATTTGTTATTTCTAACTATAATCAGAATACAAATTAAGTTTAACCATTTATTTAAAGTGTATAATAGTAATAGTATATTACAAAATTGGCGTCCAACGTAGTGGCTTAATGAAATATTTATAATCTTTGATTTGAGACAATTTTCTAGATCGTAACAATAGCCTAGACATAAGTACTGTACGTAGTTAGTTGTCATTTATTCATATTGTCTGTCAATAGGCTATAGGTTATTTAATAACTCACTATATAAACATTTAATTAAACAATACATTAGTCCTGTAATATTATTCTATCTTTTATCGCAATTAATGTCCCGTGATTTTAATTTAAAGATACCCTAAACGGTACCCATTCCCAACAGATAATATGGAAAATAACCAAGTGCTAAACGTAAACAAAGACGCCATTAATCCCGGTATCGAAGACGAAAGCGAACAGAGAGAAGAAAGCAGAAACAAACTCCCACAATTCCTCGCGCTAACAAAGTCAACATTCTCACAGCGGTCAACAACGAATCACGGATGAATGAAAAACAGTGCTACCAACACCTACGCGGCAAATTTCCCTGATTCCCTGCAGAGACGTGAAGATGGAGCTACTGCGCCTCCCACACTAAACGTAGTTGAACATTCTCATTATACTCAATCAGTTGATGCCATTGGCAGTGACAGGTCAAATAAACAAACCGCTGACGAATCCCAATCGACAGCTCTTCATGCTATCATGAACGGTTTAAAACAACTTAATGAAAATTTGATTAACACTAAATCTGAGTTAAACGAAAACCTAAACGCAAAAATAAACGAAATAAGTGATTGTATTTCTAAAACTAAAATCGAACTTTAGCCATGAAATCAAATCTTGTAGGGAGAACACTCGAGACACAAATTAAATGAACTGCGGGATAATCAAACTGAATTCCGAAATGAATTTGAACGCTATAAGGGACAATCAAAGATCAATTCCCGTGAAAAAATAGACCTGAAAAATTAAAGGAATCCACTGACAGCATTAGAAGGAGAATTAAATCATAGTTTTGAAGAACATAAGGCATTTGTAAACCAACAGATGAATAACCAACAGTTCAAGATATTAGAATCGGTACAAAACAAAAATCAAAACTCTAGAAATAAAAATTGCTTTTGAAATAAAAAATGCTATAGACCAAGTACGACATGAAAACGCCGAAACAAATAAAAATACAAATCATAAAACCATTATAAATGAAATTCAACCACAAATCCAAAACAATCATGATAGAATAAAACAATCTAGCCGAGTGTATTAATAAATATGAATGTGAATTAGAAAATATAAAATCTAAATCTCAAATTGAGACGAAACCATGTGGAACCATTGCAAGTCATTTGTACCGGAGGAGATTCTGTAGACAGACAAGTGCCAAAATTCAACGGACGTTCTACCAGTCCAATGGGAATTTTTACAAAAAATTAGGAAGGTATTAACGAAAAAAATATAGGTCCGTGTGCAACTCACACACACATCTAACACTGAACATCTCATTGACATATTAGAAAGTAGTCTCGAAGGTCACGCGTCACGATGGTTCCAATTAATAAAACACGATATTAAAAGCTGGGAGGATTTTGCACAAGAATTTACTAACGAAATATTGGAGTCGTGATGTGCAACGCGGCATACGTGCAAAAATAGAATCAGAACATTACAAGAATAAATGGAACATTGACTCGTGCTGAATACTTCACCGAGCGTGTTATCACACTACAATCGATTACCCCACCAATAACCGAAGAAGAAATCGTTCACCATTTTTATCGGAACGGTTTGAACAAATTATTCAGGACAGCCGGAGCGTTCAAAACATTAACACCATTAAAGAGTTTGAACGATTACTACAACGAGAAGACATCCGAGACGGCCCAAAAACGGAACAAAATAATTTCATCCCAAAATCACAATTCATCTGGTGTATAAGCCAATACACCAGAAACCTCACCAATCCCCAGTCACACCACATAATAACCATTGAACAAAGGAGCATATCAGCCAAGGAAATCAATATCACGGACAAAATCAAACATTATAATGATCGAAACCAACATAACAAAAACTATTACCACCCATACAACAGTCGTAATGATAATGAATTCAAGAGTAAGACACAACCATACAAAGACCACTAACCAAAATCGACAGAATACCCACTACTACCCAGGAAACGATAGACATTACCCCACCACAGAACAGGCTCAAGTATGCACTATCGTGCGGCAGGGAGAAAATGCTCGAAATCTACCTTCTAGTACCGGCAACGACCGCAGCGAAGACGTTCCAGCGGCGGGAAACGGCTGCGCGCTGTAGAACGGAAACCGAGGAAACATCGCACCAGAAATAAAATACGAAACTACAGCGCTAGAAAATAACGACCCTCGGATATTTAAATCAGAATTATTCTTCAAACTATAACCCTAGTAGTGAATTTCAAGTTAACAACATAATATGTGATAAAGATTTCCTTTTTGAGGAAAAAATTGAACATCCACTAATAACTAATTCCTATACAAATAAGATGTCCAGAAATTAACATCAAAATTAATAATGTAGAAAGAAACTAATGCCTTAATTGATTCCGGATCATCTATTACTTGTTTGTCAGAGTCTTGGTTTATGGACAACCAACAATCATTAAAGCCATTTGAAGAACTGCCCCTAGCCAATACTACCATTAAAACTGCTATTGGAAACATTTCAAAACGAATCAACAGAGTCATATATGTACCTGTCACAGTAGCTGACGAGACTACTCACATACAATTCCTTATAGTACCCGCATCTTGTCAAACCAGTGATTTTAGGAATGGATATGCTAGTATTATGGAAAGCAGAGCTAAACTTTAATAATAATACAATAAATATGAAAATAAACAAATACAAAGGTTATAATGAAGTTTGTAATGGCAATAAATGAAGGGCACTTATGTGAAATCACCACTCAACAAGGCGTTATGCTTATGGAAGATTTTAATGACTCAATGTCAACATTTAATGAGTATGGCACTATAAAACAATGGGAAGATAACAAGATTAATAATGAGAATAATGATTACATTGATGCACAACACAATATATCAACCAAAGATAAAAATGGTCGGTGGAAGATATAATGAAAAACTCTAATCCCTAATAACTACATAAATGAAGAACAAAAACAATGTTTGATCAATCTACTATACCGATATAGGGGACGTTTTCTCAGACAAACCCGGATGTTGCACTAAATATGAACACGAATTAAATATAGAAAATCCTAAAAATTTTAAATCATTAACCTATCCAGTACCTCATCAAGCGTACCAAGACGCTGTACAAGCTGAGATTCAAACGCATGGAGAACCTTAACATAATCGAGAGAAGCAAAAGTACCTACGTAAATGCTATCATCCCAGTAATTAAAAAGTCTGGAGAAATTCGATTGTGTTTAGATGCCCGCTAAAATAAACGCAATAATTAAACCAGATTTCGAATGTAAACCGCAGTGTTAGCGAAATTCTGAGTAAATGTAGAAACGCAAAATTCATAAGCAGTGTAGACTTAACGGCTTTCATATTGGCAAATCCCACTTACTAAAACTTCGCGTCAATACACCGCATTCCAATTTAGAGGCAAGACCTACCAGTACAAAGTCACACCATTTGGAATTTCTACATCCCAAGCTGCACTAGTAAGAGCTCTTGATAACGTGTTTGATGATGAGATAGAAGCTTTTCACAGCAATTTACGTTGATGACATATGTAATCATTTCCCCCGATTTCAATACACATCTACAACACCTAGAATACATATTCAAAAAGCTAGCTGAAGCCAATATGACAATAAACTTTGAAAAATCTCAATTCTGTAAAGATTCTGTACCATTCCTAGGTTTTTACTCTAACAAATGAAGGTCTTCGTATGGATAACAGTTAAGATTGATCCAATTCTAAACTTCCCAAACTCCCAGAAGTCGTACACAATTAAAAGCATTCCTCGGATGTATAAATTATTACAATAAATTTATTCATAAATTCTCTGAAACAGTCCAGCCACTATTACGGCTAACGTCAAAGAAGGTTAAATTTTCATTGGACTAGAGATGATGACCACAACATTCAACAAAATTAAACAGCTGTTCATAAAAAACTAACACTCTAACACACCCCCGATCCATCCAAAAGAATTCTACTTACAGACCGATGCGTCCGAATTTGCAATTGGCGGACATCTATATCAAATAAAAGAAAATAACGAAAAAGCTGCAATTATGTTCATATCACGCACATTACAACCAGCAGAAACAGCGTTTCACCACACCACAACCGAAAAGGAATTATTGGCTATAATCCACTGCCTACAGAAGTGTCGATACATTGTTATGGGCGTTAAGCTAACAGTAATTACAGATAACCACGCCTTAACCTTTTTGAAAACCTTGCCGTTTGCTAAACAATAGATTAGCAAGATGGGATATTTGGCTATACAAGAGTACGACTTTAAAATAATCCATTGCAAAGGGACGGACAACATTACTGCTGACACTCTCAGTCGTATATCCCCCACAACACATGTCAAGCGATGCAAACAACCTCACTGAGTTATCTATTCATTACATCGAGAGAATTCCCGACCAACATCTACAAGATCAACTCCGAAACTTTACCTCAGCTTCAACATCAAGACCCTAAACTACAACCACTTATAGAAATCTTACAGTCACCTATGGAAACAAATGAATTTCAACAATTATATACTAATTATCGTTTATATGACAACACTTTTACTACAAAAATTTAAGGGCAAATGGCTTATAGTCATCCCAGAATCAGTAATTAAACCACTAATACTAGAATGCCATCTCTATTATCTACACTGCGGTGCAAAAAAAAAATGTTTCCTGTTACTGCGTGAAAATTTTATTTTCAAGAATATGCATCGAACAATCAGGCAAACTGTTATCATCATGTGATAAATGTCAGCGCTGCAAAATCAACAACCATCCACTCAACAGTCAAGCCAAAGGAGTTTAAATGCAGAGAGAAGAATGACCCAGTTTAGCAGTTGACATCATAGGTCCCTTACCGACTAGTGTTAGGAAATACAAAATACAGTGTTAATTATTATTGACATATTTACCAAATTCGTTAAACTTTATCCACTGCCAAAGAGCAACAAACCAGAAGTATATTACATAAATTATTTCACCATCACTTTCCTAATTACGGTTTTCCTAAACGAATTCAATCAGATAACGGAACCCAATTTAAAAGTAACGAATGGATCAGGAAATTTGAATCCCACGGCATACAATTAATATACAGTCCAGTGTATCACCCCAGTTTTAATTTGGCAGAACGGCCAATTAGAGAAATAAAGCGCTGTCTCAGAACATATTTGTTCACAGAATCATAAGAGATGGGTGTGAAAATATGTACCTGTTATAAATGAATGTCTTAATGAAATTTACCATGAATCAACTGGATTCACACCAAAACGAACTACAGTTTGGAACAAGAAATATCAGATTTTGGAAAAAATATGTATCAAACCCTCTAGCTGAAGAAGTACCAATCGAAACACAAACTACTGATTGCAAGGCGTAAACTTGAAGAAAGTTAGAAAGAAGAGATCTGATAAGATAAATGAAAAGAGAAAACCAGTTTCTCTCCAAATTAATGACCAAGTATTGGTTAAAGTCCCATCACCTTTCTAAAGCTATAGCTGGTGAAACATCAAAATTATTTGAAGTGTACGAAGGACCATTCATAATTCAAGAAATCCTCGGGAAATCGACCCTACCAAATTTCTGATTTATCCCAAGAGCATGTATATGGACCTTATCATATATCCTCTTTGAAAGCCATATAAAAACTCGGTCAACAACGCTACAGAAGATACTGAAGTTGACGCGTTGGGACCTGTGTGAAATTAATACTATTTCCCCAAATAAACAGTGCAAACTATACACCCAGTGACATAGACACTTTTAATCAATACTATATAAACATTTTTCCTATCAGGAGGGGATAATAATTTGTTAGTGGAAAGTATACCGCTATTCGGTACACCAATTCATTAAATGTGTATTTCCAAAAATAAAACTATGTCCTTTGACATTGAGTTAATATTTGCCATTGATCTAATGTTTCTCTATTGTTTTGTTTATTGTATACTAAGAAACTTGTAACTTTGTTCGTTGGCTTAGCTTAAATACTACCTAACCCTAATGTTAATTTTGTTCTCCTTTTCCCTATTGTTTGTTTGTTAATTAAATTTATTAAATAGTATGTAAGATCATCAATTAATTCACTCATTTAAATGTGGTTCATCCTTCTCTTTAAGTATCACACATCTATATGTGTCATTTGCTATTCATTCGTCATTGTATCGAAACCATGTTCATTTATTTCACATGATTTCTGAGGGGATATTGTAATGACTCATTTTCATACACCCATCTCACATTCATTTCAATACTTAGGCCTAATTTAATTTAGAAATTTATTAGTAATAATAATTAAGGAATAATTATTTATAAATTGTCTCAAATTTAACTACGATATCAAAATAAATCAAAATTCACCTTATTACATATAAAATTCAAAAGTTATAAAGTGAACTAAAGTCAGTGAATACAGTGTGCAGGGATGATTGTTGAAGAGTGAGGAGAGCAGATATTTGAAAGGTGAAGAGGAGAGAGGGATCTGGAAGAAGTGAAGCAAGATTATTATTATAAAGAAAACTGGTTACATTTATTCAGCAGTATTTGAAAGGTTACTTTATTAAATTCTTATCACTGAAGTACAAAGAAGCAGAAGACAGACATTGGGTGAGAAAATTTCCTTTTAAGGTTTACTAGTGATTCATTGGAAGAACATAAAACCCAGGAAACATTCGATTTTGCTAATAATTCAAAATTAATATAATTAAAATTTAACAACAATTATTTTTCAAAATTACAACATCTTTTATAAAATAAAAATACCCAATATTTCTATTTCATTAAGCCAGCACGACCACCCTGCCCTAAAAATTAAGAATTGTATTTAAAAATTTACCATTATTGTATCCTCCATCTTGTTTCAAAATTCAAACTTGTTAATGTCAATTAATTTATCATCATTAAATTTCACATTTATATCATACTGAGTTATTTGTTATTTTCTAACTATAATCAGAATACAAAATTAAGTTTAACCATTTATTTAAAGTGTATAATAGTAATAGTATATTACAAATTTAAGCATATTGTCTATTGTCTAAGCAGCAAGAAGTAACTAATATTTGTAAACTTTGAAAATAGCGATGTATATTGGGAAAATATGTGAGATATTCCTCACAAGTGACTGTTTTAGTGGCTTGTAACATCTGGATTTGGCTCTGTGTAACCCATGGGGAGAATTCTTTCCTCCATGTCACAAAAGCGGTTACTCGTTGATATCAAGCTGGGCTAGTTATAATATTTCTTTGATATCTAAGTCTAGGGCATAGTTGGTTTTGTTGATTTGTAATGTTATTGTTAAATTTTTATGACTTTTTATGTATCAGTGAACATTGGATGGTGGCAGATGAAGCTCAATACCTTCAAGTAGAGGGATATATACCTTTGGCAATGTACTGTCGCAAGAACCATATCAGAGGTGGTGTTGGAATTTTTGCTTGTGAAAACAAAAAATTTATGTGCAATGTACTTGACTTTGAGTGGCTGTGTGATGAAATAAACTTGGAATATGTTGCTGTTGAGGTTGAAAAACCCTAGAATCATCGTTGTTAGTAATTATATATTTATATTAGGATTTTTCATGATTTATAAAGAATTTTACACTTCAAATAATTGCCTTTTTTGCATTACATTTCAATTTATATTTCTGATCAGCCCCTTTAGAATTTGATAGGTACTATCTCGAGGGATGTTTTTCTTTCGTTGACATCAGCACCGGGCAGCACCGTCTCAACTCGATAACAACTAATTAATTTGTAGCTCAAAATTAAGAAAAACATTGTTTATTTGGGTCAAAATTCTTCTCATTTCAGTATTATATTTCATTTACATTTGCAAAGATGGCACCACATCCGATGACGTCACCACGAGGTTGAATCACGATCACAAAAGGTCACGTGACGCCCGACGTGGATGTACAACATGGAATTCTTCATTCTTATATTGCTCGGTGCGTGAACAGTTGTTCCATTCTTTATGTTCTAGAACTTTGTTACTCCTCATTTCCAACCTTATATTGTTTTCTTCTGTAGGACGATTAGTCAATAAGTTAATAACGTGAAACTCGTATTTTGCCGCTCCAGCTGTTACTTTCACAATTACCCCTTCTTTTAAGTAAGTTAATAACGTGAAACTCGTATTTTGCCGCTCCAGCTGTTACTTTCACAATTACCCCTTCTTTTAAGTACTCAAAATATAATTATGATAATAAACAATAGTATGACATTTTTACAAAACCTTGTAAACTCCCTTTCTTAAATTATTATTTAACTATGAACTCATTAACCTCCCACTTGAGAAATGTTGGGAATCACTTACCCAAAATAAAAACTATTTAGGATATAGCAATTTAGAGTAAGGTACGATAAGCGGACTCGGTTTTTTTATAACGAAGTATGTAATCATCGATGCCTAATATTCGCATCTCAAATCCTAGACTATCAATCGATATAAAAGTATCTATAGTCTTCAATAACAATCATATGTTTTAAATTAAAATATGAATTTAATATTTACAGTGATGAAACAAATTATCATAAAATTAGGAAAAATGAAGACAATCATAATTGCTCCTCTCACAGTTACAGTTGTTTCTTTCCCACAAATTTTACATAATGGGTTTTTCAGTACGAGTCCAACATGTTGAAGCCACGTAAAACATGTCTTAGCATCTTTCAAAGCAATGTTAGTAGTTTTCTAAAATTGACTGCGATTTTTAATAATCAATAGTTACTTATGTAAAATTAAAATATTACCTTACATGTATTATTTGAAAGTTACAGCTGTTGATATAGATTATTTAAGTTAATTATTCAAAATAATTGGTATTTATTTACATTAGCGTGACCATGGAAAATGGACTTTTTTCATGGGTTGGGCATATAAAGCCAAGTATTATTATCACAGGTGCATATGAACTGGGGGAAAGTACGGTATATTATTGTATTATATTGATGCCTTTCGGACATTATTCGTTAAGGAGCAGGGGCATCACGTGATCTGGGATTCGAATTTTGCAAGCTCGAGTTAATTTTTTTTCTAAAAGAGCAAGCAGTGCGCAGCGGGCAGGCATCGTTGACAGGATTAACGCATTTCAGTAACTTATCACTTACCTTAATGGATAGTGTTGCCAGAGGTACGATAATTATAGTTAAAGGTACGATAATTTCATTGATTTTATCCGCCAGTAAGATACACGATGGGTAGTTATTATCGTACCATGAATGATTTTTGACAAATTTATACAAGTAACAAACCGAAATTAATTACAACATAATTTACTATACGAACATAACATACTTTTTCATTAAATGTTGTTTGGTACGATTATTTTATATGAAAGTACGATAATTTCTCGTTGTTGGTATGATAATCGGTTTTTTAAATCTGGCTATACTGAGTTTGAGCAGACGCAGAGTTATAGGAAACTGTCAAAAACGGAGTTTTCAGAGGATTAAAAAAAATTGTAGCTCCTTTGATTTTCGTTGCCGACAAGTTTTTTCTTCAATATTGTTTTCAGGAAAAAAAAAATGAACATACCTTTCCATGGTCACGTTAATGTAAATTGATACCAAATAATTAATCAGTATCGATTGATTATATCGATGGTTATGATTAAGTAATATTGTTTGCCAATATTTCAATATAAAAAACCGGGTCCATTAATTGTACCCTACCCGCAATTGTTCAAAAATACAATTTTTATTATGAAAACTTTGTGACAAAGAATGTTGTGTTGTACATAAAAAAGAGCATTTAAAACTGAACAAAATTGCACCACTCTCATCTCTCTAGCATGGTAAAGAAAAAACTAAGGTGAATTGGAAAATGTTTCGGTTTTTTGGTAGCATTTGAGAAACTTTACATAAGTGTAACTTTGAAACCGTTACAAATATTTGGGGAAAAATTTAAAATGTTTCTAATCTATATGAGGACTACCTTCATACTTAAATTTATCAAAAGGTACCAGTAAGATTAAACGCCGGGGCGGGGCGGCAAATCACGAATTTGACGTTACCAACGTATTCTGCTCACCCTCCTGAACAAAAAATATATATAGTACTAGGGGGTGCAAATGACAAATAACATGATTTTAGGGGGTATATTGATAAGTGGTAAAGTTTCTAATGTTTTAATGTTCAGTTTGTGTGCTGTGTCTGGATAATCTGTTTACTTGAATATTATCTGCGGTCGGGACTGATAGCAGCCTGATAGCATACCTGTTATCTGAGTTGTCCGGGGCATAGGTCAGTTCTACACAAGATATCGTGTTCAGTAGGTCGGATTGAGTGAGTGAGTTTACAATGATGAATCAACCATCCACTAGTTCAACCAACCCTAGTGAATTGTGTGTGTCGGAGTGTTTCGTAGGGCACGTAAAGAGCTTACGTTTTGACCGAAACGAAATTATCTCTTTTTTAATAGAACAGGCCATTTTTAAAAATGAGTGTATTTGTTCGTCGTGCGGTCGAGTGGTGTTTTTTAAACCGGGAGACTGTGTCGTTTCGTTGTGATAGACCACTTTTTTGTTGCTGCTGTTTAGCTATATCCGCCAACACACTAATGGTAAGTGTTCTCTGTTAATATCCATCTATATATTTGAGTTTTTCATGATTTATTTAGTTTTTAAACTTTACATAATTGCCTTTGCATTACATTTTAATTTATATTTTTGATCAGCCCCTCTAGAATTTTATATTTTACTGATAGGTACTATCTCGAGGGATGTTTTTCTTTTATTGACATCAGCACGGTGCTGCCGAAGCCCGCGCTGATGGCCGGAGGCACTCGTAATTAATTTTTTTCTCGAAATTAAGAAAAACATTATTAATTTTTGATCAAAATTCTGCTCATTTCTGTAATTTCTCATTTACGTTTGCAAAGATGGCGGCGCAAACCGATGACGTCATCACGAGGTTCAATCATTGGCCACAAAAGGTCACGTGACGCTAGACGTGGATGTAGAACATGGAGATATTACTGGAAAGTTATTTAATTTTTTATTTTCTAGAACTTCGTTATTTCTCATTTCCACCCCATCAAACCTTATACTTTTTTTTATATAGGACGATTCCAATAAGTTAAGAACGCAAAACTCGTATTTTTCCGCCCCGGCGGTTAATATGATAATTACCTATCAAAATTCTGAGGTGAAGTATTTTTATTTTAGATTTCATAGGGAATGGGCTAGATTAGCATTAGCCTATTTGAAATATAACCTATTTCAATTTTTTTTTTTTTTTTTTTTAACAATTCCTAAATGGTTGACAATCTCCAAAAAAATTTTCTGAACAGGTTACTATTTCTTTTTTTTATTAATAGAAGTGGTTTAGGACTACATAATTTTACCATACTTGCATAAGGAAATAGGCCTACTATCCTTTGGGTTGTTAGCCTATTAATTTGTTGATTGGATACATTTATTTGGTAAAATTCATAGCACAAATAATAGTTATAGAGACATCAATATTGTAAAGGTGGTTTTAAATCCTAACCTGTGATGTCTCAAACCCCAATAACTAAATCTTATTACTAGAGAAATTAAAATTAATTCTGACAAAATTGAACACTGCCTTACCTGTGACACAAGCAGTGACAGCAGTAGGTTTATGGGCTGTAACAACATAATGGTGAGCCATATTTTAGTAATTCAGTTTTCACAACTAATAAACTGATCTAAATAATGAACTAAAACAGTACTGTTACGAAATTTGCGAACTAAAATTCACTACTCCACAAACATGAACATCCCGGCAAAGTGACTATCGAGTATCGAGTCTCGTCTCGAGTCGAGTAAAAAATATTTTTGAAGTTGAAATCAAAGTACGTTAGAGGGGAATTCTAGTAGTAGTTAGATTCACACGTTATACTACGACATAATTTTCGTCATATATGTACAATTATATTCATATAGTTATTCATACACTCTGATATGCTTTAACGGAATAAAAATATATAATCTCATAAATAACTGAAATTTAGATTTCCTTCAACAACTAAAACACAAAGCTATTTCAATAATTGATTTATGGAAAGCATTATCTCTGCATATTTTCCAAAAACTATGATCTTAAGATTCAAACCTCTTTAAACTCTTATACAAAATAGTTATTCGTGATTTTTATTACAATAGTTTACCCTTGTTATTACTTATAGATTGTCTTAATTGTTATTTATTAAGGAGTCTTGTTTTTGGTTGTAATTTATTCTTGTTTTTTTTTATAAAATATCATTAATTAATATAATATATCATTATGTTAGTGCTTGTGGTTAGCAGTTTGACTTTACTTGCAACAACAGTATAAAAATAATACTGTTTGCTCAAAAACTAAAATGGCATGTATACTGGGTGTACATCACGTAACGAACTACGGAGCTTGCATTATTGAACTCAGAACTCTGAAATTGAAAACGTTAAATTATTGTCAGATTCGATAAAATCACAGTGCCCAATGTTGGATCACATATGTCCAGACAGGTTTCAAAACAACTTTGTACAGTAACAATTTATTTTAAGAGTGATATATGATTTATATAGAAAAAAACGAATACATGTTAGAAAACGTAATATTTAGCTGCAGTCAATACTTTCAAATATCGGTTTAAAAAAACTTGTAAACATTTTTCCACGTTAACAATAAACGTAATATATATATATATATATTGTTTTATATATATATATATATTGTTTTATATATATATATATATATATATATATATGTTATATATATATATTGTTTATATATTGTTATATATATATGTTTATATATTGTTATATATATATATATATATATATATATATATATATATATTATATATATATATATATATATATATATATATATATATGTTTATATATTATATATATATATCTGTACGTACTGTGTGTACGTACAGATTTGTTTTCATTATTTGCTTTTATTCTACAGCTTTGAGCCAATCATATACTAAAATCCAAACATTTGCAAGATCTGTGAATCCACCAATGGATTTTGATGAGAAACCAAGACTAAAGTGTCATCTGCAAAGGTTGGAGTTGACGTCGCTTGATTCGGTGGTAATTCTGGAGTGAGATGTGTGTACTAAAAGGGGCCAATTCACGACCAATACCAATACTATAAGGGATATAAATACGATAACAATAATTATAATAATACAATAAATATAATAGAAACCATATCAAGAATTAACACAAATTATCAATAAGCATTAACAAGAAAAATTACACAACATACAGTAATTAACCAAACAGCAATAACATGGAATAACAATTCTGCAACAATGATTCAATAACAACAATCATATAACCATAATAACGGATACACTAAACAACTACTTATGTGGCCCTCTAAAGGCGCTACTATTCGCAATACTGAGACTGGCCACAATGAGTTATTGGTAGCACTAGTGATAATATGCGTTACTGTGGCTCTTTAAAGGCACCACTAATTAGGTATCAACACAAACAAGACGCACTTGTAATTATCACCAGAGAAGTGATATTTTCCGGCAAAGAGTTTCCAAGACGTTGCATCCTAGCCATGGCACTGTTAATTTCATAATTAGTCACATGTTGGAGTCTATAAAAACGTTATCTGGTTCATATTTGAGAAGGCAGACGAAAAACACACGTTCCAGCCACTCAGTGCAACTAAAGCAGACCACTGATAATTTTATAAAGAAACATTAGGTCTTGGATGATTCATCTTGCTGCCAAAGATGGTCAAAGGTCTTCTACCTAATGCAAATTACTATGAGGCTCCATCATATTACATAAAAATTGTTTTAATTAAGATTACCAAGACCGACTTAGTTTTCGTCATTCTCTCCTAAAATCATTAAAGTGTACTGAAATTGTTAGAGAAATTTATTAAAATATCATCGAATTTTGGTACTTTGGGATTATACCGACCACACCCAGACATGAATCGTTATTTCACATTTCGTTTCTACTGATTACTAGATTAGCGTAGAACAATATTTCGTCAATATAAAACAGGAATTGTCTTATCGCAAACACCTCCCCATCCTCAGACAGAGGTCAAAGTCGAGCGTCTAGTAGATAACGTGATTGCAGAGTCTCGCCGCCCGTTCAGCTGGTGCATCGCTTTGTTGTACTTCCGTGTTTTACCTCTACATTTCTCCAAACACAAAAATTCAACAAAAACAAACATTTACCAAACTAAAACTTTTTATTAAAAAAACACTCAAAACTTGTTTTTATTCTTGATCACATTCCGCCACCCAAAATGCGAGTGCCTCCGGCCATCAGCGCGGGCTTCGACAGCACCTTCGGTGCTGCCCCGCGCTGATGTCGACGAAAGAAAAACATCCCTCGAGATAGTACCTATCAGTAAAATATCAAATTCTAGAGGGGCTAATCAGAAATATAAATTGAATTGTAATGGAAAGGCAATGATGTACCGTGCAAATCACGTGATGCCGCGCGGCCTGCCGTAATCAGGATTCTCGAGAAAGATAAGATAACAGCGACAACAATACCGATCACAATACCTGGAAATGCTTTTAAGTTTGTAATTTTGTAATTGAAGAGTTGTTTTTTCGTTCTATCATGTTTGTTTCTATAAATTTCTATTTTTGTGTTCTTCATACTGGTGTGGTCGGTATAATCCCAAAGTACCCGAATTTTAAATCAAAACCCTTTTACACTTCAACTTTGAAAACCCAGAGCACTGTTTAAATGGCAATTTTTAAAATATAACCTATTATAAGACTTAATAAAAGCAGTTATGACGTAATAGGATGGAGTCCCATAACAGTTTTTAAACGCAAGAAGGCATACATTAAGTAGATATTATTACAGTTTTTATGTTTTCTTTAAGCCACTGTTAAATTCCATACACAATGTCAAAGAAGCCCACCAATTTGGAGTATCTTATGTGAAAACATTGACAGCTTTAATCATTACAGTTGGTTTTATACGAGTGTTAAATCCATTAGGTGTTATAAGTTCGCCACTGGCGCAAGCGGGAGTAAAAGATAGATATTAACTGTTTTGCTGTCTGTATCACTACTGGTCAAGCACTTTTCTAACATTTAAATTGTAAACGAATGTTTTCTGCCTTTTGACGAATTTAAACTGAATCCATCTTAACCACATCAACTCTTTGCCTGTAAATCCGTTTTCTTACCGATAGAGAGAGTCAATTTTTGTTCACATCATCATAAATTGTACATCTGCCAGGAAGGTAAAAAAACATCTTCATCCACCAACTTCTCACTATTATCACAGATTTCATGAGCCAACACCTTTACTAATATGCCAATGGCAGTATTTCGATATAACTGGAAAACCCATTTATCCTACACTACCAAAAGTGTCAAAAAGTATTCAAAGGCGTACTGTTCACTAGTACAAAAATAAAACATATAACATGAATGTAAAACATAGTACAAAATTGTGACTATGTTATTCGTTTTGAGAGTTTTATGTTCAAACAGTTAATTTTAAGACTAACATGAATCATAAAATGGTTACGTTTCCTCATATCAGTGTAATTACTAGACAATGAAATATCTGACATTTTACTTTTTTAACTTTTGAATGCTTTTTTCATCGTGATGATAAATATAGTTCAATACTCGTTTAGTAAGTTATATTGCGGAACTTAATATAATTTTCCACGCTCAACTTCAGATCGCTCGTAAAAGCGACCTCACCCCAAAATAGATTAATTGCGAGACTAGTATTCAAATGAACTTTTTTATAACTATTGGTTTGGTCTTTTCAGATTCATGTAGACATTTATTTATTATTCAGAAAACAAGGCCATGATGGTACGAAAATGTAAAGATTCAATTACAAAAAATATTGTTCTTATTTACAGTTGAGAAAAACTTTATTGAGCCATGCAGGGCCACTGGTAGTTTGTTCATTGTGAGAACAAAGTTTGTACTGTCTAAGGAGATTGAGTAAATCAGTAACAGTTTTTATTGCTTGAGACATGAAATTGTGCGTTGACAGTACATACAATTACGATCTTATAGTCAGTCCATTTAATCAGATAAAGTAACTTTCTACAAACCCATATTTAAAACTCTCTTTTCCATACTGTGTGTCCAGTTTTCAACAATCAAATCGGCGTCAAAACTAAATGCACATCAAATTTGGACGTTTTTAATTCTGTTTAGTTGGCAGACGTGAATAGGATTGTTGGATCTATGCAGTTGACACCTGGTGATTATACTATTTTGGCTTTTATTGAATTGGCCGGTGATGAAGATATGTCCAATAATTTCACCGAATGGAAACTGATTTTTCCGTCAGGCCTAATGCAGAAAATCATAATTATAACGATTAAAACTGCCTAGATGTTTATGGGATGTCAGTGGCAGCTCTAAACCATGTCGAGGATGTAATTAAAAAATCCTGTAAATATAATATTTCACCTCAAACTTATGAAGAGTTACAACCCCATTACAATATTTCCGGCCTTGTCCACGCTCCTTTAGGCTAGAGCGAAAACAATTGACCACTTTGTTGTCAGTGGTAATTGTTTACCACTTTGTGTGTTTTGAACCCTTTACAGATGCACTGCATGGTTTTAGTTACAGAGCCAGTCAGCCTTTACGGCTGATATGAGTTTGATGTCGTATGTGCTGGAATCTGTCAAGAGAGATGACTCTGTGGATTTGGCTGACTTGACCCAGCAGGCTGACTTGACCAAGGCTTTTGATTATTACTACACGTGATACTATCAGATAAACCGAGCAACATTTGTGGCGATGTATAAACTATGAATCAATCTTTTCTCAGAATAGAGTACAGGTAGTCACAGCGTGTGGAGCAACATCTTCACCTTGACCTGCAAAGCACAATGTTCAGAAGTGGTAAATTTCTGGGTGGGATAAGATAACGATTCCAAATGTTTTACAGTGATAAGATACCCGTAGGATCAATAATATTTGCGAATGTGATCTTCTATGAAACAGTGTACTAGATATCTGTGAATAAGCTTCGTCTTAACAGGAAAGACGCCCCAACGGATCATATGCAGCATGAAGCATAATGCATATACAGTAATTAATGTTAAGATAGTAGGTTTTAATGTTGATAGCAGTCTGACTTGAGAGATTGCACCAACAATGAAACACATTTTCCAGGGTTATCTTTCTTTCTACCAAATGTTCTATATATCATTATTTATTCTATTCATTGCTTTGTATTGTTTGTTCTATTTATTATCATTTATGTGTATCAATTATTCACTGTTAAAATTTTAATCTACATTATTAATTAATAATCAGAATTCTTTTGCATGTTACATCCTTTTATAATCTACTTTCTATATTTAATAATTGATTTAAACTGTAAAAGTGGACATTTCCGTTGGAATGTAAAATAAAATGAAATAGGGCTTAGCAAACATACGAATAAATTATTTGAGAAGCATAATGATCATGGTATACTACACGTTGTTTTGCAATCTTATGTATACAGGTTTTGCTACGGAGTTATGAAGCGGGCTGTGAAACGGTGCTTTTCCTGTAGAAGAAAGAACTCCGTAACATTTCATCTCCCTGTTATTTAAACCACTACGTTTCCAATCTTCCAAAGACTGGAGATTCAAACAATTCAGTAAAAAATCCGTTAGAGCTTAGTGTAAGGAACAATTTAAACATTTTTTAAATCTAGTTCTGACATCCATCCCTACAATTGTTATGGTAAGAATAATCAGAAAGTTAAACGGATTGACTGCATGTGTTTAATTTTTTTAATTTCATTTAAGCCTCAGCGTCAACTATGCCGGCTTCGAAGTCCACTGGTTTTTATTTTCAAGTACAAAGTGCATGATTGGACTTCCCCAGGATTTGAAACCCGTGATCTCTCAGTTAGAGATCCGAGACTATAACCATTAGTCTACGGAGGAGGACTACGTGTTTAATGTTTAGAAGAGTGTGCTTTTAAAACGAGGTTAAATTATGGCTGCTCTCGAAATAATTTTGAGCCCTTGATTTATTATTAGCTGCTTAAATAATGGAGAAACTCGACGTTTTTTTAGTATAGGCATTTTACCAAGAACAATACAAATAATAATAACTCCTCAGTCTATCCATATTATCTGGTGAACACAGTATTAAAGTAAGTGTTCAAATACTCTTTTAGACATGTCTGTTATTATTACACGGGATATTTGTTTTATAATTTGAAAATACATACAATTTTGCATAAAAGGCTTTCATAAAATCATTATTTCTAACAGTTTGGTCTGTTTGATTCCAATATTTTCATCCAACCCCATATGGTTATTGTTCAAACAACAAGAGTAGCAAATAACTCAAATCATGTTTCACAAAACATAACTATTGTTGAAAAATTATAGATGTTTTTATGCAATGCGCAGTTTACAGTACAAATACAACACTGATGCATTTCTACGCACCTCGAAAAAGCATAGGTTTTTTAAGATTATGACAGATTTGAATTCTAATAAGCAGAAAACGAAATTCCATAACATCAAAGCCAGTGTTTTTTTAACTAGCTTAATATTTAATTTCTTAGCAATATCTTTCCATGTTTGTCAATTATTTTATTTATATGATATATCTTCCATGTTAGATCTTGTCTAATGATTCTAAAAGCAATACATTTTTCCTGGTAATAATAAAATAACTTTTGTATTTTCAGTTTTGTAAAGATGTATTTTGTGTCGGTTTTAGTGCATGAATCTGAATTTATACTAGTTGAATTCTTTTAAAAATTAAACAAAGATGATTTGTTATATTATAAAGCTTTTGTCTCTATGGAGTTCCGACTGGAATGGACAGCATAGAACTCAATAAGTTGTGTTGGATAGTTGGTAGGTGGGTTCTTGTTGTGTATTGTTAATGTTGTTTATGTCAAATTAGATGTGTGCTTGTGATTTTGCTGTTGAAGAGACTTATGCTTAGTATTTATAATTATGGGAATGGAAATTGAATTGAAAGTGTTGTGGGACATACTGTATATATTATCAATAACATTCTTTGTTGAAACTTTTGCATATTATTGTGTTTATTATTTAGACGACCGCGAAGAGGTTAGGAACGAAGTAGCTTGAGTAGCAACTGAAATCAATAACACAAACTTCAGATTTGTTTTCATCATTTGTTATTTTGAGCTGATATTTATGATGTTAGTAGTGTGAAATGGAATTAAAATGTAAATACTAAATTCCAAACTATGACTGCACTGCCAAATGAGTTGAATTTCTATATAGTATTTTGTTGATAAAATTTAGAGGGCTGTACTTGATGTGAGCTTTAACATTTTATTCAAAAATCGAATTACAACCTATTGAATTAATTTAGGGTATATTAAACATATTCTTTAGAAGTCTATTTCTCAAAATGAAGTCACATGTAGTGAACCAACCGGTAATAACAGCAGGAGTATTGATAACTGTAAGTTTTAGCCTGATGAATGTACTCAGTGCGAATGAAGATTTCAGCTGTCCACAGTCATGTGTTTGTGCCAAAGCAAGTATAAGAGTTCAACCACCATTTTTAAGATGGGTAAAGTTAAAATGTGGAGGAGGTGAAGTCAAATTATCAACAACTGAAGAAATTGAGTTGGGAAACTTGGCTAATTATTCAGATATTATTACTTTGTAAGTATATACTTTTTTTACATATATATTATATATTTAATACACTGCTTATATAAATTGTATAAGAAGTTTTCTTTATGATTTGTATTGATAATCTACACATTTGGGTAATTATAATATTAACGGCCAGAGCGGCAAAATACGAGTTTTGCGTTATTAACTTATTGGAATCGTCCTGTAGAACAAAAAAAAATATAAGGTTTGATGGGGTGGAAATGAGAAATAACGAAGTTCTAGAACATAAAAAAATGGAACAACTGTTCACCACGTACGCGGAGTAATATTTCCATGTTGTACATCCACGTCGAGCGTCACGTGACCTTTTGTGACCATGATTCAACCTCATGATGACGTCATCGGATGCGTCGCCATCTTTGCAAACGTAAATGAAAAATAATACTGAAATGAGCAAAATTTTGATCCAAATGAACAATCTTTTTCTTAATTTCGAGCTACAAATTAATTAGTTGTTATCGAAATGAGACGAGTGCCTCCGGCTATCAGCGTGGGGTTCGGCAGCACCTTCTGCCCCGCGCTGATGCCAATGAAAGAAAAACATCCCTCGAGATAGTACCTATCAGTAAAATATCAAATTCTAGAGGGGCTGATCAGAAATATAAATTGAAATGTAATGGAAAGGCAATTATGTAAAGTGAAAAAACTTAATAAATCATGAAAAACTCTAATATAAATATATAGATGGATATTAACAGGGAACACTTACCATTAGTGTGTTGGCGGATATAGCTGAGGAGCAGCAACAAAAAAGTGATGGAGCCTGGGTGGGGATATTTTGCCTTGAAAAGGAATTCTGCCAGATACCCAACAAAATGGTCACTCCGGACACCATACCGAGGGATGTTGGCCTTGACTTCCCTCCAGTGTCTCTCAATGGTGTTCGTATGTGCACCGGTGTCAGGGGGTCGACAAAGTTAATTGAATGGTTTCACGGATAGGTGCCTAAATCCCTCGTCACCGAGACAGATGTAGGCCTTCAAACAGTCACTAACAATTGTGGTATCTGGCAGAAGCCATTGTTTAATTATGTCGAGTAGAGTGTCCCTATCGCGTTGTTAAACAGGAACAATGACTCTCTGCTCTGCCTTTCGATTCCCCCAAAAACCCACTGTCCCTGAATTCTTCTGCCGCGATTGTACTTTCTCCTTCCAAATTTAGCTTCATCAATTTCAACGACTGTCAGAGGACCTCCAATTTCCTTCGACGTCGTTGAAATGTGATGAAAATACACTTTGTGGCAGAAAGAATACCAGTCCACCACACAATTTGCAGGAACGCCAAACTCCAAGGAAATATAACGTTGTCTCAGAGGCTTTAGGTGCAGCAATGTGGTCACCAAACCAAAAAATGAACCTGCCCGAGCCGATTTTTAAAAATTGCAACAGTTAAAACTTTTTTTACTACTTTTTCTAATTTTTCTATCGCAACGAAACAACAAAGTCTCCTGGTTTAAAAACAACACGCGACCGCGCACGACGAACAAATACACTCATTATAAAAAATTCCATGTTTAATTAAAAAGGAATTAATTTAGTTTCGGTTAAAACGTAAACTCTTTACGTGCCCTACAAAACACTTCGACACACACAATTCACTACGGTTGGTCGAACTAGTGGATGGCTGATTCATAATTGTAACGCACTCACTCAATCCAACCTTCTGAACACGATATCTTGTAAAGCAGTGACTCATGCCCCGGAGAACTCAGATATCAGATACGCTATCAGGCTGCTATCAGTCCCGGCCGCAGATAATAAAACAGATTATCCAGATACAGCACACAAACTGAACATTAAAACATTAGAACCTTAACCCTTTCCGCTCGGAGCGGTAATGTTAGAATGTCCACAGAGATCGGATGGGCAGCTGTGCTGTCCGTTGAATAATCCTACTAGCGCTCGGATGGACAGCAGCGTTGACCACAAGTTATAAACTCTTTTTTTTTATTCTGACGTATTTTTGTATAATACAACGCATTAATATCAATCAGCTGTTTCATTACAAAGCTTGGAAATTGATCATCTGGTCAATATTGCATTCTAGGCTTTCGTTTTAGCGCGCTTTTAACCACATTGTCACTAGTGAGTTAACCTACACGCATTATTAGAACGGATTGTTTATTATTCTTAGTATTGTGCAATTTTATTAAATATTAGTGTAAATGAAATATTGTAGATTTCAGTGTAAATATAACTGTAAATAAAAGTTTAAATATATCAGTATTAATACCTGGTTTTACTGGTATTATTATTAATTACTGGTATTAGAGCTTGTTTGGCGATGTAAGAACACAAATAAAAAAAGAAGACCATCCCAATTGCAAGACATTTCCCGACTAAATGGAAAACTTAATCTACCATATCCTCTTGAAGGTAGAAAAGTGAAGGATTGCGTCGTGTGTAGCAGCAGAGCACAAGGCGGCACCAGGAAAAGAGTGAAGTTTCATTGCAAAACTTGTGAAAATGAGCCCGGTCTTCACATCGGTGTTTGTTTTGAAAAGTACCATTCATCTGAGATATTTCAACAACAAGATGACAATTAGCCTGCAGTTAAATTTGTATTCGGAACAATAATAAGCAGTTTAATTTTATTTTTTATCATGTTATAATTATTTACTGACACATTATTAATACTCATTGTAAGTCATGTTAGTTTATAGAAATATAACATTTCCATTGTAATACTTTTCGACTACATTATTATTTACATTTCGACCTTTAAATCCATTTAACTTTTTAAAAGGCACAGTATCAATGACGCGGCGAAAATAAATCCGAGCTGGTGGGGACGCAACAATGACATGGCTGCTGTGTGCACGCGGGCGCCATAGTGGACAGCACCCCTGCCCATCCGATCTGAGTGGACAGTACGCGCTAAAATAATACGAGCCTACGAGAAGCCATATTTGGTCAGCACTGCTGCCCATCCGAGCGGAAAGGGTTAACTACTTATGAATATACCCCCTAAAATCATGTTATTTGTCATTTGCACCCTCTAATACTATATATATTGTTTGTTCAGGATGGTGAGCAGAATACGTTGATAACGTCAAATTCGTGATTTGCCGGCTCGGCCTTTAATCTTATAATATCCCACATTTGTAATCATATGTATTTACATACACACTAGGGATGGCCCGATGAAACTGCAACAGTTTTATTTGAAACAGTTTAGACATTGAAACTGTTGCGCCATGAAAGTGCTGTGATGATGGCAGTTGCAACAGATAACAAACATCTATATGCAGCGGGCTAATTTTCCTGTTCTAGCTGTTCGCAACAGCTTATTTTAAAGAGGAAAGTGCTGCATCAGGATCTGTTTTGTTTGTGTTGAAAATTGACTATTGTAATTCTACTGTCGATTACAGTTCTTATTTTTCGTACTTTGGTTTATTTTAAATTTACTGTAGTTTACTAGTTTAATTAGTTAACTTCAATGTGTTTTGTGTGTCATAAACACAGCACCAGTTGGTCTTATATTGCAGTATCCTAATATTAAATACAATTGGAATAAAATACATTATTAATTTTGTTTTTAATTAAATAATTTATTTATATTTAATAACTATTACTACCAATTTTATTTTGTTATTAGATATATTCACTGATTGAAACGTAGGTTGAAATAAATGTAAACAACTTTAAGGTAATAAGAATAATAATGATATACGTTATAATAATGTACGTGTATATAATTATTATTCATATTATCTTAAAGTTGTTTACATTTATTTCAATCTACGCTTCAATCAGTAAATATATCTAAGAACAAAATAAAAGTGGTGATAATAGTTTATAAAATATAAATAAACAATTTAATGAAAAACATTTTTTAATGTATTTTATTCCACGACAATGGTAATTTGAATCACATTAGTTAAGGCAGAGATGATTTATTATCTATTTTGATGCAACAGAAACAGCATGGAACTTTTAGAACAGCATTGTTGCATCTAATATTCTATAACCCATTAGTCTTAACTGTTGCAACACATTAGATCAATTGAACTGATGGGCAGAGTAAACTATTTCAGTTGCAACTGTTTCGGAAAACAACAGTTAAGGCCATCACTAGTACACACATTTAGGTCTATTCCAGAAAGGAAATTAATTTACGAGATGGCAGAGTATAGCTGCAGCATAATAAACATCTAACACTCCAGTGATCGATAATATCGAATCATAAATAATTAGAAAGATTTAAATGCTGTCAGACATGTTTGTCTTGTAAAGTAATTGTAAGTACTAGGCCTACGCTGTTCAAACTTAGTACAGAAATACAGAAATCTTTATTCGTATACATGGAGTACAGAATTGTGTCAATATAATTTAGTTGTACAATCAGGTATTTAAAAATTCTTCTAGGGTGTAATATGGTTTCTGCAGCAGCCAGGCCTTGAGTGCTGTCTTGAAGTAGGGGAGAGGGGGGTACCTTTGAACTGGGGGGCACATTTGAACAAGTTTAAATTTCCCGCCATTTGATGAGCTAACTGCCTGATTTTTTTTCTAACTTCTTCTTCTCATTCTGTATGACCTAGTACACCTGTTTCCCTCCATTTCTTTTAACCTTTGTATTCAGTGCCAGATAGGTTAGGTTTTAGCCACATTTTGTAAACTTTTGAGTTTTGAGTTGTAAGACTGTCAGCGGAAGAAAGAATTGAAGAATTGACCAACCTTATATTCTAAGGTAAGTACATTTATTGAGCAATTTTTTGAATATAATAACATAAGATAATCTGTTCAACTAACTAAGAAAAAAAATCAGTTTCTTCTACTGTGACATGTGGGGTACATTTGAACAAACATTGGGGGGTACATTTGAACATTCTAAAATTATTCATAAAAGTTACTGGTTTTGTAAAAAAAGGTAAAATATAAGAAAGCCGAATTTTTTAGGTTATTTATTAGCATTTGTACAAGTTAAAACAATTTATTTATTTTATTTTTTACTGGAAATTATAAATATTAAGAGAATTGTTTTTAAACCTAGAACATATAATGGTAGGCTATCATCAAGATAGAATAAGCATGAGGCCTATTTTTTTGTATTAGTTTCCATGTTTATATTTTTAAATCTAGTACTTTTCTTACATTAAAACACACAAGTTGTCTTACGTCTTAAATCTTCTTCATTAAAAAAAATTTGATATCAGCAGTCTAATATTGAAAACAAACCTAATTTGATCTTACATTGTAGGCCTTGGCCTACTAAAACAATAAATTACTAACTTACATTATGTTTAGGTAATAACTCACTTTGTATTGTTTCAGGTTACAATGGTTAGAAACTACATCAAGAAAAAAGTGGGCCCAGAGAATAAATGAGCGAGATGTGGAGGAAGCTGTTAAGCTTGTTTTGGAAAAAAAACGTCCCAATACGTCAAGCAGCAGAATCGTTTGGCTTGGTTCATACCATGTTATTCTATCGAATAAAAAAAGCAAAGGCTCTTCTAAAGACAAATTTACCATCTGAGCACACTGATATCCGAGTCCCTTCAGCACCCGCACCCCTTTTAACATTTAATAGCAAGTACACTTCTAACCAAGTATTTTCAGCTCAAGAAGAAAAAATGCTAGAAGAATATATTATTACATGTTCTGCGATGAACTATGGTCTCACGTACAAAATCATTAGAGCTCTTGCATTTCAGTATGCAGAAAAAATTGGGCCGATGTCCAAAAAAATTGGAAAGATAATAAAACAGCTGGTTTAGATTGGATGAAAGGTTTTATGAAAAGGACATAAAGATTTATCACTGAGAAAACCTGAAACACAAGCTTAGCTAGAAACATTAGGTTTCAATCGGAAAAACATTGAAGAATTTCAAAAAAACTTAGATGATGTTTACAAAAAACACAAATTTTCTCCGAGAGTGACATTTACAATCTTGATGAAACTGGGATTAAAACTGTCGTGCAAGCCCCAAATGTTGTAGCTAAAAAAGGCACTAAACAAGTAGGCCAAGTTGTGTCTGGAGAAAGAGGCAGCCCTTATTACAATGGTTGCTACTGTTAATGCGGCAGGCAATACCATTCCTCCAGTTTTCATATTTCCCCGAGCTAGACTACATGACAGTTTAATGGTAGGTGCTATCAGTGGAAGCTTAGGACTTGTTAACTCCCCTACTAGTGGGTGGATCACTAATGCTTTGTTCCTCAAAGTGCTGGAGCACTTTGTGAAGTACAGCCACTGCTCAAAAGAATCACCAGTTTTGTTGATTCTCGACAACCACGAATCCCATTGCACTCTGGATGCAATATTATACGCAAGAGATAATGGTATTTGTATTGTGACAATACCTCCTCATTGTAGCCATCGTGTCCAACCTCTAGATGTTTCAATTTTTAGGACCATTTAAAACAAAACTTAAGCCACAGTTCAAAATAACTGGCTAACAAACAACCCCGGATCTAAACTCCTCAATTCATGATTTAGCTGGGTTGGCATCAAAAGCTTTTAATTTAGCATTTACAAGGAAGAATATCTTAAAAGGATTTGAGGAGTGTGGAATATGGCCATATTCTACAACTGTGTTTTACTGATGAAGATTTCCCATTTTCTGAAGCGATGATAACCTCTAGTACGCCTACACCTGACACTACGAAATCTTCTAATCTAGGACGCGAAAATGAAAATTACAGCCAAGGTACATCTAATGCTAGGACCTACAGGTTTCAACATCAATTGAAAATGAAAGCCTAAATGATGGGATTTTAAACAAAACCGTAGCAGTGTCTCCTAGTCCAGAGGTTGTTAGGCCTTATCCCCAGCTGCAGGCAAAATCTTCAGTAGAATGTAAAAAAAGGAAGAGAACCAGGAAAATCGAAAATAATTACGGCCACTCCAGAAAAAAATTCGGTTGGGAAGAAGAAATCAAAGAAAGCTTTTAGAAAAACAGAAAAAAGAAGAACTAAGGAAGCAGCGTGACATTAAAGGCAAAAAGAAAATTAGATTTACCAGAAAAAAAAAAAAAATCAGGACATAACAAAAGAAGAAAAACAAATAAGCATAAATCTATTTCATACGAGTCTGACTGTGACGATCCTGACCCAATTTATATGGAAAGTGGGAGAATCAGACTGGTGGAGAGCTCTGAAGAAGATGACAACTTCGATAGGCCTAACCTGTCTAAACAAGTAAAAATATGTCCGATGCTTGAAAAATACTATGCTGTATTTTATGATATAAGTTGGTATTTATAAAGGGTGGTTGATTTCCCGGATGAAGGATTTTCTAAAATTAAGTTTTTGAAAGAAGGACTTGGAGATTCATATGAGTGGCCAAAACATGATGATGTTCAAGTGATAGAAAATAAATATCTTTTTTACGGGCCAGTACCTTTGATTGGAAATGGACCCTTTCTCATCGACGACAAGTGTAAAAGGAGAATTCGATCAAAATACTCAATGTTAAAAAAAGTAGAAGTTGAACCTAAATTTTTGTTTACACAATCTGTAATGTACCTTTGATTAGTGCCACACTATGAATAAAAATGTTTTTGTGTATTTCCTTAGTTTTTCTTTACTAATTATCCAATGTTCAAATCCACCCCGTCCTTGTTCAAACCTACCCAGGCTTGTTCAAATGTACCCCTTAGTGGGGTACATTTGAACAAAACATGCAGTGAACTTTAATTTCTTTTTTTTTAGCCTAGATATTTTGAAGATTATTATCATTAATTTAAGTAATTTGTTGCATAATAGTCTAAAGATCAATGTCCCCATGCTTGTTTATCAAAATAATTAATTTTAAAAAAATACAAAAATATTTTTTCAAAAAGTGTTCAAAGGTACCCCCCTTTCCCCTACTTCTCATCTCTGCGTCTCTTGAGGTCCTCTGGAAGATGATTGAAAAGTTTTCTCCCCATGTATGTAGGTTTCTTTTCAAATAGGGTCAGGTGGTGTGTGGGGAGGGCATAGTCACAGGCGTTTCTGGTGTCATAGCTGTGTGTGTCACCTAGCTGGTCAGGTTTCTGAGCTATTGTGAAGCAGATGGTCTCGCAGATGTAGAGTGAGACAGCTGTCAAGATCGCTAGTTCTCCAAATGCCTGACGGCATGAGTCTTGAGGAGTCAGTCCCGCAAGAATTCGAATTGCTTTCTTTTGTAGAACCAGAACCCGCTCCCTGTTTCTTACTGAGGAGTTGCCCCACACAAGTAGTCCGTACCTCAGATGAGATTCAAAAAGAGAGAAGTATGCTGTCCTGGTAGTATCATTGTTACAAGTACTTTTTATTCTTTTAAGAGCATAGATACTAGAGTTGAGCTTGCTGCAAAGACCATCAATGTGTGAGTTCCAAGAGAGATTGTCATCTATTGTTATGCCGAGATACTTGGCTTCATTATCTTGGATTATTTCAGGTAAGCCATAGTAATCATTGGTTCTTCGGCCTTTCCATATTAATTGTTGTGTTTTGCTCTCATTAAGAACTAGGTCATTATGTTGGCAGTATTGCTTTGTCATATTCAGGGCTATAAATGAATTTATTTCAAGAGATTCTGTGTCTTTTTTTGCAATAAGAAGAGCGGTGTCATCTGCATATAACATAGCTTGGGCCTAGTCAAGAAGATAGCTTGGTAGGTCATTTGTCAGCAATATGAAGAGCACTGGTCCAAGTATAGATCCCTGAGGTACACCTCTAGTGATTGGGAGTAAGGTTGATCTTGCTTTATGGGATGTGTTGTTTCTGGTATAATTTACTTCCACTAGTTGCTGTCGATCTTTCAGGTAGCTAGCAAGCCAGTCATGTGATGCTCCCCTAATGCCCATATTCCCTACTTTTTGAAGCAGTAGAGAGTGGTTTAGGCAATCAAAAGCCTTGCTGAAGTCTAGTAGCATGGCGGTTACTGTTGTAACTTCTTCAAGTTTGTCGATAATAAACTCTGTCAGTTGAACTATAGCCGTGGTGGTGGATCTTCCTCATAAGAAGCCATGCTGTTGAGGCGTCAAGATGTTTTGAGTAGTCAGATGTGCTGTCAATTGATTCAGAAAGATTTTTTCAATTACTTTTGATATCGTTGGAAGAATCGATATAGGTCTATAGTTTTCCACTGATGTTGTATTGCCTTTCTTGTGTTTAGGAAATACTTTTGCAAGTTTCAGTTTCATAGGAAAGACACCTTGTGAAAACGACAGGTTAATTATGTGACATAAGGGATTTGCTATTTCATCCTTACAGTGTTTTAGGAGTGTGGAAGAGACTTCATCGACACCTGCGGCTGGTTTCGATTTAAGGGATGTGAGTATATGAAGGACTTCTTCCGGTGTGGTTGAGAGTGGGATGAAGTCAGGTACATCGCCATAGTCTTTCCATGTTGTTAGCTGACTATTTATGGCCTGGTTAGCGTTACAGAGAGTGATGTTAGCTATTTTTGTAAAGTAATGGTTGAAGTGTTCAGTTATTTCCAAAGGGTCCTGGATCAGTTTTTCATTGATTATAAGTTTAAGTGGTTCATCCTTTTTACTGTTATTGCATTTTTCGTAGTTAATAACCTTCCAAACAGCCCTTTGTTTGTTATGTGAGTTATTAATGAAGTCTGAGGTTGACTGTTTCCTCAGTTTTTTCAAGTAGAGGTCATAGTTCTTTTTTCTGATAGCTGTTTCTATTTTATCACCCTCACTGCCAGTTGTTAATTCCATTTCCAGGGATCTTAGAAAATGTTTTTCTCAACCTTTCAGATTCTTCATTGGTTGCTTTGAATTTTGATTTTATTTTCGGGCGGGATTTTTTGTGTGGACATGTTGCATTAAGAGTTTGAATGAGTATTTCATGAAAATATTCATAGGATTCTTCCACAGAAGGGGAGTTATATACATTTTGCCATGTCTCTAAATGAAGCAGGTTTTTGAAGTAATGTAGGTTTTTCTGTGAGAAATGTCTATTGGTTAAAATGGGCAAAGGTAATTTTTTGTTCGGAATACTAGCTGAGCAGAGCTGAGCTTTGTGGTCTGATAGGCCAGTGATAATTAAATCAGCGTCAATTTTACCTATGTCAAGGTTAGAGCAGACAAAGTCAATTGATGATTTAGAGTTTAGAGTTACTCTAGTGGGTGGGAGATCTATCCTGGTGATGTTATGACTGGCCAACATGTCTTTAAGTTTTTGGTTTTTATAGTCATGATTCAGCCCATCTACATTAATGTCACCCATGATTATAGTAGGACATTTCCATGTTGGAATAAGGTCCAGAGTACTAGATAAAATGTCAAGGGCATTGTCAAGGTTTCCACTTGGTGGTCTGTAGACTCCAATTACATAGATTGTGGTTTTTCCAATAGTCACATGTACTACGTGAGTTTCACACGTAAGTTCACAAGCAAGCTCAGTTGTTAAATTGTGTACTTGGTTTCCTAGTGTTTCACTGGAAAAAATTGCTACACCTCCTTTTCTGCAGGTATGCCGAGAGAAGCCTCCTATTAAGTTGTAGCCTGGCAGTCTAGTACTTGAGAGCTGGTACTCTTTAAGACCATGCTCTGACAAGATTACCAGGTCAGGTGAATGAAGTTCTAGAATGTGTGTCAATCTGTTAATTTTCCCACCTAAGCAGTCTATGTTTTGATGAAATATCTTTAGTTGATTTCCTTGGTCAATAAGGTTGTGATTAGTTTTTCTCTGCTTTTTTTGGGAGTGAGGGTTTCTAAAAAACTATTTTCAAGAGTGTTTGCAGGATCAGCTTCTGAGTGGGAGGAGGAGATTTGCACAGGAGCGGAGTGTGGTCTGGTGAGAGTATAGAAGTAGTTGTTATTTATGTTTTTGTAAAACTCTATGTGTCTATTAAAAAATGCTTCTATGTCTTCACCATTGGGACGGATCTTTGCAGTTGATGGTGGGTATTGTATCTGTGTTAAATGAAGAGTGCAGTTCAGTTTTTTCTGAGTGGTTTGTCTGGCTCCAACTATGTCAATTTCCGTAGAACAGTTAGGTTGTTCTGGAAGGGGTGTTATATCATTCAGTTTTTTATAAGTGGTTTGTCTGGCTCCAATTATGTCAATTTCCGTGGAACAGTTAGGTTGTTCTGGAAGGGGTGTTATATCATTCAGTTTTTTATAAGCGGTTTTGTCTGGCTCCAACTATGTCAATTTCTGTAGAATAGTCAGGTTGTTCTGGAAGGGGTGTTGTATAATTCAGTTTTTTATGAGTGGTTTGTCTGGCTCCAACTGTGTCAATTTTAGTGTTGTATTTGGCTGCCTGAAGCGAGATGATAAAAGGAATGTCTTTTTCCTATCAGAAAAAACTTGTTTTGGCACAAAATGTCTTGTTTTTGACGTTCTTGGACCAGATATATGTGTGTTAATTCCTCGTGCAGTCAATTCACTTGCGCTGGGGAGTTTAGATAAATTTAGAGTCTTAAGCTGTTCTTGTAGTTCTTTAACAACGTCCTCCATTCGATCTTGTCTCGTCTTCACTTGAGCTAATTCTGTCAGAGCGAGGCTGCTGGAGTTTATGACAGGTGTTTCTTCATGGACTGTTTGAGTTCCTATGTCTTTGAGCATTTTAGTATCTTGAAATTGATCTGACTTTTCAATCTTGTTAAAACTTAGTTTTCCCCCCCCCCACCCCCCCCCCCCCCCACCCCCCCCCCCCCCCACCCCCCCCCCCCCCCACCCCCCCCCCCCCCCACCCCCCCCCCCCCCCACCCCCCCCAAGTAATTTTTAAGATATGTGACGAAATACGCGAAACTTGGTTCCCGAAAAACAAGTTACATTTAGGTTTGAAGCAGATTTACTATGTTAAATGTACAATAAACACAAAATAATATTTTTTCACGGTACTTGTAGAAAATTTAATTTCGAAGAGAAAGATGTAAAATAAGTCTATAATAGACAAACGCAAACTTTAAAAAATAATCCTTAATTACATACAAAACGCATGAAAAATAGACAAAATCTGTTAAGCTCTCTACAAATGTAATATTGAAATTAAAACAGCTGTTTTATTAAAACAAATTAATGAGTTACTATTATTTTTTATCAAGTAAATATTTTTAACAATCATACATTATCATACATAAAAAAGTTTATCTGAATTATCATTCAACAAAAAAGTTACACTTGTCCTAAAAAACTAACCACGTCACAGTAGATGTTCAAAATGTTTCCCCTCATTCAAAATACAAGCATCCAGCCGTCTTCTCATAGACTGCCGAACTCTTTCGAAGATCCCAGGTGTCTCACGTATCCTTTGAATCCCGTTAACAATCCTTATTCGCAACTCTTCTATGGTATCCACAGGCGAGTCGTAGACAAGCGTCTTTAAATGTCCCCATAAGAAAAAGTCTAGAGGATTGAGGTCAGGTGACCTTGCAGGCCATGCTACTGGGGCTCCTCGACCAATCCATCTGTTTGGATATGCTTCATTTAAAAATTCTCTTACTTGTAATGTGTAATGAGCTGGAGCTCCATCCTGCATGAACCACATGTTGTTGCGTGTGTATAGTGGCACATCTTCGAGTAACTCATTCAGATATTAGTCGTCAAGAAATGTAAATAATTTTCACCATTGAGCGTATCAGGTAAAAAAATAATAAAAAATTTATCACCCAGAATAGCAGCACCATACGTTTATATAAAACTGATATTGGTGACGGTTCTCTGAAATAGCACGTGGATTTTCAATTGCCCACATGTGAGTATTGTGGGTGTTAAGAATAGCCATTCTTGAAAATTTTGCTTCATCAGTAAAGATAATGTTAATTTATAAAATGTGGATTTCTGCACCTTTGGATAAGCCATTGGCATAGCTGAACACGAGGAAAGTAATCTCGAGGCAAAAGAGCCTGGACCCTTTGATAGTGATAAGAAGCAACTGCTGCTCGTGTAAAATCTTCCAGACAATTGAATTACTAACACCGAAATCCAAGGCTAGTTCTCTAGTACTTCTTCCAGGATGATTCTCTATTTCGTCCAACACGCCCTCCTCCAATTCAGCTGTACACGTTGTACGTGGCCGTCCTGATCTACCAACTTTTCCAGATTTAAAGGTTCCCGTCTCGCTTAGCCTTCTATGAATGGAAGAAAACATTTTATGAGTCGGTAACTGTCTATGAGGAAAATGTTCCTGATAGAGTCGTCTAGCCTGACGGACTGTTGCAATGTGCAAGAACCGTACATTAAATGCATGTCTGCCATTTCACCATTAGTGTACATAATATTCATATTACCTGCCATGATGAATAAGATTATTATTAGCTATCAAAAATTAACTTCAACGGCACTCGCACTAACTTGTATTAAAGTAACAGATCAACAACACACGCACTTAATGAGCAATGGAAAAATAGCTGCTTGTAATGTTTATTTAAATTATTATAAACAATGTTACATTGTTAAAACATAGGTTTTAAAATAGAAATTATTTTGTTTTCTCAAATCAAATATTTAAAATAAAACAGCTGTTTTAATTTCAATATTACATTTGTATAGAGAGCTTAACCAGATTTTGTCTATTTTTCATGCGTTTTGTATGTAATTAAGGATTATTTTTTAAAGTTTGCGTTTGTCTATTATAGACTTATTTTACATCTTTCTCTTCGAAATTAAATTTTCTACAAGTACCCGTGAAAAAATATTTTGTGTTTTATTGTACATTTAACATAGTAAATCTGCTTCAAACCTAAATGTAACTTGTTTTTTTCGGGACCAAGTTTCGCGTATTTCGTCACATATCTTAAAAATTACTGTAGCTACAGGTCTGGAATAACGGTTTTTATTCAATTTTTCAGTTCATTTTACATAAAGTACAGCTAAATTGTACATCTTAATTAACAGCCAACAAATACCCGTAGGGCTTCGTTGCAGCAGTGGGAACTGAAAATTCAAGACGAAATCTTTCACCCTGTATAACTTGGTAACTAAGCATTTTCGGACCTATGTTAATTAGACCTTTTTTTCTTATTTTGATGTGAGGAATCACGCCCTGACTTATGGGCACCTTTTTTCAGAACACCCTGTATATATATATATATATATACAGGGTGATTCATGAAGTTCTCCCCCCACTTCTACAGCACATTGTACTAGTAAAAATAATAAAAAAATGTTATATAAACATAGGTCTGAAAACGCTTCGTTAGCGAGTTACAGCTAGCGAAAGATTTCGCCTGAATTCCTGGGTAAAGAGTAAAATAAAGCCATATTGAACTTTTGGAACAGGTTAATTAAGTAAGAAATATCGTGGATTCTTATGTATTTTTACCTGATAAAGCTAATAAAATAGGTTTTCAGAACTGTACCTGTAGTAGTTTTTTGAGGGATTCAGGGTTAAATGCAAAAAATTGGGGCACGAAACAATGTTTTTTTTAAGTTTGATGTACAATAACTTTGTTAAATTGGTAATAAAATACATAAAATTAACAAACATTAATTGTAGAGAATTTAATTCTGAGAAAATTGATATAATCAAAGTCTAAAATAAAACAGAAATAAGTACCAAAAAATCGATTTATTCAGTATTAATACATTACTAGTTTTTAAGCAAAATTAATCAGGTTGGGCCAACCGTACGGCACCTTTTTTATAATAGATGTTCGAAAATGAGGGCCATCATTATCAATACATTTTGCAGCACGTTTGTGTATTGCTTTTGTTGCGTTTCTTAATTTTTCAGGACTTCCCTGTATCTGCACAGCCGAATCCATAATACGGGCAATTCACTTTTGTCTTGTATACAATGTCTTTCATCCATCCCCAGATGCAATAATCCAATGGAGATAGATCTGGTGATCTTGGTGGCCAAGGGTGAGGCCCTCCACGACCAATCCAGTGTCCAGGAAATTGATGATTTAAGTAAGCAGAAACGGCACGTGAAAAGTGGGGAGGTGCTTCCGTCATGCTGGAAGTACAAATTTTGTCTGAGATGTAAAGGAACATTCTCTAACAGCTGCGGCAACTCTTCTTGAAAGGAAATGCAAATAGAACTCAGCATTTAGGCGTCCAGGTAATATGAAAGGTCCAATCAGCCGATTGTGCAAAAGGCCACACCAGACATTGACGTTAAATCGGTGTTGAAAGTTCTGTTCCACTACCTCATGTGGATTTTTCTTCTGCCCATGAGTGTTCATTGTGCAAGTTATTGACACCATCCCGAGTGAATTGTGCCTCATCCATAAACAAAATACGCTTGTAGAGTTGATTATTAATATTCAAAAAGTTGCAAAAACTCCAAGCGAAGCGGACCATCCCCTAGCTGTAGATGTTTGAACCTTTTGTTTATGAAACGGATATAAAATTTGTTTCGATTAAGTGACCTCCACACCGTTGACTGTGAAACTCCTAATCCGCCTACAAATACGTCGTGTATTTACACCTGGACTGCGATGAACAGCATTAATAACAATATCATCATCAAGTTGGACAGCTCGTTCATAATTGGATCTAGTACTTGGTAGTGATCCTGTTTTCCCGAAGAGTACGAAAAGTTCCTGAAACTGTTTTTGGTATCTGGAATCCTCCTATTAGGGTAACGTAGTGCATAATCTTCTACAGCAGCTCTAGCATTACCATTACAGTTAACCCAAAATAAAAACCATATCAGCGTATTCCGTATGTAAATAAGTAAGGCATTTTTTCGCTGAATAAAACAATCGAATTATAACTCAAAGAAAAATTGCATTTAATAACACGAATTCACAGAACCCGATCTCCTGCTGTAGCTTGCAAAACACCACTAATACACAGTTCTAACGTAACAGTACAGAATACCATTGTTGATCAGCTGTTATTCGTGCGTTACCAACTTAGAAATTAATAAAACAAAAAACTGCATTTCGATGATTAGTAAACAATAATGGGAAAAATGTTTGCTTCATTTATTTTCGAACATATTCATGTAAATTTTTATTAAAAAAAAAAAAAAAAAAAAATACAACGTAATAAAACGTGATATTTTTATTTACAAACCAAATTTATTTAACAGTTAATCTTGTTTTCTCAATTTATCTCATCATTAAGGAACAAACATTTTGTTTTTGTTTTATTTTAACTAAATACCGTACGGTATTTCTTTACAGATAGTAATGTATTTATACTGAATAAAATCGATTTTTTGGTACTTATTTCTGTTTTATTTTAGACTTTTGATTACATCAATTTTGCTCAGAAATTAAATTCTCTACAATTAATGTTTGTTGATTTTATGTATTTATTACCAATTTAACAAAGTTATTGTTACATCAAACTTAAAAAAAACATTGTTTCGTGCCCCAATTTTTTGCATTTAACCCTGAATCCCTCAAAAACTAACTACAGGTACAGTTCTGAAACTATTTTATTAGCTTTATCAGGTAAAAATACATAAGAATCCCACGATATTTCTTACTTAATTAACCTTTCCAAAAGTTCAGTATGGCTTTATTTTACTCTTTACCCAGGAATTCAGGCGAAATCTTTCGCTAGCTGTAACTCGCTAACGAAGCGTTTTCGGACCTATGTTTATATAACATTTTTTCATTATTTTTACTAGTACAATGTGCTGTAGAAGTGGGGGGAGAAACTTCATGAATCACCCTGTATATATATTATTTCACTACAGATAATGTATTTGGTTATATTCAATGATGTTACTGTAAAGACAATCGAAAAATATAATGCTCTATCTTTGATGGATTTTGTTTGAAAAAGCTTTAACCGAAGTCTTCCATTTTGCCCAATTTAATTGCTGTTACTGGTACTGCTGAGGCATCAATAAATACTTCTTCAATGGATTAAACATCTTAATGCATATAAGCCAAATACCACCAATTACATGATTATGAAATCTCAGGAACTACTATACTAATCTAGATGAAAATTTTTTATATAGGTTTATATTACATCTTAGATGCTCGATATGAAAAGTTTAAGAGAGTTTTTACTATAAAATTCACAAACTTATTTCAATCCAGAAATCTTTTTAACTATGAGGAGTAAAATCCTTCCAAACAAGGAGAGCTTAAAATTATCCCAAGTGTAGGAAGCTAGAAATCGTTCAAACTGTCCAGGAAACTGGAAAGTCAAATATTGAAAACTGGAAATGTTACCATTTGGAGCTGGATGTCTTGCCAGCCATTGGGAGTTGTAAATAATACCAACTATTGGGATCTGAACATTCTTTCATGATCTGGATATCCTCTCAACTCTTTAAGTAGAATAGAGTATATAGATTATAGAGAAAAATGATCATTGCTGATATGGAAAATATACAGGGATATCTGGGCGCCACATAAGGATGGCTTATGACACTCCTTTTGTAGCTCTGTGAATTTCTAGGCCTTGTTCTCTGAGATGGGTTGTTGTGTAGAGATACTATCAGTGGCTACTATTGACTCAGAAATGCAGAGTTTCTAGAACATCTTGTACAAGTAAGGTTGCCTGACTATGTTTTATACCACTAGCATCTAGGCCTGGTGCTGTGTAAGTGTGGTGAAATTTCCACCAAAGCCACACCAATCTCATAGATGTCAAGGAAGATATTTAGTATCTTGATACGGGCTCACAATGATTATTAGTGCTGTGTGGGAAATACTAGTATTGTAAATATTGTGAGTGGACATGTCAGTTGGCAGATAGACTGTTGTGATATAAGTGACTTTAGGGTTACTTAGGTTCAGTTACATATAGTTGCCATTTAGCTGTTCAGAATGTAAGAGTAAATCTTTAAAATGCAGACCAGCGAGTGATATAATAGTGCATTAATTAATTGTGTTAAGTGTGAGATAGTTCTTCAAAAGAGCTCCAATATGGGTGAGATAGTTCTTCAAAAGAGCTCCAATATGCCTAGTGAACATGCAAGTGTTTTCAGCAGTGTTAGTGGTCGGTCAAATCTATCATTCTCTGTGAAGTAGTTTATTTGTTATTTGTATTTATTTGTGTTGAGGTAAACTATTCATATTTAGGAGGTCAACATAACCATTCAAGTTTTAATTAAAAATAGAACATTTACTATCATTATTCTTGAATAGTTTTGACCAAATTGAGTCATTTTACAATGGAGGCTATAGAAAGCCAAATTCAACTTAATGTAACTAAATGTTTAAGTGTTTAGATTAATAATTCAAAATAATGTAATGGGATAAAAGTTAGGGATCACCACGATTTTTGATGGTATGAAATGAAACAAATTTGTAACACAGTGTCCAAGAGGTAAGCCATGTGTCACCTTATACACATACTCAATAAGGACATTAACTGTTGCAAAATAGGCCAACAATTTTATCCTCCATTTTCAGGTAACATATCAGTGGAAGACGCTAAGGTAGCTACTAGCAACATGGAAGACCCATACAGCAACGAGCCACAACGTCATCCAGCACTGCACACCAGCTCCCTGCGACCATACAACGCTGAACCACCCTCTGCTCTTCTAGTTGATAGTTTCATCACTCCCACGTAAGTCCATAGCTCTTTCTCGCTCAACTGTTGATAAACTGTAAGTGACCAAATTGCCATCATCTTCTACATTTTAGTGTCTGAGATAAGAGAAACATTTTTTAGTTAAACTATTTAATTGAAACTGTTACTCATCAAAATAGTGTGTGTAATTCTAGTTTCTATGTCAATAATGACCCTGTCCCTCCATCTCAGGAATAGTTCATAGAAAATTTTAAAATTAACAGAGACAAGTCCTTTTCATTTGAAATACAACAATTACAAAATATAGTAAAGCTTCTCTTTTTTACACCTTACATTATAACTTCAAATTTCATGATATCAGAGGATTCTCTGAGATAGTAAGAGTTCTGGACATAATGTAGGTTAACAAATCATTGGATCCTAATAGTTTAAAAAGCATTTTTACATGTTATAAAACCTAACACTTTTAACACTTTAATACTATCCTGAATCTATCCTTTTTTCAGGTATAAAAAATCATAATAAATAAGATTAAGGAAGCACAAATAAATAAATGGCAATAAACTCGCCAAAGTCTAAAAATTTACAACCTGACAAGTTGTACTTCAAAAAAATTCAAGCATATACTTTAGGTTCGTAATCATA
Source organism: Homalodisca vitripennis (assembly GCF_021130785.1). Classification (NCBI taxonomy): domain Eukaryota; kingdom Metazoa; phylum Arthropoda; class Insecta; order Hemiptera; family Cicadellidae; genus Homalodisca; species Homalodisca vitripennis. The sequence continues at coordinate 135,269,553 of NC_060207.1, forward strand.
AGGAGAAGCATACAGTATCCATAAAAATTCAAGTGCTCTACAAAAAATATGCAGTTCACACCAGAGAAGATGTGAGCTGGGGAAAAAAAAAAGTAATTATTGGCATATTCTGAAGAATGTGGTACATCTGAAATGTACCTTTGGTTCATTGCCATGAGGAGAAGCCTAAACCATAACAATTTAGGTGCTCTACACAAAACATGCAATTTACATTAGAGAACGTGTGAGACTGAGAAACAAATCATTATTGGCATATTCTGAAGCATGCGGTACATCTAAAATAAGAAACCTGATGGCAATGGTTGGGAGAGGGAGGTACAGACACTTTAATCCTTGTGTTTTTTTCTTGATCTCAGGGTCATAGTGTCTTTAAATTTTATTGGCTGTGGTGTCTTTTACTGTTAAATGTATTTAGGTTTTATAATTAATTCAACAGAAAGTTGTGTAATGTGCTAGTTTTATCTATAAAGCCTCAATTAGTATGCATTTGAAATACTCTTTTCACAATGTATTATGATCTTTACTTATTGTGATGATTTTCAAACCAGCAAGGTTGAGCAAGTTTAGACTTTTTCACTACACTTTTTTCTCATATTGTTCTAATGTTCTTTAACTCTCAAATGTAGTTGTCTTTTTGTCTTGCCTATGTATTTCCTACCATGAGAACATTCTATACTGTAACTTAAACACAGTGTTTTAGTCCTAATAAAAAACATAAAAACATAATTTTTGGTTTGGCTTTATGACATTTTGTATAAGGGTGTTTTGGGTTTCAAACACAGTTCTAATGTTCATTTTCTGCTTATTTATCGAATTGTCCTCGATAATCCCAGCACATAAGAGATTGGCACGTATGAAAACAAACAACTTTTTAAATTTCTTCTTTTAATCCATTTTGTGAGCACAAGCTCTTTGTTCTGTCAAACAGAGACTATGCAAATTCTTAGATATTTTATGCATAAATTAAAAATTTTAATATTTACCAATGTGTGTTTTCTTATAATAAACTGTTGTTTTAAGGACAAGTTATGTACAAGTCTACAAGTTTATTAATTTGTTTGGTGGTTCTGTACTAAAATGTATTCTTGGTTTTAATTTTTTTTTTATTTGTTATTGATGATGTATAATTTGATAAGTTAACAGGTTTCAATTTTAGTTTGGGCTAACAAATCGGAAGTGAAAAGCTTTTTATCAAGCAAGTAAATCAATTGAAACAAAATAAAATAATGTGTATAATAATGAAACCTATTCTAAAAATATTATCATTGGACTAATATGAAAGAGGCAAAAATAAAGCAATTTTGGTTGTTACATTAAAGTCGGTTATCTTGAGATAGAACAGTTCTACTTATTTAGTCTTTCATGTTGTAAATGTGATTCTTTAAAAATTTTATTTTATACTGTGTAAAAGTTTGGTAAAAAACTATTTTTACTGTTTTTTTGTACTTTTGCTCTAAATCACAGCCAACCTAAAAACAAAAGCAATGTGTAAAATAAAATGTTCTAGATCTTTAAATTTACAACACAATTTTTTACTGTGAAAAGTTTATAAATGAGTACTCTTATTATTTTTCATTTAATATACGTCATATTGTATAAAGATTTTTTTTCATAAAGCACATTTTTCATGGCTATAACATCATTTTTAATTATACTTCCCAACTATCATAGATGTTTAGTCATCCAAATTTATGGCTGCTTGATTAATTAAGATGAATAAGATTTTACTATTTGTATGTTAATATTTTTACTTGGGTGAAAATGACAGTCTGTAATGATAACACATAGAATTGTAGAGTTTAATTGTAAATTTTCCTACTGCAGCATCTTGGCATTGCTAGTTTTATTGTAAATGTTTAATATTGATAGGGCTCTGTTTTATGTACGAAACCACCTGCCAGTGCCCGACGTGGATGAGAAATCATACGAGCTGGAGATATCTGGAGTGGGCATCAAAAGCACCACTCTTACTCTGGAGGATATCAAGAAGTTTCCCAAGCACTCTGTAACAGCTTGTATTCAGTGTGCCGGGAACAGACGCAGTGAGATGAATCAGGTATGGCAGTTGTTACTATGTTAGAAAATACAACAGCCAAGAGCACCACTCTCACTCTGGAGGATATCAAGAATTTTCCCAAGCACTCTGTAACAGCTTGTATTCAGTGTGCCGGGAACAGACGCAGTGAGATGAATCAGGTATGGCAGTTGTTACTATGTTAGAAAATACAGCAGCCAAGAGCACCACTCTCACTCTGGAGGATATCAAGAATTTTCCCAAGCACTCTGTAACAGCTTGTATTCAGTGTGCCGGGAACAGACGCAGTGAGATGAATCAGGTATGGCAGTTGTTACTATGTTAGAAAATACAGCAGCCAAGAGCACCACTCTCACTCTGGAGGATATCAAGAATTTTCCCAAGCACTCTGTAACAGCTTGTATTCAGTGTGCCGGGAACAGACGCAGTGAGATGAATCAGGTATGGCAGTTGTTACTATGTTAGAAAATACAGCAGCCAAGAGCACCACTCTCACTCTGGAGGATATCAAGAATTTTCCCAAGCACTCTGTAACAGCTTGTATTGAGTGTGCCGGGAACAGACGCAGTGAGATGAATCAGGTATGGCAGTTGTTACTATGTTAGAAAATACAGCAGCCAAGAGCACCACTCTCACTCTGGAGGATATCAAGAATTTTCCCAAGCACTCTGTAACAGCTTGTATTGAGTGTGTCGGGAACAGACGCAGTGAGATGAATCAGTTATGGCAGTTGTTACTATGTTAGAAAATACAGCAGCCAAGAGCACCACTCTCACTCTGGAGGATATCAAGAATTTTCCCAAGCACTCCGTAACAGCTTGTATTCAGTGTGCTGGGAACAGACACAGTGAGATGAATCAGGTATGGCAGTTGTTGTTACTATGTTATCAGTATACAGTATTAAGTATTTCTCAGAGGGACTCTATGAGTGCTAATTGTCTGTTTTTCAGTAGATGAATTACTTCTAAGTGCAATAATCTTTTTAATGGTCAGTATGTAAGAATGAACATACTATTTTTGTTACCGGGTACAGACATTTACATAATTTATTATTTCTCAATAGAACCCTGAAAAATGTAATACAGTCAATATTTGGGTTGATTTTTACAATGACGTGTATGTTATGATTGTAAAAATATCATTACTTATATTATATATAATATTTTTTTATAATTCCATTGTTATAGCTTATTACCTGAACATATGATTAATATGAATTAAGGTAATTATTCTGAAATAATTTTTAGTTTATAAGATTCATTTCATTCCACTGTATTTATTTACTACCAGCAAAAGTAGTGTGTTTGGGGGGATTAGTTTGTAGTAGATTTGGAATAAGTTAGTTCAGGCTAAATGAACAAATCTATTGTTTTTGTATACTAGTGTTTATTGCACTTAAAGTAAGTTAGTGTTGGTGATGATGCAGGTAAAGCAAGTGAAAGGTCTAGAGTGGGGATCAGCTGCTATAGGTAATGCCACATGGTCGGGGGCAAGACTATACGATGTACTAACATCCTTGGGTCTCAAGGAGGATGATCCCAGAGTGAGACATATTCAGGTAAGCAAGTTGACATTATTCAGTTAAAAATTACTATTTCACTATAAAATACTAACATATTCTCTGAGTTATTGTTTTCTGTTTCACTTAAGTATTAGTTGCACTGAAGACAATATTTTATTTTGTTCTATAACAAGAGTACTAAATATTAAATCATGTTTGACCATAGATTCTGTCACATGTCAGGTATTAAAAGTAAGATTTGTATTCATCTAAACCTTCTTTAGTTTTTCTGATAGTATCAATGGTTATATAAAAAAAAAACTATCTATACATGTTTTACAAAATTTCCAAAGGCATTTAGAGGCATATAAGTTATAACTTTAAAATGAGAAAATTTTCAAAACCCTTTCTTAAAATAAGATAAATTAGGGAAAAAACTTATTTTTTATCATTGGTCTTTTGGGTTAAAACTTGTGGTTATTTCACTACGGCTGGTTCTTAAGAACAGTGTTGCAGAGTGAGTATGATTGAAACACATTACAGTAAAAAGTGTTGTTTTCAAATGTAGTTTATTGACATATTAAGTTAATTAGAGCTATTATCTGTGTTGTAAATCATTCTTGCAGTATTTATTAACCTATATATTGTTAGTGCAAACATACTCTATAATATGTTTCTATTCTATGATTGTGCAACAAAGACATAATTGATAACATGTAGTATTTGATTTGATTTTCATAGCAATTCATTAGTTAACACATTCACTGCGGGTGACGAGCATGCTCGTCATGCGAAAATGGCGCGCCGGGAGGTGGACGGGCAAGCTCGGCATACGGCAGCTGCTTTCATATTGCCTCCGTGTGAGCTGAGCAGTTGCCTGGGAAGGCTGTAACACTCATAGCAAGGTGTGCCTGTTTCGGTGAGTCAGTTTGTGCGATTCGTCGCTGGTTCACCATTTTCGTTTGTTGTGTATGCTTTGCGATATTGTGTGAGTGGATTATAGTGTCTGTTGACTGTGTAAGTGTATGTACTCATAATGGAGGAAGACGATAATGTTATTGACGATAATTTTTCATCTGATGAAGACAATGAGTGGAGTTCAAACAGTTCTAGGGACGGTGAAGGCGGCGTCTCCCACCCCCAGTGGGCCGGTACGGCCAGCGAAATGCCTGGTTTACGTGACCTGCCGTTCACTGGTCAACCTGGCTTGCTCATTCCCATTCCAGGTGACAATAAACCAATTGACTGGTTCAATCTCCTTCTTGACACTGTGTTTTTAGAGAATATCATTAGACAAACCAACTTGTATGCCCTGGAACTATTTTGTGGCCCCGTTACTACTCCCGCGTCTCGCATAACCAAATGGAAGGACTTAGTGATGTCCGAACTAAATACATTCTTAGGCCTTCTACTGTTGACTGGCATTGTCAGGCTGAATCGATTAAACGACTATTGGAAAACTCATCGGTTGTTGAACTTTCCTATTTACAAGGAGTACATGTCTCGAGATCGATATCTTGGCATTTTGAGATGTCTGCATTATTCAAGAGTTGATACCCCTGATCACCGCAAACCTGCTAACGACCGGTCTGTTAAAATTTAAAATATTGTTGATTATTTCAATAATAAGATGCGACACATTTATTATCCTGACCGTGAACTGACAATCGACAAAGAGATGGTACTGTGGCATGGCAGACTGGTCTTCTGCCAGTACATAAAGGGCAAGCGCCACAAATATGGAGTCAAAATTTATTTCCTGAATGAACCCGAGGGACTCATGCTGCGCTTCCATGTTTACACGTCGAGCCATGACTCTTGTAGTGGCAAAGGTCATACTGACAAAGTCGTCATGAAGCTGATGAGTACTTCCTGGGGAAAGGCCATTTCCTGTTCATGGATAATTTTTATAATAGTTTTGTCCTATCATCCAAACTTCTACGTCACTCAACCTACACTACCGGCACCCTATGCATCGACAGACTCCATACACCTCCAGCAGTGAAGGCAAAGGCATTGGGCAAAGGTGAAACGATAGCGAACTATGCCCAAAGTGTCATGATTAGAAAATGGAGGGATAAGCTGACAGTAACCTACATCTCCACACAATATGACAACAAGATGGTCCAAACCACCAACAGGAGAAACCAAAACGAACGCTGCCAAAACCAATCATGTACTACAACTCTCACATGAAGGGGACTGACCGCTTGGACCAAATGATATCTTATTACCCCTGTGAGCACAAGACCCTGCGATGGCACAAGAAAATTTTTGTGCACTTTCTCCAAGTTGTTGTAGTAAATTCTTTTTACCTGTACAACATGTACAACTCAGATAGACTGTTCCTGTATGATATCCGAGTTCGTGTTCTTGAAGACCTGATCCCTCCAAAGGAAGCCCCACTGCTCATCACACCAACGCACAACAGTATGCATAGTCTCTCCAAACTAACGAAGTGCAGCAAAGGAAACGGCAAGTCAGTTACCCGAAGGTGCCGCATTTGCTACCAAGAAGGCAAGCATAAGGAAACAGTGTACTATTGTGCAGTGTGCCCTGATTAACCAGGTCTGTGTGAACTCAGTTGCTTTGATAAGTATCACGAGGACAAGTAAGTAGTTTTTAGTCTTTGGCGGTGGGTGGGGTTGTATACAGTTTTTTTTCTAATTTTTACTCGGGTAGGAGGGGGAGTGTTAACTGTTTTTAATGTTGTATATTTTTCAAACTAATATGTCATATATACATGTAATTGATGTACTATCTACGTGTCATTCATGTACTATATACGTGTAATTCGCGAGTGTTTGTGCCGAAACCTAGTGCGCTGCGAACACATACAATACGGGGACAGGCATCTGGTGCGGATGACGAGCAGACTCGGCACGGACATGACGTCACCTGTTCTGGCCAACGAAGCTTCTGGGATACCTTGGACAACCCTTTCAACTCCGTTTTGGGTAAGTAAAAAAACAAACAAAAATCCCACATTTTCTGTCGCAGATAATTTTGACATCCGCAGTGAATGTGTTAATTGGCTTGCACAATAAAATTGTATAATTTCATACTAACTTATTTGAAGATAAACCCATTGTCTGTTAATAATTACTCAGTCACGCCAAATTGGATAATTTAAAATCAAATCGTGGCATATAGAACATTCAGTTTATACAATCATGATCATTCAAGCAAGAATGTTATTACAATTTTGTTGGATTTATTCACTTGTCAACATTGCATGTATTTTCGGTAAAATTGATATCGCAGTTTCTTTACTCTCATGCATTACCAATAATGGATATAATGAGCTACAGGTGTGTGTAGACCGAAAGTGTCAAGATCCCTGTCCGGATGTGTGCCATGGTAATGCAACATATCACATCCACAACCATGTACCATATTGTACCTGCAAGCCTGGTTTCTCTGGCAATCCCTTCACTGGTTGTCAAGATGAAGCACTTCAAGGGTTTTGTATACCCATTGGCAGACCATCTGGCAGAAAAATTTACATAGTTGAGCGTTTTATTGCGGACAGCTGGCATGTTGCTTTTTTTACATTGCTAGGCCTATGGGGATAGACTGGCTAGCATTGACTCACAAGAAGATAATGACCAAATCGAGGGAGAAATTTGTAAGACAAATATACGAAACAAAGGATTCTGAACATCTGGGACCAACTTTGTGGTGGGGCAATGGATATGGTTTTCTTCTGGGCAGCCTATAAACTTCACAGATTGGAAATCTGTAGAACCCAACAACAAAGGAGAAAACTTTAAAATAGCTACAAAACATGATAGAAAAGGATCTATCCTGTAGCTTAGAGGCTTATACAATAACATAGCAGATAATGACAGCTGCTGAAATTGGCATGAAGAAGGGATACAACCGATACAACTGCGGAAGTCTTGAGTCTTGGTGACTCTTACTGCGCACAAGAAAGCAAAATATCATTTGTGGTATGAGCCACCCATACATGAATGATCAAAACTATAAATATACTTCTTGCTACTTCAATCCCCAACTAAATTGATAAATATATTGTTAAGTTACATTCCACAAAATAAGAGTAGTTCTGGTGAAATTTGTTAAGGTTCTTAACCAAAACTGTACTATGAGTCACCAGTGAACCATGCCACAGTGAATGTGTTAAATTAATTGTCCTTTGAAGAGTTAAAATAAAAATATGTCTAAATTAGAAACAATACCTTACAAATTTAAGCAAATTCTGCAGTCTTTTCTTTATTATTTAGTCAACATTTGTGTTTTGTGCTTTGCTTGCAGTTTGATGGATTGGACACTGATGTTACCAATGTACCTTATGGAGCCTCCATCCCTGTGGAGAAGGGAATGGACCCCAGAGGTGACGTGCTGTTGGCGTATGAGATGAATGGAGAACCACTAACAAGAGACCATGGATTCCCTATACGAGTTATCGTCCCCGGAACTGTTGGTGCTAGGAATGTCAAGTGGCTAGGTTTGTCCTTTTTGCAAAGTACGAGGTTGAGATGAAAAGTTGACGTGAATAAACTGAGTCATTTGCCATTCCCTCCATCACATGTTTGAAAAACAGAAAATTATTCAGTAATTACTAGTTTTTAGTACATTTTTAGTTTTAAGGCAATTAATAAATTGGTACAAACTATCCAAAACTGAGTGTTAAAAACTTGATTATATAACATTTTAGATAAATACAATTTAAACCATAACATATATGAACTAGATCACCTAATAATCTTTTAATAATCAATTTGAAGTAAATTGTGAATACCTCTACACCACTTCTTCATTTGTAATAGGTTTAATCCAATAATCCACAATATTCCCCTACAAATTTCTCATAAAAGACGTAAAATAAAAAATACAAACATTTTGATTATTCCTTTATTACATACAGCCCATTAGGGATGTCAGGAAATCAGGCAAACTGTATTCTCAGATTCCATTTTATTGTTATGCTAATTCACTGCTGTTCGTCACCTAACAAGATTACAATGATACCTGTGACTGAATAGTAATAGCATAGGAGGACTAGTAAATACACAGGATCTCACTAGTCCCAATGGTGTTCCTATACAGGAAATAGACCTAGGTACATACGAACAAGCAGTAGAATTTAAATGTTTTTCATATAAATCTCAAAATTAAAACAGAAAATACTACTTGAAACTTGTAACTTGAAAAGTGATTTATTCCAAAAATTGAATTCAGATGTGTCAGTCACTTTGTTTTAGAATTAGGAATGGTTCAATTCCGATACTTGATACCCAAGTGTTTGGGTTAATTAATCGCTCCACGTTGTTATGTCCTTTGTTGTAGTCGAGTATTTAGGTTAATTAATTACCTTACGGTGTTGTGCCACCGGCCATTTCATGTAAATCCGATAATTGGGTTAATTAATTGTCCCTCGTTGTTGTGCCGCTTGCAACAAAAAATCAAGAGTATCAAACAGATTAGATTTGTAATAAACCAATGCGGAGTTACAGTATGGTTTTAAGAAATCCATCTAGCATGAACTAATAATAAAAAAAAGCCCACTCCTGTTCCCTCTTTTTTGCCTCCATCCTGTTTCTGCCGTGATGATTGCCATTTACTATTGGCCTCTGGTCAGTCATAGGTGGTTGGTCGGAAAATGCAGACCTATTCTATATTCTGTAGTTGTTTTAATTTCTTTTTGTATTGACCCATCCTTAATTATTCTTAGGCACTCGTTGACTTGTCATACGTTTTATATTGTGTTATAGAATTGTACATTAATTATGACGCAATCAAGAAATTGAAATATTAATGGCGATACAATATTTTTTAGAAACGACTTTAGTCTTGTTTTCCAGCAATAAATAGCAAAGGAATCGGAATCGAATTCAGAATTGAGAATAAAGACCACAATTTTGGTATCGAAATAGGAATCGAATTTATTTGGATTGACCCAACACTAGTTAGAACATGATTTACAGTTTGGAGAAGACTGAAGTGAGGCAAAAGGCAAGTATCAAAGTCAGTCATGGATGGGCACAATGTGTTACTGGGAGTTTGTAAATTTGGACATTGTGTCCTTATTAACAATACTCCTAAGGCAGTTACAAACTGTTGTTTGGTAACACACAACAGTTTTATTTTCAATTTAAAACAGTGTACCGTGGAGGTTATAGGCTTCACACTGTTTAAGTTTTTTTTTTACTCTCCCATCATTGTTTATGTCAGGAAAGAGGGCTTCCCTAGGTGTTTGCGTTTCTCTAAGGAGGAAGATATCGGAAATGCTGTCTAGTGTGGATGTTGGCAGGGAGCATCGTGGTGGCTGAGGAGGAGAGTTTGTCACACTGGCAACAGAACGACTACAAGGGATTCTCACCCAGTGTGGATTGGCACAACGTAGATTTCAAAACTGCTTCGGCAATACAGGAATTGCCCATCACCAGTGTGATCGGTGAGCCAACCAGTGGGGCCTCTCTCAGACTGGACAAAGGCAAAATCAAGCTCAAAGGTAATTGTTGCAGGTGGTGTCTTTTTCTCTACTTGTAAGTTGTAATTGGGATTTAATTTAATATAACTTTACTGTCACAAAAATTACATCTTTTACGGAGTGAGCTTAGATTATAGGCTATAAAAATACAGGTGACATTGTCAGCAAATTATGTCATAACTTTATAACACAATAAATAAAACTAAAATTAATTTGTCGTCTTTATGTTTATGAATTAACATAGTTACACACTAGCAAAGCTGTTTTATTCACTATGTGAAAATACAATCTTAGAACAAATTAATTACTTATTAATAATTCGCAACTAACCTTTTATTTACAATAAATGTTCAAATTGTTCTCCCATTGCAGTTTGCCAGTGAGCTAGCCAGTTGAAGTAGCCATCCATAACATTGCGTAGTATTTCAGGAGGTATTTCTGCCGCTTCATGAAATATTCATGTAATATGCTAATTAAAAAAATGTCAGTGAAAATACATCGGAGGTTAGTAGAGTGAAACGCCGCCTACCGCATCAGAATACGACAATCCAGTCAGAAATGGCAGCGCATAATGTACTTCACAATGTGTACCTAAAACAACCCACCATTTCTGATTGGATAAACCTTTTGAGATGCGGTTTGCGGCATTCAACTCTACTAAGTGAGCTCTTTCAAATGAGGTATCACTCGACCCATGCTTTAATTTAAGATTTTCATGTTTTCCTCTGTGGGCCGTCCCCCCATGGTTGGCATGTCATGGTAATAGCAAGGAAAAATAGTTTACATAGCCATATGACACTGTGCAAAGTTTATAGATGTTATCTGCTATGGTTTGTAAAATATTAAGCCGTACCCAGACTTTTCAAACAACTTGTATAATTCTTTCATGAAGAGTTTTTTTTTTTGGTAAATGTCAAAATTCTAATAAACTTTTCTGTATTACAAAAATATTTAGAGCATCAGTTTACCTACTCCAAAACTCTATACCATAATTAATCGAAGAGTAAAACAACACATAATTAACTTCTTCCGGGTTTGTAAATTAACACTGTCCCTTAAAATAAGCATTTGAAAGCAACGCGTGTTTAGTCTTTTAGATAACTTTTCAATGTAAACCAGGACAGATTTCGTATCTAATACTGTGCCTACAAAATTACACATTTTTTTTTTCCATGGGGCAGCCTACTGCCATGCACTCAAGCCTCAAGGGCTTTTTGCGCACCCCGGAAACACACCATGAGGCCCACCAGTCTACAACTTCAGCAGTTCAACAAACCGCCGAAAACAACCTATCAAGTCCTCCTGAGAAAATTCACCACCCCTGTCCAAACTACCAAAGATGGCATACCGCTCTCCTGCTATTGCAGGGTAATCAAAGAGCAGGTGCTCAGCAGTCTCCTCCTGCTCATTACATCTTCCACAGAGCGGATCCTCCTGAAGGATGCCGACTCTGTGAAGATGCTTCCTCAGGTGACCATGCCCCATAATGAGACCAATGACCTTAGAAGACATTGATCTGTTTAATGAGAGAAGGTCTGAAGCCACCCTGGAGGAAGTGTAATACCATTCTACTCACTCTCAAACCTGGATGCAACCTCCACCTTCTCTCATGCTCCGCGCAAATCCATTCCGAGACAACCCTAGAGGATTCCCACCTTGGAACACCGCAGAACGGTTGAGGGCCCGTCATAATTGTCGCTGAGCCCTGGTTGGCCAGGGCATCAGCTCTTTCGTTCCCATGAATCCCCTCATGACCAGGAACCCAACAAACGGTTACATTGTTGATTCTGGCAAGGGAGGAAACGGCCTGATAGCAATCCCAAACCAGTTTGGATTTGATCACGCAAGAATCCAGCGCCATCAGTGCTGCCTGACTGTCCGTGAAAATATTAATCGTCTTGCTCCTATATCGCAGATGAAGATTCTCACGAGTACATTCCATAATAGCTGCGACCTCCCCTTGAAAGACTGTCGGATACGGACCCATAGGGACCACCAGCTCCCTACATGGTCTCACTCCCAGAATTCCAGCGCCTGTGCCGCTTTTTGTTTTAGAGCCGTCTGTGAACCATTCGAGCTCCGCTGGTGGAAGAGGTTTCCATCCCTCTGACCAATCATCCCTTGAGGGTAAAATAATCCTAAAGGGTTTGTCAAAGGAAAATGTTTGTGGCATCTGATCAGAGATCATGTGCAGAACATCCTCCTGTATCAGAGTGCTAATTCTGCAGTGCCCACCGCTGCAGCCCGACCAGAGTCCCATCTGCTTAAGACAGTAGGCACTCCTTCTGGCCATAGCCCGGATGACAATGTCCAGGAGGGCGAGGTTAAGACAACAGTCCAGAGCCGTGCCTGGCGCACTAGGAAAAGCCCCAGTGGTAGCAAGGCAGGCCATCCTTTGGATACCCGCCAGACGAGTTACCACTGTCTTGGCCTCCGTTTTTGGCCACCAGATGACAGCTCCGTACATTAGTGAAGGTCTGATCACGGAAACATAAAGCCAGTACAAGAGCCTCGGCTTCAGTCCCCAGGGCCCACCTATCACATGTCTGCATTGCATTAGAGACCACTTACCCCTGGCAATGACCCTTTCTAGATGAGGTCCCCAGTTTAGAACCCTATCTAGGATCACGCTCAGGTACTTGACCTCAGACTTCAGCTCAACGGGAGGGCCTTTGAATAGAAAGGGACCAATGCCCTCCATCTGTCGCCTCCTGGTAAAGGCAACCACAGCAGCCTTGGTGGGGTTGACAGTGAGGCCAACCTCATCGCACCAATTTCCCACCATGTTCAGAGCAGCATTGGTCAGTTCCATGATTGTTGTGTTGAACTTGCCACTCACAAGAATCACACTATCATCTGCGTACCCTTGTGCAAAGACACCGCTGCTATTCAAAGAATTTAGCAGGTCATCCACAACCAGGTTCCACAGAAGAGGAGAGAGGACGCCGCCCTGTGGACAGCCCCTTGTAGTCTTCGCACTAACATTTGCTCCCATGAGAGTTGTAACAACAACTCTATCCGTGAGCAAGGCCCCTATCCAGTCACACACCTGACCATCAGCACCACGTCTTGAGACCGCATTGATAATCGCCTGAGTGGCTGTATTGTCAAAGGCTCCTTCAATGTCTAGAAAGACTCCTATGGCTACCTCTTTTGCTGCCATCGTCTTCTCAATCCTGCATACCAATTGATGCAGGGCCGAGTCGCATGACCTTCCTGGAGTGTAAGCATGCTGGTTAGGATGTAGAGGTCGCTCCAAAAGAGTTCCCTCCCAAACAAACCTGGCAACCATTTTCTTCATGGTTTTAAGAAGGGAGGACCGGCATATCGGCCTGAAAGATATCATGCCCGCCCTCCCCTGCTTCGGTATGATAGTAGCATTACAGTATCTATATCTTGACCACTAAAAACTATTTTAATAGTTAATGGTTCTTTATTTTAATAGTTCGAAAATTTTACTGTCTGAGTATTTTAATTGTTCAGTCCCAACCTGTTTCGTTTAAACCACAATTATAGTTGTTCAAGATTATATTTTATAGACTTCATAAGTGAATGGTTAGATTCAGTTTTGACAGCAGAGGTGATATCATCATGATATTAAAGGATAATCAATATTTTTTGGAAGATCATTAATAAATACAAAAAGTATTAATGGGCCCAATATTGATCCTTTAAGGACTCCATATTTAATATCTTGCCAAGAAGATAAACATTTTTTATTTTTGTGAAAAATTACTGTTTTTGGCTTTTATTATTAAGTTATAAACCTAACCATAACCAAAACTTTATTTGAAAAATTGTAGTTTTTTTAATAAGATATGTGAAACACAATTAAATGCCTTTGACTAATCACAGAATACTGCAGCAGTACTATGAGATTCATCCAAGCCAAATACTATCTGATGGATAAGTTTTTATATTGCATTAGTTGTATCATGTTCTGATCTGAAGACATATTGATGAGGAGAAAAAATATAGTTCGATCCGAAGAAATTTACAATATGATTGTAAGCAACATTTTCAAATATTTTAGAAAATGAAACCAGAATTGAGAAAGGACGATAATTTATAGGATTTTCTTCTCTATCCCCTTTCTTAAATAAAGGTTTTACTTCAACATACTTAAGTTGTGAAGGAAACGCCCCTTCATCAAATCATTGATTTATTATACAACATGAAAGTTGAGAAATATGTGATGCAAAGTTCCTCATCAACTTTACCGATATTCCATTCCAACCAGCAGATATTTTGTTTTTTAAAGATTTAATAGGATTATAAATTTTAATAATTGAAATATGCCTAAAAGAAAGAGTATCATTTGTCCTATCACTCTTTTCAATAAATTTAATAGCATCAGCTGTATTTGATTTTTACATTTAAATTTGTTACAGTGTTTAAAAACATATTATTAAAATTGAGCAATATCTCTGCCTTCTTCAATAAATTATACTATACATTTTCAATTTAGAATAACTTTTTGAAAATGAATTGTTTTTTTAGTTCCTAGTTCAGTTTTTAACCGCAGACAAAACTGCTTTATTTTTATGATCAGATTTATTAATAAAATTTGCATTTGCCAACGCTTTTGCTTTCTTACAAAATGATTTAAAAACCAGTCCATATTGTTTGTAAAAAGCTATAAGATTTTGATCATTAGAATTTTTAACACATTGGAGTCTGGCTTGCTATTTGCTGTTTTTATAGCCTGGTCTGCATAAATTAATTGGTTTTCAGATTTTTTTTTTAGAAAACTGTTAAATATTATGTATATGATATTATATTTTCTTGAAAGTTCCATCTTTCCTCTTTAAATTGATATGCAAAACTGTATTCCTATAAAATCTAATTAATTTTTTAAAAAATTTCCAAACTTATCTTTTTTGAAGAAAAATAAAAACTCCCGCATGTCTTGTGTTACTTGAAAACTAACTTTTAAATAAATAAAACAAGTAATTTCAATTTTTTTAAAGGCATTTACTATATACATATTTACAAATAATTTTAATTGCCAAAAAAATTTCAAATGCTAAAAAAATTATTGTTGTCGTAGAGAGACTGACGACGCGCCAGGCCACGTCAGTGGATAAACAAAAGCCTCAAGCGGGTATGACGTAGTAGCGCCTAGCGGAATTTTTCTGAACTAACCATCAAAGCTGGCTTTCTAATGCAGCAGACGGCACTCGAATATCACTCGAGCAACTCCGTATATCAATCGGCAAAGCTGTGCTCGAGTCACGCTCGAGCGCCGGCCGGGGGTTTTAAACAATGGCACTCGAGCGTAGACTCGAATGTGTTAACTAACTTATGAAGATATCTTTCTTGGGCCCTTTATATCCTATTAATTTTAGTGTTATAAAATTTTAAAGGAACACGTATTTCAAAAATATATACTAAATTGACCCAAAAATTATTAAAATTGTTTTGGGAGTTCATGGTGTCTGAAATAGTTCAATTAATTTTACTGAGTTCATCTAAAAAAATACTATTGATATTTTTTGTAAATAATCTGGTTTTTGGTAAATTTTCTTATTTGTTTCTCAGTTGAATGATTTTATTATTTGTGCTTTAAAATTTGCATTATGATCAGATAGTTGAAATATTATCAATACAAGTTTTAGAATTCTGTGTTACTCTAGTTGGTTCTGAGAAATAAGCTAGGAAACCATAAATAAGTAATTGTATAAATTCCTTTCTTTGTGACTCTTTCTTTGGATTATTACTATACACAAACAGATCAACATTAAAATCAGCTGCTATATACATATTTTTCTTAAGACTTTTGTTTTGTAAAAATTCTAAGAGTGATTCCAACCTACTCATAAATACTAAGTAATAACGTTGAAGTCCAGAAGTATTCCGTATAAAGAAATTATTTTGCAATTTATAAAAGGTAGTTCTAAACATGAACATGAGCCTTCAAATACATATATAGGTACAATACAATCACACAATCAAATACAATCACACAAATCTTTTCTTTCAAGAAACTTGAAATCATTTTGAAGCATAATACAAGAACCTCCTCAACTTAAGCTCTCTTCTCTGCAGTAACTAACTGCCAATTTATAAGCTTTGATGGAATTTAGAACAAGAATTTCGTCTGCATGAAGCCAATGTTCATTTATACAAACAATTTGAATATTAATTTTCTCTAAAATTAATTGAAGGTCATTTATTTTTTACGAAATGTCCTTTTAATATTGAGATGCATTAATAAGATTAAATCCTTATCATAAAAGACACTGGAACTTAAAGTTTCATTGAAAAATACTGTTTGGGGTCAGAGTAGGAAAACTTACATTATTTGAACATGTTTTTACATCTTTTAACTGAGTCAGGAATATTTGAATTAGCCTAGGGTCATATCCATATGAATCACTTGAAGATAAAACAGCTATCACTAGCTATATGTCTAGGGCAGGCTTCAAAATGTTTATTTAAGTGTGAGGAAAAAGTGTTTAAATAAAAAAAAAATCTTTAGAGCCATTAGAGCACAAACAGTTGCACTACTTCATAGCCCTCAAAACACTAGCCTACATGCACTTCTTTGAAGGGTATAAAAGGATGAAAGTGACAAGTCTGGGATGGATGTTCCATTGTTTCCCATCCTAATGCAATAAATTTTTACCTTGTGGCTCTTAGTCACATGTAACCTGGTGTTGTACAGTAGAATATCATATCTACTCACAATAATATTGTGCATTGTGATTTCAAATAGAGTTATGAGCAGAAATTCCTCAATGAGATTTTATACTGCCTCATTGTTTACCTCGGTTACAGTCCTCCTTGGGCAATGAACATGGCAGCTCTTATTCTCAACCTTTTCATGCCTTTCAGAAAATTTGTTGTACTAAGCAAACACATGGGTCCCTGTCAGGGTATTGTACGTGAGCTGTGCTCATAATCACAGCAAAATTTGGTTGGGCACATCCCTTTTATAGCCAAAAAACTTGATTATAATCCACAGCTCCACAGAGACTTGTACTTCATGTCTTTTGATAGTAAAGGGATCTGAAAGAGTTGCATTCATTTCCCCCCTCTCCCTAATAGTACAAGTTACTTGTGAATTAATCGATTATTGGACAGTGATTCCTTCAAATTGTTTTTAGATAACCGGTCCTGTTCATATTTGACACACCCTTGTAGATTGGTTATTTTTTCTTTGTTTGCCACCATTTTTCATAAAAACCGTTCTGAAAAATAAATATGAAATCAAAAGATTTCTGATTGTTTTCTAGTAACATACATTGTACTGTACTAATGACTAATGTTTCTCTAGTCTATTGTGAAGATTGTATTTTGTGTAGGATATGCATTCTCCGGAGGTGGCCATCAGGTGGTCCGAGTGGATATAACAGCAGACAAAGGACAGAGCTGGCACACAGCACAACTAATACAGGAACCGACACGACCTCCACGCCATTGGGGCTGGACGCTGTGGACAGCTGATATTCCTGTTGACCCTAAGGCATCTCAGGTAAATCAAATTAGATGAACGGTATACAGGGACTATGGTTGATAACTTTTAATGCAAAGTTGAGTCCAACTCCATTTAACCTTCCACTAGTGCAGTGTCTGGAATCTGAGATCCACATCTGTCTAAGAGATCCAAAAGTCGGTAACACAGAAGCTGAAAGCGAAACCTTTGCATTGTTTTTATATCTGAGATACCTAGATCACAAAGTCATTTTTAATCTATATAATGATGTCTTCTCAATGCCTCATCAGGTGCATAATTGAGTCAGGATGGCTACCTGACCGGGAAACTGGGAACAAGCCGGGAATTTAATGCATTGGAGAAAATTGGGAATAAGCTGGAATCTTCCTGTAGAACCGGGAAATTCCCAAAAACAGTGTTTCTGTTTCTAAGAAATAATGAAATAAAATTTTACAGCTCCTTGAATTAATCTCAAAAAATATTATTTTTACACAACATGGTCCGTGAAACTGTCAATGGAAGATCGACATATGTTCGTGAGCCCCACCTGACACTGGTTAATCCAATGTTGCTTTTACTAGTGTAGTGGAGTTTGTCTTGGTTAGTTTTTATTTTGGTTGATTCTATCTCTATGTGGAATTAAGCCCTCCATACATGTAATGATCCATTGGATGGTTAAAGTCAAAGATATATATATATATATATATATATATATATGAGTACATGCATGTATGCAATAGTTGGACCACAGAGTAATTGACAAAAAATAATTTGGAAGGAGAGCAGAGAGCACCTGTCAGGCAAAGTGAAAGTTTGTTGAGAATTAGTATATGGTTTAGCCAGTATATTTCCAAAATTAAATAGAAAAACATGTGGTGTGCCTCATGAAAGTGATATGAATTAAATATGTATATAATTACAAAATAATCTTCTATTTTTAAGAAACTTTTATTCATACATTCTTTTGTAATGTAAATTTAAAATAGTTTTTACTAGTTTAATAAAAAAATATTTAATATAGATTCAATAAAACTGTACAAAAATAATTATATCATCATATAAAATGTAATTCATATGTGATTTTTCCATAAATATAATTTTAACGCTTTAAGAGATAGTATTTTTTATAATGGGTTGTACGTTTTCTATAAGGATTTTTTGGATGGTTCAAGAGTTACAATATAATAATAATACAATTGAAAACTTTTGAAACGTTACTATTTGTCATATGTATACCAGTAAAACGTTTAAAACCTTCAATAAAGATTTTTTATTTATTATATTATATGGTGTGGTTTTTAAGGGTTGCAGTTTTGTAATGAGTGTTAAGTTTTCTGATAATTAATAACAAAGATATAACACATTGTGAATGCACCAAAGCTACAAGTTCATTTAAAGCCGCTATAAACTTTTTTCCTATTTTTTGGGGTAGTTTTAAGTATTATAAGGTTAGAAAGTATTTAAATTTCATACATTAAATTAAAAAAACTTGAAAAGCACACTATGCAACATATTTAAACATTTCAACTTCAAAATTCGTAAATCTGCAGTTTTCGAGTTCTATTCATACAAGTGTAATTTTTACCCCAAATTGCAAAAAGGCACTTATCAAGACAATGTAACTTTTGAATTTGAAGGTCATATGAGGCGGTATGCAAATTTTCAATTAAATCCATGCAATCCAAAAAATAAGTGGGAGCTTTTACCTCATTTTCACTTTTAGTGACTGTACAATATCACTTCTTCCCAATCTATGCACTCCTCAGATCCTTGCATCCTTTCTTAATTATTTTGTACTATTACCGTCTGTTCTGGGGCTTTATTGGTTTTCATCTCCTTAATTGTCTTTTCTACTTCTTCTATACTTGGTTCTTCTACTGCTGGTTGAAAATTATAAATATACAGACGTTAGTATTGTCTGAAAGCTTGTTTTCCACATTTAACAGATTGTCAAAATATTTTCTTCATTTCTCTAGTACTTTAGGTTTTCCCACAACAATTTTCCATCTTGTTTTAGTCCAAAAGAGCTTGGCTTATGATCTTTCGTAAATAGTTTTATTGTTCTATAGAATATTGTAGGATATTGCCCACGTTCAGCTTCTGCTTAGTCTATTATACTGTTAGATATGGTCTTCTCGTCTTTTTCAGTTGTTAATTTGTTTTGTTTAGAAACAATATATTGTTATTTAGCTTTTTCTGATAGTTCTTGCAGCTGCCTTATTTTCAAATTTCTGCTCTTTTCAACACATTCTTCGTAATAATTAATTACAGTTACACTTAGTCAGTTGTAACTTGCACAATGATCTTTTAGACCATACTGTGTCATTTTGTTTTAGTCACATTGGGAGGAGTTGAAATACCGTTTTCCCCTCCCCCCTCCTCAACTTAACTTTCCAAACAACTTTAAGAGACAGGTGTTGAGGTCGGCAACTGTAAAAATCATTATAAGTTTAAACAGTCTTAACCCTTAAAGCGCCGTAAGCGCATATGCACGCGAGGATCGACTTTGCTCTGAACGCCGTAAGCGCGTAGACGCGCAATATACTTGTTTTTACTATTTTGCACTGTTAGTTCAGAGTTTGTCCGCTAGACTGTGAGGGGTGCATGTTACAGTAGTGTAGCGGGGCTGTGCCACATCACGTGACAATCTTTGTGTTTATCGATCGATACTGAACCGGTTTTTGTTGAACAGCTGGCAGTTTGGTAGTATTGCTCAACGCCGCAAGCGCATTTACACGTACGTCACTGCCTCGCCCGGCAGCTCTTGTGTTCTTCTTCATATCCTGTTGAAGCAGTGCGAATAGTTGACCGGTAAACTACTGTGTAGTTTTATGTGTTATATGATCATCTTTTTATGAAATTTATATATTTATAAACTTTTGAAATAAACAGTTTCTTGAATGGCGATAAAAGTCTTTTTTCCTCATAAAAATATTTTTACTCCTTATATTTATAATTATGTATTTTGGCTCTTGTTCCGAAATTCTACATTTATTTTTATTATTTATATATAGGCTTGTTTTTACTCCAATAAGTGTTAAAACCTTTTATTTACTTCTATAAACATCTGAAAACAATTTTTTAATTATAAATATAACACCCGTTTTAGGACTAAGAATTTGGAAAATATTTGGTTTTCAAATTTTTGGCATGTAAATTTAATTTTTTATAATAACTTTGTATTAAATATGTAATATACTTATTTTCTAGTTCTATTCTAGTACATATAAGCACGCAATGTCATCATTTATATACATAATAAAAAAAAGGAAACAGCAAGCATTGGGTAAAATTTATAAAGAAGCTGGAACGCTACATAGTAAATCATGTGTATTTTGGGCAATAAATATGATAAAAGATATTTTTTTGCAGTTTCTGTTTTATTTTGTTACCTAAAAAAAGAAATTAAAATTAGCGTTGAGAAAATCTAATTTTAATTTTTTTATAATAAATGAGCGCTAATCCAGAGTTTAGCTGAAACTGTTTGGCGCTTTAAGGGTTAAGTGTTGATAAAAATAGTGCGTCATTATTTTGATTCCATGTGACTGTGAGTGTGTGTGTGTGTGTGTGTGCGCGCACACATGCATGTGCGGTAAGACTTTTATTATTACAGTTATTTGATTCAATATTTTGCTATCTTTCTGTTTTCTGAAAATGACTGTGGATGTGACTACATATAAAGTAGTAATATTTTGTACAGTATTATTGTTTTGTTCAAGTATTGATAAAAAGGATCCTGTACAATTACCAGCGTTTCATACATTAGTTACTAATAAAAAACCCCAATGTGATGAATAAAAAATTAATAAATTAATAAGTACAATGATTAAATACAATTAATTAGTGTATTTATTGTTCCATAGTAAACTACCTACGAAATTTGTAATTAAAACACTTATAAAGTACCCAATCAATTCGAAGAAATAGTATTAGCTTGTCTTGTAGAAATTAAATCAATATCATTAGAAAAGTGTTAATGATTTACATAATATTTCAGGTAGAGTTTTGGGTGAAAGCTGTTGATAACAGTTACAACACTCAACCTGAGTCATTCAGTCATATATGGAATCTGCGTGGTGTTCTGAACAATGCTTATCATCGAGTAAAAGTCAACATCATCAAGTAACTTTATTATAATATTTGGTGTTCATATTTATTGTTATGGTGTTTATAGAAGTTTTCTTAGGGCAAGGGTTGATGTTTTACTGATATACGTACCTGCTACTACAAGTTTAACGACACTATTGTGTTATGATATTAATAGAATAGAATTTTTAATTAGATCTTACATATTAAATATATAATGAGGTTCAACCAGTGAGTAGATGATAAAATCAGTGGATAGCCTTTTTTAACATTAATCCTTCATGTATTGCTGTGAAAATTACTTTATGCATTTCTAGAAACCATAAATGAAAATAACAATTCTAGTTTTGTAAATTTAACAACATTAAGTAACTTGTAACATTGGTATTTATTTATTATTACTGTGTTTATATGTTATTATGGTATTTATGAGTTTGTGTGGTGGTTTATGTTTTAACTGATATACGTAATATAAATAGTGACATTATTGTGTCATGATAACAGAATAGTGGGTGTTATAATATTAAGTTAGATCTTTCATATTGAATTCATACTTAGGTCCATTCTGTAGGTAGATGTTGCAATTGATGGACAGTCTTATTTAACATTATTCCTTCATATTTTGCCTTGAAAACTACTCTCTAGGTGAATTTGTGCCAACTACTGAATATGAAAATTATGTTACAGTTCTATAATTTTGAAAATTCAACATCTACAAGTAACTTTATTATGAAATGGTGTTTTGTTTTGATATGGTGTGTTTTAGAAATTTGTGAGAGAGGTTTTATGTTTTTACTGATATACGTATTATAAGTTTAATGATACTATTTCGTTATGCTAATGAAAGAATATCAGGTATTTTTTTAAGAATTTTATGTTATATTTTTCATTTCAAATTTATTTTTATTTGAAATGAAAATAGTATAATTGATTAATAATTCTTGTACATTATTCATTCACATTTACCCTTGAAAATTACTAAATAATATTGTTTGCATTTGTGTTAACCACATGAAAATATTATTACAATATCATGGGAGCGTTAACAACACACAACCATCAATTTCCTGTTACAGTTTACAAACTTACAGTTGTTAAAACAAGTATTACAAGTGCGATCGAACATAAATTTTGTGTTGTAATTGAAGTAAGTTGGCAGGGTTTTTTTGCAAACATGTTGTAACCAACTACTGCCATAATCCAGCACCTACTTTTTATGTATAGAAATCATGAAATTTCATGTATATATATATATATATATATATTCACAAAATTCTACAGTCTGGAGGAGTTTGAATCTGGCAGCAGTGAACTTGATTAGTTTAAATTGACCTAATTTGTTGAATTCTTTAATTATTGTTCTTTTTAATGTATAATTTCACTTAATGACAAACAAAAATGATTAGGTTAAGATTGACTTATTACTGTTCTCAATGAATATGTAATAAAGATTTATGATTATGATTATATATATACTTCATTTACACATAAATTGATATTATTTTGTTGCTCAATTTTTATAGATTATGTTTTATCAAGAGTTGTTGTTATTTTGTAGTTTATTTTTATAAATATCTTGTTTTGATATTATTAATAAATACAAAAATAAAAATAACATTGATTTTGATGTTATTTGACACTTACTATATGTTGTATCTTTTAATCCAATTAATTTAATGGATTCTGTATCTTTCATCATTCCATCTTAGAATTTAGAATTAGAATTTATACAGAAAACTATATTGGACAAACACTGTGCTAGCACATAAAGAATTTAGCATCACTACCTATGCAACATTTAAGTGATGATGTTTTCAATGAATTTGCAATGACTTTTTTAGTGCTTCGAAATGACAATGCAATATTTGGTTAATTTTTCATTCAGTTTTTAAAATATTTAAGAAGTCTAACAACATTTATTAATAACTAGCTGTTATCCACGTCTTCACACACAACTTTTAAAATTGAAGTCCTTAGCATATTTGGATAGAATACGTAAGATATAATATGAAGGTGTATTATTATATTTAAGTAATCAAGCATACATCAGTTAATTATTATTTTTAATGTTCATGGTAAAGATGATCAGAAGTTAAGGGACTCACTCTTATAACAGGTTTTCTGTATGTAGGAGCATTTTTGGTTCAACTGAATTATATTATCGATGCCACAGCTGAGTCTGCCTTGTCTTGATGAAGAAAATATATATACACATGTAGGACTGTGAGTATTTCGATAAAAATGTGTCTACTTCGGTTGCTGTTTGAATTTACTTCTAGTCTAACGTATTTACAGTGTCAAATTTGAGTTTGCCGTATTGTCCTGGTGAAAAAAATATACTTATATACTTAGGACTAAAAAGCCAACTATGGTTAAAAACTTCTACTCTTGATATAAGGGAGAAATCCTTTATGAATTCATTACATTTCAAAATAAGTTTTGGTTTTGCATTAAGAGGTCTTGCTCTTTTTTGGACTTACAATTCTGGGAAAAAGGGGGTAGTTGAGACATATTAGTATTCAGTGTTCATTTCTTTGTTTGTTTTTAAGCCACTGCAAAACTGCCATATAACATTGTCAAGAAAGCCAACCTGTTTTGATTACAATGCACATAAACATTCACAGCTTTGTTAATTTAGGTAGGTTTTATAACAGTGTTTTAATATTATTTCCAAAAACAAACTTCAATCAAAATATTTTCAATACTTTCCATGTTTTTATTTGTCATTAGTGCAATCTGGGATTAAAATTATTGGGTAACTTTATCCCTGTTATCTGCATTCCATTACTGTTTAACACGTTCGCTACCACTATGTTAAGAAAAGTCATATATATATAGACCAGCCGGCTCAAATATGAGCCGCACGGTTTCTACCCGTGGACCGGCGTCCCAAATATCCGCCCCTCAGGGCACCTCAAATAGACTGACATCCCAAATTTACGCCACTGTTTGCGTGTCACTATTATTGCCTTGAAAAATCACTGGTCTATTTTAGAGGCTTGATACTTTTGTATTGGTCTATGGGGATGTCTGGCTCACATGTGGGACGCTTGGTCTCTGGATATCTTAGAAATCACGTCCTGCACAGTTGGTAAACTTGTTCATTGTAGCCTACACTGTTCTTGTTGTAAATCTCACACCATGGGCTTCCTTCTTCTGAACTGGGGTTGAGGGCCTATACGAACATCCTAATTTGGGCGGACAATGTCCTGTAACCGTTTTGAGTGCATTTTAAGATGCTTACGGTTTAATGACCCAGACACCGACAACACAAACAACAGAATGCATAAAATTGAATGCATGAAAGCGTATTAAACCATATCTTAGCAAACTGAACTAGACTTTACAGCCCTGGTAAGTCGCTTTCATTGGATGAAGCTATGGTCCTCTTTAGAGGAAGACTGTCGTTTCGGCAGTATATTTAAAAAAAAGTAACAAAATATGGGATAAAACTTTACGAGCTGACTACATCAGAAGGATACATTATAAATATTATAATTTATCAAGGAAAGGGGATTCTGATGGACACGGATAAAGGCCACTCCTTTGAAGTGGTCAAAAAGTTAATGAAGGACCACATTGGCAAAGGCCACACACTTTTTCTTGACAACTTTTACAATGAAATGAAATGAAATGAAAATTCTCTTTATTTTTTTCAGGCGAAGTTAGGACTACATAGTCCTTTCTTACACTTAACCTGATTATTAGTATATGTAAGTACAAGCCATTTGTAATCTTCAAAATAAAAATTAAATCAACAGCGTTTAAAAAATAAAATGAATATTTTCTATGAATTCTAAAACTAACAACAAATCACTTAACAAAAAAAAAAAAAAAAAACAAGATTGCACTCTTAAATTTATACTGTGTATAAAACTAATATTTGATTATAAAATAATATTAATGATACATTTTAAACAAAAACTTAGTCAAAATATACAACATTACAATTAAAACATTCTATTTTTATAAAAATTATTTACTTACACTCACACATTCATTCATTCTGTCTGCAACAAACCATGACTAGCGATCCTCGGGCACCACGGCCGCGGACATCCGCTGCAAAAAATACAACTTAACAGCCGAAGCAAACCGATCCCGGCTCTCCAAAGATTTTAAAGGATCTGGAAGAGAATTCCACAAACGGCAAGCAGACACTACAAATGATTTATTAAAGACAGTCATTCTGTGGTGGGGGATTCGCAATGTCGACGAGCCAGTGCGGGTGTTCCTTACGCCTTCTCCAATAGCAATGAACTCAAAATCGTTTGTAAAGTATTTTGGAAACCCGGTTTTAAGGATAGAAAAAAGTAAAATTAGGATTCGGAAAGCTCTTAGATCTTGCAATTTTAACGTTGACATTAGTACATAATAAGGTGAGATATGCTCATCTCGCTTTATATTAAACAAAAATCGTAAACAATAATTTTGGATTTTCTGCAATCTATTATTCAAAACCACAGTCATGTCATTAACCACGGCACAACAGTAGAGGAAGTGGGGAAATACGAGTGATTTAATCAGTAAAAGCTTTATGTGGTGTGGTAGAAATCGTTGCATTCTTTTCAGCGTATGAACTGCTGCAAATACCTTTTTACAGGTACCTACAACGTAGTCAGTCCAGTCCAGCGTTTTCGTAATTGTCAATCCCAAACTTCTGACACTACTACAAAATGCCACAGCCTCTCCGTTTACCAATATTTCACGTACATTGTTAAAGTCAACTGTATTCAAAAGTCTAAAATGCCCAATTATTATGGGTTTAGTTTTGTCCGAGTTGAGTTTCAGTCCGTGCTTTTCAGTCCAAAGTACAATCTGTTGAATGTCCAAGTTAATGTTTTCAATAGTTTGGTTAATGTTACTAACACTGCTGTGAGCATATATCTGTAAGTCATCAGCATAAGAGTGAAACTTCGTATGTGTCAGTACCTTGCTTATATCATTAACATATAGTGAAAAAAGTAAAGGGCCAAGAATGGATCCTTGTGGAACACCACACGTAACAGGCTTCCAGTCAGATCTAATGTCATCAATCATAACACACTGCTGTCTTCCACCTAGATAAGATCCCATCCATGTAAGAACCTCGGTGGAAAATCCTATATGTCTCAATTTTTCTACTAATAAAGTGTGATTAACAGTATCGAAAGCTTTAGAATAGTCAAACTGTACTAATACAGTGCACTGCCTTTGATCCATGGCAAACCGGATGTCATCTGTAATTCTCAATAACGCAGTTTCAGTACTGTGATACTGTCGAAATCCAGACTGATAAATGTTAAGAATATTTTGCGATTGTAGAAATTGAGTAATTTGGCAATGCACTATTCGTTCAAGACCTTTAGATAAAGCAGGCAAGATGCTGATAGGCGGAAAAGCAGGTGATGGGATCTTGTTTAGTGGACGGATTTGGGCAATCTTCCATATATCAGGAAAAATACCAGTTCGCAAAGATTCATTAAAAATTAAAGTAAGAGATGGAAGTATAGCGAACAAGACACGTTTCACCAGTCGAATTGATATGTCATCAGCACCAGTTGCATTGGTACTGATTCTGTTGATTACATGCAGGACATCCAACTGCATCACTGGCTTAAATTGAAATAGAGGATATGCATGCTCCGAGGGGGGCAGACTTTGTAGTTGGTTGATGTAATTTTGCACAGCAACATTATTATTTGGTTGAGAAATTAAGAGAAAGTAATCATTTAAATCATTCAAGGGAACTTGGACTGGGACTGAAGAGGGCTGCTTGCCAAAGCCCAACTTTTTCACATTACGCCACATGATCGTTGAAGTCTGTTTCTTATTAGCAAATAACGTGTTGATGTATCTCAATCTAGAATTTCGAAGGCTCTGCTTAACCCTGTTTCGGAGTCGGCGACACTGATCCATGGCCACCGCATCACCAGTCCTCCTGGCTTTCCGGTAGACTGCGTCTCGTTGAGCCATTAAATTTAAAATTTCTTGAGTGAGCCAAGGCACTGGGCGCCTTTTATTCACTCGTTTTTTAACAATTGGAGCATGCTTGTTGAAGAGTGACAGAATCAATGAGTTTAATGTGGCAACCATTTCATTAACGGTCGACTGAGTTTCTACAGAGTGCCATGGTGCTTGAAGTACATCTTCTAGGAAGACATCCTCATTCAAACGCCTAAAATCCCTATATTTCAAGAATCTTTCAAAAGGCTTAGGCGTTTTATAGGAAAGCACACAGAAAATAAGATCATGTTTTGAAACTGCAGGGATTGGAAGTTGCCCTTTGTGAACAATATCATTAAGATCGCTAACTGCTATAATGTCTAAGAGGGTGTGGGATTCAGCAGTGTGGTGTGTAGCGTCCAGTGGTACAATAGTCATGTTGCAACAGTTACACATAGTAGTCAGTTGTTTGTAATCATTGTTCTGTGTTTTCATGAGTAAATCAGTGTTCATGTCACCCATGATTAGGACACGACTGTAGCACGGCATCAGGCGCAAGAGAACATCCTCAAAGTCAGTCAGATGTCCAATCTTAGGAGGGCGGCAACAAACTCCCAGAAGTAGGGCATCCGAACCAGACAATCCAATTTCTAATAACAGATATTCTGGTCTAGCCGAGTACTCCTGTGGTGAAGCATCCAGTAATTTAACCCTTAAAGTTTGTCTGGTGTATACCGCAACACCTCCACCCCCTTTATTGATTCTGTCGTTTCTGTGGAGGACGTATCCACTTATTGATACCTCACTACTGGGAATACTCGGCTTTAGCCATGACTCTGATATTAAAATAATGTCAAAAGTTTGCTGCCGAAATATAGCACTGATATCGTCCGCGTGCCCCCTCAATGACTGAGCATTAATATGGGCAGCTTTTAGTTGTTTGGGATAAGGGGACAGTTCATGTAGCAGGACTTGAGCGGTATCAGGCGGAGGAGTGGATGGGGGAGGTGAAGGAGAAGCCGGGTCGGAGTCACTGTCAGCCGCCGACATCCCCACAGCTGAGCCGCGACCGCCCCGCCACCAGACCACGCTGCTACAGACACACATACACACACATTCATACAATCCTTTCATTTCAACACAATACATCACTATGAAAAAAATAAACAAATATTCCATGTTAGATACGAAGTGAACAAAATATACACAGCCTTGCACTCCATAGATAATACCAATAAATATATACAGTGGTACTAAAATAAAATAGGAGAGAGAGTAAATAAAATGAACATCTAAATAATTGATACCTGATAAAATTGAAATAGTATTAAGTGTGAAAATGGTATGCAAATAAAACAAATTGAAATAATAAACTTTTCAAAAAGTTGTAAACAAAATACTACTTGTTAAACACGAATAAATCAATCATTACGTATACTGTATACAACATATATAACACTAAAAATTCCTACAAATAATATTATATTGTTGTCCTAAAACTTAATTATACACACATATACACACACTCACTACTAAATTACTAAATTTAATACTGCATACAACCTCGCAAGAACATGGTACCTGTATGCCCGCAATATATATCCAATGCCTGCTAAATATAATCTTGAACCCAAACATACAAATACACACACACACAGCTCTACACCCACACATACAATTAAAGAAAAATATTTACTTATTTTTAAGACATTAGACATAAGACATTAATCTACTATCTTAAATCATTACATTTCGAATATTTATGTCGTTATGGAGATGAGGAGAGGGATAAAACACTAATTGTCCAATGACCATGTAGCCGAGCCCTTTTTCTTCTCAGAGGTTACCCAGTTAATGCGGCCGTCTATGGTCCAGACATTTCGCGCCCCATGCTTGGCGATCGCCTGCTGGAGCAGCTCTCGCCGATGGAGCGTCAAGTCCTCCCTAACGGTCACTGGAGTCCCCTTCAACTTCTTCTTGTTATTGAAGACCTCCCTCCGTACACGGTAGCTGACAAACCTGACGATGATGGGCCGTGGTTTCGCCGGGCCGCGGTCATCAGGTCGGCGAGCAGCTCCGACGCGGTGGGAGCGATCTATGTCGGCCAGGCTAACACTGACTCCCAACCTCTCTTTAAATAATTTTACCATCATCTCATCTGTGTCCTCTCCCTGTTCCTCCTTCACACCAAACACCCTCAAGTTGTCGCGCCGCTGATATTGTTCGAGCTACAATAACATTGAGTTAGCGTAGTATCTCATGAACAACAAGACCAACATTAATGGTACTTTGCGGTCAACTAGAGCTGGTAATCCGTAGGTTGTGGTTCAATCAAAGTTGTAAAAAGGGGAGTCTACCAGTCTCCAAAAGGGGGATGTTACAGTTATGAAGTGGTGTGACAAAAGAAATGTGTTGACCATTTCAACATCAAATGGCCCTGAGATGGAGTTGGTAACAAACAAAAGAGGGGAACAAACAATGAAGCCTAGCATGGTTGTCCGCTACAATAAAGGTGTGAGTGGGATCGATCGCAGTGACCAAATGATCTCGTATTATTCCACTCCCAGAAAGTTTCTGCAATGGTACGTCAAAATTTTTTCCAGTTGCTAGACGTCTCCCTGTGGAATGGTGTCTACATTTTCTCAAGGCTTGCCACCAAGACAACTTACCTGAAGTTCAGGGACATAGTAATAAAAAATTACGTTCATATAGAGCCCATGCCAAGGAATCCTCGCTCCAGCCACTGTTCACAGTCTGCTCATACTCCCGTGAAGCTGGAAAAGCATCTGAGGTGCCATGTTTGCAGAGAGAGAAACCAGAAGAGGAAACAAACATTTTATACCTGCACCGTCTGCAGAGACTCAAATAACAAACCGTTTGGCCTATGCATGCCAACTTGTTATAACCAGTGGCACAATAATTAGAATATGAATGTGTGAGCACTTAAATATAATGTAACATGGTACATTCTAAATATTTGTGTAAATTTAATAACTTATATAAATGTTCACTTATTTTGTAAGATAGTTATAAGATAGTTATGGGTTAACAGTCGTGTATTATGTCTTGTAGAGTAAAAAGAATCCCATTTGTGTCTTTGTACCATGAAATAAAATAAACTTTATTTCTACTTTATTTCTTATATTCTACTTTTTGAATTTCTAAAATTAAAATTCTTGTAGGCCTATAGCCTAAGATATGTATAATAGGAAATTCAATGAACATATTTATATGACCCTGTTGTTTGAGCTTTTGTACCATGAAATAAAATACTCTCTTTTATAATAAGATATGCATGTTTGATTGAAACTTACCCTAAAACCTACAGTAACTGAGCAAATAAATAGTGGCTCATATATGGGGCGCTTGGTCTATGTTAAGATTTTGATGCTATAGACCGAGTGTCCATATATGCACCGCCGTAAAAATTACGCAAATCAGCAATATATCAAATAAGAACAGTACAAATGTACATTTTAGGTTATTTTGTTGAATTATAGTTCAGTTCAACAATATTTTATCCTTGGTCTGTGGTTAGTCTCACACCAATTATTCTCGGTCTGTGTATCTGTGTAGAACAACTACATTTTGTAACGTTGGTCTGTTGTGGTGACCCGAGCTGCACAAATATGCGCCGCCTGGTAGCGAACGTTTTAAGCACTATGTACTTAAATATTGTAAAAAATTAAAATGTTAACAAATGTTCCAGCCTCTTTGACGAACTTCAGCTGAAACATCAAAGAAGGTTTAAAATGGTAAACAGCTGATTAATGTCAGTTAAGTTTGTATTGTGAAATATTAATATTATCATTATTTTTCCAAATTTTAAAGTTTTCCAGGAAAATTTTCTGATCTTTTTCTTCTTAAAAATCCTTGGATTTGAACAAATATTAAAAAAAAAGAATTTACCAAATTGGTCCAGCTGTTCTCAAAAGTAGTGCAACACATGGGGATTCATTTTTATTTATAAGATGGTTTTATTGCAGTGGTTCTCAAACTTTTTACTTCGAGCTCCCTTGCATAATCCAGCTGTAAGCCGGACCCCCCTAAATATAAGCGTACTATATTTTACAATAGAATAGTATTTTTAATTTTACAGTACATTTTTATTTAGTAGTTAAGTTTTGCACATTCTATGCATATTTCATTAGAGTCTAATAAAGCAATTGGTTTAATCATAATCAATCAACAAATTGTATTCAAACAATTACAATTTATTATTTATTTATTTCGGTTACTACAGTACATAGGCTAATTGTCATTTGTAACTCAAATTTCAACTTTGTGCTTGTTTACTTTCTGTGTATAGTTTGTTGAAATACAGTGTCAGTTCTGATAATGCTACTCTAAGTTCATAGGCCAAATCCAGTTTTGAGCAACCTCATGGCAGCTAGAGCAGAAAATCCAGTTTCACAAGAATAGATTAATTAGTTTTTTCACTCAAAATTTTGTGTTCTTTTTGTACACCATTTCAGAAGGATATGAGAGAAGATTCCATAAACTTAATTCCAAACCCAGTGTCACCTAGGTGGTCAATAAGATTTTCTTTTTCCATTATATTGAGGGAGCACTCATCGACTGAGGGTTTAAACAGGTTTTGAATCCATACAATTTCTTTCATGCAATTTCTTATTAAAATATTTTCCAAAACAATATTTGAGAATTTCGAAATTTTTAAGAAAGTAGTTGCAATAGTTTTAAATCCATTTCTTTAATCATAATTTTACTATTAGGAAATGGCTACAAATTGTCACTTTGCAGACCGCCCATGTACAAACTTAGTTTCTTTATAAAGCTTTTCACCTTTTCAGTCCATTACAGAACAGTCCATTACAGTTTCCATTTTTTCTGTAAAGACATGTTCTGTATATTTATATTCTAGAAGATATCTGTGACGTATGCTAATCGCAGCAAAAATCTGAGTCAATGAATACCGTCGTTTTGGTGGTTTTCTGAAGCAAAAATGCGAGGGGAAAAAAATGCGGTACTTTGTGATTATACCGACCATACCCAGACATGAATCGTTATTTGACATTTTGCTTCTACTGATTACTAGATTAGCGTAGAACAATATTTCGTCAATATAAAACAGGAATTGTCTTATCGCAAACCCCTCCCCATCCTCAGACAGAGGTGAAAGTCGAGCGGTCTAGTAGATAACGTGATTGCAGAGTCTCGCCGCCCGTTCAGCTGGTGCGTCGCTTTGTTGTACTTCCGTGTTTTACCTCTACATTTCTCCAAACACAAAAATTCAATAAAAACAAACATTACCAAACTAAAACTAAACTCTTTATTGAAAAAACACTCAAAACTTGTTTTTATTCTTGATCACACTCTGCCATCCAAAATGCGAGTGCCTCCGGCCATCAGCGCGGTCTTTGGTGCTGCCCCGCGCTGATGTCAACGAAAGAAAAACATCCCTCAAGATAGTACCTATCAGTAAAATATCAAATTCTAGAAGGTCTGATCAGAAATATAAATTGAATTGTAATGGAAAGGCAATTATGTACCGTGCAAATCATATGATGCCGCGCGGCCTGCCGTAATCGGTATTCTCGAGAAAGATAAGATAACAGCGACAACAATACCGATCACAATATCTGGAAATGCTTGTAAGTTTGTAATTTTGTAATTAAAGAGTTGTTTTTTCGTTCTATCATGTTTGTTTCTATAAATTTATATTTTTGTGTTCTTCATACTGGTGTGGTCGGTATAATCCCAAAGTACCAAAAATGCAAATGCTTAATTTTGTTTAAGCTCAAATATTCTGGTTAGAGTCTTTCCTCTCGATAACCAGCAAGCTTTAGTTTGAAATGGTAAAGCTGTGTGTTCTGAGACCATATCTTCACAGAGAATCTTAAAAACTCGAGACTTAAAACACTGCCCTTTAATGACATTGACTGGTTTAACGTCCACAGGTAAAATTTCATTATGTTCCGGGGTTATACCTTATGATGCTAAAGCCTCTCTATGAAATTGGTTTCAATTTGAGGGCCAATGTTATTCACAGAAAAAATTCCCTTTGTCCAAGGTAGTTTTCCATGTTTTTCCAAACCATATCAGGGCATTTTTTGTTCCTAACTCTATGAGGCCTAGGCCTATTGACAGTGCTAGCATCTCCATCACCAATGTCCTCTTGAATTTCTGTTTCACGTTCAGAACCTGAACTATTTACAACAAGAAATTCCTGCTGAGCAAAATCACTATCAAGTTCACTGTTCCATTCAGCAATGTTTATAGTAGTCCTACTTGTACTGGTCATTTTAGTTACTTCTAACCCATTGTAAACAATTTGTGTACAGAATATAAAATATTTTAGGCCTAGGCCCAGTCTAAAACGTATCACAATATTCCTAACCTACGCTAAAAACTTAAACAAACCCGTTTTGATTTTAATAAAACTTTGAATGTTTATGCATTATTTTGTTACAACACGAAATGAAAATGAGAATGAGACGAAAAATAAAAAGCACTAAGATTGTAAAACAACTTAATAAACCGTTTCGAAGAATGCACAATAAAAACAACCAATTCGCAACAACAATGTGACTGCTTCACTACTGTGCAGTTGTCTGAAAACAGCTGGCTAAATATTTATTTTTACAAATCTGTTGTGAAGAAATATCTAACGTCTTTTGAACACCTATCGATATTACTATTAATCCAAACAATAGATTGATTCTTCTCCTTTAAATTAGTATATGAATCGGTATTTCGATAAGTATCTTATTGATGTCATGAAACGTACGCTATTCGTCACGACTCAATCTCAGTGGTACTGCCAGGTCAGTACAGCATACGTCACAAACCGTTGATGGGTTAATAATTGTATTTTTAAGTATTTACATAGAATGCAATTAACAAAGTCAATGTAACAATATACAGAACTAAAAATATCCATATCATAACTTAAATAAAAAAATAATGTAAATTAAAAACAATCTACAACTAGTAAAAGGAACACATTCAAATGTAAACACACATACAAAATCACACAAATGTTATATATAATATTAACATAAAAAATAAAAGACTACAGTTATAAGTTGTGGTTACTCATATCACAGATCATAACTCTTCTACTCAATAAAAAACATTTTCTTTTAACCAAATCCCTATGATTGCTTTACATTTATTTAAGGGTACAGACCTTGCGTTTTCTGGTAGTTTGTTAAGTTTTATCTTAATAGTTCATTGATTATTTTTTAATGTAATTTAAAAACAGTAATAAACACATACAGATGTAAACAAAAAAGATGTACCATTTGTTGATTAGTATTTGGCTCCTATGGTCTATGGAACAGTAGCCTAAAGTTTGTTGTGAAAGTTTTTTAACACTGTATACTAAAAATATAGCTCTATGAAAAACTAAATAAATGTGCTTTGTTTTTAAATTAATTTTTTTAATTATTACAGAAGATGGAATTAATTATAGTTGCTTTCAAAAATAATTTTATTGCTTTCATCTAACAGAATTTTATTACAATTTTTTCACATACTAGATATTTTGTTGAGGTTGGTATGTCCTTATTTTACCTTATTGTAATACCATCTCATTGATGAATCTTTTTAGAATGTTAGCTCCAACAAATTCTGTACTAGAGTTACTATACACAATCTTCAAATTGCGTAAGTACAGTGTGATAAAAGTACCTTATTTGAGATCAGTACCAATAGCTACCTTATGACTATGTACATGTTTAGTACCCAAACAGACTAATAGGGAGAGATAATATTTTAATTGTTTTGATATCTCATACTTAGGAAAAATAAGAGTCACCACCAACATAGAGTGGCCAAACTGGCATCCTCACAGATTTGGTCAATCTTCTATTAGCTGGGTTTTATTTTTGGACTTATGCCTGAAGCAAGTGATGCACCTTAAAAATATTAGAATACACAGGTTACAATCTTTGTTGTCGATGACAAATGGAGTGTTTTGGACAAATTATGCACTTGTTAGAAATTCTGGTTTAAGAAGTTGACATTTTAGTAGGACATATAATCAAGCTGATGTAATCTATGTTTCCTTACAACAAAAATGTTCCATTGGAGAACTGAAGTTAATTTTATCATGTTAACAGTTTGTTAATATGATGTAAAATACAGCTCCATGCCACCAACCTAATTTGAAAGTATCATTGGAGAATGCATTTTAGACCTACGCTGTTTGATCAGATCGTTGTCAATAATAAGGGTAAAAGAAAACAAAACTATTTTTTTAAGTTGTACTTGATAAATTTAAAGCTATATCAACACTTAGATGAAAGTAGTGCAGAAGCGAAAATCAGTTTAAAGTTGAGTGTTTGTGAAAGATTCTTCTAATTTGAGCCATGACAGTGGCAGTTGTATCCAATAGTCACTAATCTATCCAGTGCTGGAAGGGGTAACTATGGAATCGGTCTGTGCTACTTGTGCTGGCTCGCTCCTTGTCACTGGACTCTGTGGTCGAACTGGCGTTGGAGTTGTTGGGGTCATAGTACTCAAATACTAGTGTGAAACAAGCCAGCATCATCCCCATCACTATCAGTGTGTACACTCCTCCTGGAAAACTCCTTATCTTGTTATGTGAAACATCCATTGTTAAACTATCCTACCTTATCAATCATGTAGATCTTCATTAATGCTTAAAAGTAAAAAATCCATAAATTACAATTCAATTAGCTGGTCAATACACTCAGTGGAGGTCTCATGAAATTAATTTGATATAATAATTTGACTAGACATTGATAACACCTAGTTATGTATTTATCTTGTTAAAATAAACCTACATTTTTGTTTAAAGAAAAATAAAAGGTATCTTGTAGATTTTGGAGATGGAGGTAGGTAAGCATTTGTAAGTAACAAATTGTGGAAAAACATTTTTATCTTACTGCACAAATAACTGCTTTTTTATACTTATGTAGATCCATGAATTGATTGGTTTTGTCACATTATAACGGGAATATGAAAAATCAGCTGGTGTAGTTTTTCCAATGTGCTAACCTTAAATTTTGTTATTGTTTTAATACAACTAAATAACAGCTGTATTTGATACATAAACTTGGAAGTATGACTATTTTTAGTTATTATGCAATAACAATTAAATAAACAATACAAGTTTTAATTTTGTGTTCCATATAATAAAAAATGTTGTTTATCACATAGAGCAAAAATGCCTTTTACTATTAATCGTGTATATCTGAAAACAACCACTTTTGCTCCCAGTGATGAAAAATACTTAACCCAACTTTCAGGTTCTTATGCAGCTTTCGTTGTTGTATTTTAATAAATATTTAATAAAGAAATCAGTGCAATGAAGTGAGAGATAAAGATTGGAGAATGGTGAAAATGTAATAATACTGGAATTCCTAGAATTAACAAAAGGAGGGGTTAATCGAGACAGAAATGTAATAATATCCAGTCTCAAAACCAAAACAAACGACCAATGGGAAGCCTCTAATTAATAATGAAGGGAGTTTTTGCTCTAATTTGTGAGAAAATGGAAGAAATATTGTTGTAAAAACATTAATACTTCTAACATTTTTCATCCAAATTAGAGCCAAAATTCTCAAGATTACTAATTTGAGGCTTCCAATTAATAATTTATTCTGGTTATTAAAGTCAGCAGAAGGCCAAACTGACAGAATTAAGCCTTCATGAAAGCCTCTTAACAGTGTAGATCATACTGCTTTCAGTAACAGCAAGTTCTTCCACCTATTGATTTAGGTAACGGAAAGTGTGTTAGACTTAATGACCGTCTACATCCAATTAATGTTTGGGTGAACTGTGGGAAATATATTGATGAACAAATACATTCAGTTGCTTTATTATAGGCTTAACTGGCCATAGGCAGACCATCAACAAAATATATAACGAAATTTTGTGAACTTTGACAAACTCTAGTAGAGCGAATGTTGTGGTGGATGCAGCCAACCTTTATGAAAGAACACATGGTTAGAGTGAAAAACAGATGTGCCAATTGGGATAATAACTTAATCAAATCTGAGTGATTGTGCAGGCAGTGATTCATAAAAAATTAAATTTTGTTGAGATAGGTCACTGTTCTTGAAGAAAAAAACAAATAAAAAACATTAATGCATAGAAGACCAGTGTAGGAAAATCAATTACTGACTCTATACATGGCCAGTGGATGTTGCTTAACTGGATGTTCGATGCTGCTAGCAACTGAGGATCAATCAGGGAATCACAAAACCTACTTCATTATTGCAATATTGTTGAAATAATATGTTCTCCACTACTGTATGACCTCAAGGAAAATGTATTGAAATAACTATTAAAATCTGTACGAGAAAGATTGAGTCATCTGTTTTGTTAAAAATTTAGATCTACGATTTAACTATTAATTAGTTAAATATCAATACTTTAAATTAGTTTTCAAAATTTGTACAATATTTGGAAAAAATCTCCCAGATCCATTTGTATAGCTCATCAGCGATACAAGTAATAATTAACATTAATTAAAATATAAAATAACTAATTATTAGATTTTAGGTTGTAATTTGAAATGATTTAAAATCCATCCCATTACATGATGGTGGTCACAATGTGGGATGAAACAATACAAACATTTTGTACCTTATACAGATTGTCGCCTTAAACGTGGGACAAACTTTTAATAATATACCCTAATTTGTGAAACAAAACTAATGAATACTATTACAAAACAAATTTTTCTTACTTAGTATATTGAGTTCAGTCACATTTGTCAACCACTTACCGATGTTACTGAGGTATATCCCTTCCTCTTTAGTCAAGTCATCATGATGTTCACAATCCTTCCGTTCTGGGTTCTCATCCCACCAAACCTCCTTTAGCTTTTCCAGGCGTCTTTGGTTCAGTAGATGAACAATCCTGATTCATCAAATAAAATTTAGTCAATGAATAGGTCTACGTGAGAATTAAAACTTCCAGAATGGAATAGTAATCTGTGAATGGTTTAAGGTGATATTCAGGTTTTCAACGTGTGATGTAGACTTTTGTGAATTAAGTTTTTCTTACAATTGGTAAACTAGTCTTTATAGTGAAGTTTGTGAAAAAATAAACACTATACTATATTATATTCTCGTATTTTAATGTAAAATAGACTCAGTAAAAGCCTGGCTCTGTTTTTTGCAACATCTTTTTTTCTGAAATTTGGCAACACTGGATACATAAAATTGAATCCCTCTATGGTTGACTAAGTGCTCAGTGGACACAAAATATTTCTTCTTTGTGTGCTCTTTGTAATATCTTTATGTGAAGAAGGTTAGGAATATCCTTCCAATCTGGGAAAGGTAAGCCTGCTTTTAGGTCATAAACTGACATTTGAAAACCTTTTTGCCCTATTTAATCGTGAAAACGATCACATAAGTATTTTGTTGAGCGTATACTCTCTAAAGGATTAAAACGTCCAGATTTTTTACCTGTAGATATTTTATAGAAAGAGACTACAACAGGTCATAAACACAATGGAACTGCAGATGAACATAACAAAACAGATTAATGGCGTTGGTATAAACACACCAATAAAGGAGCCTTAAATTTGATATCTTTAAATTGTGTAAATGTAATGAACAAGACAACCATTTTGAGTAATGTACAAAGTTAGTTACAAAACTTAGTATCAGGTAAAAATAACTGACCAGGAAACACTGACAAAAGAATGTTTTTACTTCATTGAACATTAAAAATCTATGTGCTCAGTGATATTATTGGGCTTCGACGTGAGGGTTTATAAAGAGTATATAAAGGAGTGGCCACTAGAGTAGTTATGGAAGAAGCCTCAAAGGCAACATACATTCAGTACAATGCACATATTTTGTCATTTGTGTGTTGTAACCAGTTGTACATGTGTTATCTTAATACGAAACACATTTTTGTTTATCAAAGTCTTAAAAACTTTAGTGATTGAGTAGCAACATTGAAATCTTGTAAGTGTTACCATTGGTTTAGGGTTGCTGGTTGAGGCAGTGTGTTCTTGTTAAATATTTTTGAAACCACTCAGGTAACTCTACAAGAACCTTGCACAGAGAGACCCTGGCTTTGGTGGACAAAACAATACTGTTAGTTTTTAGAATAATTGTGGGTTATATTCTTATATCTAATCTTAAATATAATCTATATACATGCCAAATTTCATCTAAATATGTTCTCCTAGTTTTTTTGTGATTGCATTGTGTAATTTCAGCGTCTTAATTGGGGTGGCAAGGATCACTGGGATTCCAGAGGGTATGAAATAAGGTCAAAATGGAGGTCTGGAGCAGTTAGTAGAGAGACTGTATAAAATTGTTGGTTTTTAAGCTTTTTTGAACTATTTTCAATTGACTGAATGCTCTGCTTAGGCAATTTTTTAAATTGTATGTAATCTTAAAGTATTGTTTTACTTGTAGTAAAAAAATGCAAAGTTGTTTTTAGTTGTGAATTGAAATGAGATTAAGCCGTATTCACTCACGCTTTATTCAAGGTCTCCTTAATAGGAGAGTTCTTCTGTAGAGCAATACCCAAAGGTAGTTTTCCAAATTCTTCACCAACCTGGAAAAAAGAATATTTATTCACTTTATCGGTTACATTTCTTATAAATTATTTGTAATTTGAACTTTTTAGATCATTTATATCTGAAGTTGTTTAGCCAATTTCCAAATATAAAAAAAAACTACTTGAACATTCCATAACAAAGTTTGCATAATCTTATCAGCATCTCCTCTTTAACAGTCTTTGTCTTATTGTGTGCACAATCCTCTTGTAACTTACTTTGGATGTTTCGTCTCTGTAATAGTTATTTTATATTTTATCCACAGACAGTAAAATTTATCTAGACTCCATCGAAACAGTTGTTAACTG
The DNA here is from genome assembly GCF_021130785.1 of Homalodisca vitripennis. Classification (NCBI taxonomy): domain Eukaryota; kingdom Metazoa; phylum Arthropoda; class Insecta; order Hemiptera; family Cicadellidae; genus Homalodisca; species Homalodisca vitripennis. Next base: position 135,309,817 of record NC_060207.1, read on the forward strand.
TTCTTAGATTTATACAGCAAACTATTCTTGTATTTATATATAATAGTAGAACGCTTTTGAAAATCACACAACTAAGTTGATTCAAATATGTGTTAAATACAGAGTTAAAATCCAAATAATTAAAAATTAGTACAAGTTTCTCTAAGAAATGTACTATTTGTAAAAAAAAACATTCACACACACCTTTGCTGCTACCTCTCTGGCATTGCGGTTTCGTCAAACTGCTCTTGTAAAACCACAATATTTTCTAAGTGCCTTTTATGTTTAGAGAATGTATACTTATGTTTTTTAAATTCAAGATTTGACTATTTCCTATCCACATTCCATACAATACATAATATCATGCAATACATATCTAGGTATTAATCAATATAGTGCAAGCTAATAATGTATCTAATGCTTATTCCACAACAGTGAGAAAATTATTTGCAAAAGCAACTACTTTTGTTTAATATATTCTATTTTAATTTCAATACATTAAACATTATGTTATTTTTTTAATACTGAAACCCAATGACATCTAACCAATATGTTCATTTAGCGGAAATAATTTCTAAAATATTTTTAAAATATGGAGATTAAACCAGTATAGTTTGATAAATAACATCCATATTTTCACAAATTATAAAACTTTTAGTGAAAGTGCATTTCTATAATTGGGAAATTTTAAAAGATTTTAAAAACTAACAACTGAACATTAGCTGTTACTGTACAAAACAATAGATTTGTTTTGTTTATGAAGTCGACACCATTTTTTATTTAAAACATATATTAAAATTAGGAGAGTTAAAAAGTAAAAACACAGACACTAATTTTTTTAAAATGAGTTTTTACAGGACCCAAAACGTTTGTTAGATTATAACTCTCCGACTCCATCAAAATAAAACGTTACTAAGTAATTGTAACAGGAATTGTAAAGATTGGGTAGTTTTTTTATGAGGAATTTATTGTTGACAGTTTATCCCATACACATCAGAAATAAGCTACTGTCATCTAGAAATTTCACATTGAAGGTAGAGTATAATAATTTGTGAGTGTTATAACTTTATTTATTCAAAAGTTACTGCTATCACTGTGATGATAATGAATTTATTGGCTTATTTAAAACTTGAATGCCCACTATCTTGAAATTTTATAAGATACAGACATCCCATGAGAAACAATAACTGTTTAAAATCATTTAAGTTTTTAAAACTCAGTTGCTACCCCATTTTTAAATGTAGCAGAGATAGAATATTGGACCACTGTTAAAATATTAAAGGCCCCTTTTAGGAATACATATCTATAATCAAATAATGTACAAACTTATCCAGCACACTTATACTAAAAAAATACTGTATTAAGCATGCTTTAAATCAGTTATGAAGTGTGATATGATTATTATGTTTGGGTGAGTTGTTTCTGTGATTTACAAAGCATTGTACAATCACTAAATGGTAAAGAAGTTGAAAAGTCACAAGATTAAAATTTACTGTTTGATAATTCTGGCATTTTTTATTGTAATCTACAGTGATTTGTTAGTGAGAAGTAGTAAGTTTTACAAAACTATTAACTATTATTTAAATTTTGTTTTTTGATGGCTGATAAACGTTCAGATATTGAAGGTAAAAATTCAAGACAAATGTGTCAAACTTTTATTTGAATTTTTGACTGACTTGTGAATTTGTCCAAAATGTATTCAAGTGCAATAGTGCAATAATTATGCCAGAACTAATTATAAGAAATCATAAATTACTGTGTTATAGTTATTGTTTTTAGTATAAACCTTGCGTTACATCACATAAGCTATACAACCTTTCAAAGGAGGATTGTTTTGGGATTTGGAGTTTATGACTGATGAAGATATAAAAACATTTTTGGTATATTTTTCATGAGGATGGTTGTATTTGGTAAATAACTATAACATCTATTAAATATTAAAACTTTGGTTACTGGACAAAAATGTAAAGTTATTATATTAACTCTTCATTGTACATCCATTAAATGAAAGTAGAATTTTATTAAGTTACAAAATGTATAGATCTTAAAAAATTTCCCAAGTATGATTTTTTTTACAGATTCATTAAATAATATTCAACCATGTATATTCTGTTAATATTGACCGTCTGTAATAGAACATTATCAAAGTACTAAATTATTGCTAAATATGTAATCTTTTTTAAGACATTAAAAGAACACTGCTATCTCAAATATTTAATTATAATTATTTCAAAAATGTTCTTAAAATTGTTGAATACCAAAGCTTATGTGCGTGCAACAAGTTTCTATTCCACTATTGTATTGTAGATTAACCTTGAAAAAAGCTGAAGGATTCTTACCATTTGCAAATCGCAATTTATGATGCACTGATAACGTATATTCGTGCCATCTCCTATATTAGACAAAATATTAGAGTTTTACTATAAAAAAGTTCAGTACAAGTTCTGTTCTAAAAATAAATTAAATTATGACTAGCACAAGACTGTTGTGTTCTACTAAACTTCCAGTTTATATTTTGTATAATTGAAAAATTCAACAGGGATGGGGGCAGAAAAACAAATTTCTCCAGTCACATATTTGGAGTAATTCAAGATGATATTTCAAAAGTAACTTATAATCATCATTGCGTTCCAGTTTAGGAGTAGTTAAATAATTTAAAAAATCCATACTAATCACTGCTTTTGTGATTTTTATTAATTTCTTCGTCAATTGGCAAGAATGACTCATTGGTGGACAAGTGGTACGTGCTGGACGGGTTAGGAGCGGAGCCACTTTATCAAAGGTGGCTAAACAAACAATTTCTGGGTCACTATTTGAGTTAACTAAGACATACATTCATTTGAAAATTTTTGTTGCTCTATTAAAATTCGTCCATGCAAACAACAGTCACCAAAATAATTTCTATTTACGCGATCAGAAAGCCATTCCTCAGGGAAATGCAATGCACCACAATGGATACACCAAATTTCGAATGGTCATAAGACGTGATATTGCACAGCTGCAGTAACGGCACATTTATATGTCGGTAAATAGTTATTACGTTCTAAGACCCTACGATGTCTTTGTTCTTTTAATCAGTATTCTTGTTGCTCGTCATTTTCGGTAGCTACACGTTGTGACGCACGCTGCCGCAAATCTTACAGACGTCGCTCTCGTTGTTCATTATTTTCAGTAGATACATGTTGTGCCGCACATCTTACAGACGTCGCTCTCGTTGTTCATTATTTTCAGTAGATACATGTTGTGCCGCACATCTTAAAGACGTCGCTCTCGTTGTTCATTATTTTTAGTAGATACATGTTGTGCCGCACATCTTAAAGACGTCGCTCTCGTTGTTAATTATTTTCAGTAGATACATATTGTGCCGCACATCTTACAGACGTCGCTCTCGTTGTTCATTATTTTCAGTAGATACATGTTGTGCCGCACATCTTAAAGACGTCGCTCTCGTTGTTCATTATTTTCAGTAGATACATGTTGTGCCGCACACTCTTGTAAAATATAAATCATGAGACCTTTCTGCTTGTATAATGTTAGTTAAGGTTTGCAGGCATTTGACTTTAGCAGTACATGTGGGGAAATAGAAAAATATATTTAATTTTAAAAGGAGTGAAGTAGTCATCAACTTATATTAAAATAAAAATTTCCTCTCAGTTTGAACCTTCGTTAATTTATATAACAAATTTAATTTTTACTCTTTGGCATTTCAAATGAAACATCAGCTGAATACGTCAGATGTTATTTACAATTTATATATATATATATATATATATATATATATATATATATATATATATATATATATATATATATAAACACACAAGAACTGCTCGTTTAAAGGTATTAGATATAATGGTACCCAGGTTCTCTTGAAAAAAATTGTATATATATATATATATATATAAAATGTAAAAATTACAAATAGTACATGATAGGCTAAATTTGTTACTATGGTTACGGTTATTTTAAAAAATTTATAAAACATCATTCTTGGACTAAATGTTTCCAATATTTTCCCAAAATTTAGAGAATTATATTCACTACAAAACAATAAATAAACTAATAACCAATTTCTAATTTTTAAATTTTTGAAAAGTTGTTTCAAATTTTAAATAATGCAAAACATATACCATACTCTGATAATTCCGTATCGTCTCAAAACTTTATTAGGTTAAACAACTTATTCTCATTGGTTTAAGGAACAATAACAGGATCATATTGCTACTGAACTCATGGTACAATAAGACAGTAAGAGCCGTGGGGGAACTGGGGAGAAAGGTCTGCTACTCAGTGGTTCTGCTGATGGGCTATACTTCAGTAGAATGTATGTTTTAAAGATAAAGTGGAGTGATGAATAGATTAGATTTGTTTGTGGGGAGGGGGAACTTTTGAACACAATTTTTATGTACATAGTGTCTTATGTTAAAAATAAATTATTAAGTTGTGAACAGTTTGTATCAAAACTATAAAATTTATTTCCATAGTTAAATTATTTTTATAACAGTCACAATTCATATATTTATAATATTTTTTACCAACTTGTAATTTAATATTTGATATAATGAAATGTAGATATTTCTTTCATATACACATAATTAATTAATGTTACATTATTCTGCAGATTCTGTAATGATCCTAAGATTAAGAAGTAAATACTAATTGAATTAATTAGAAAGTTAAGCCTAAATATATTTAAATTTAAATCAATGTAGAAACAGTCTCATTGATTACAGACTTGTTACATTCTAAAAGTTAAAAACAGCTTCTGTTCATAAATTTATTTTTAAAATCTTTCTAAACATCCCATTCTTAATTTTTATTGAAAGAATGTACCGAGTAGAGGGCCTATGCACTTTATGCCACAAATTAGATTCTCTAAGTAAAAGTAACTTGTTCAAACATTTAGCAAATTTAATTACCTAAATCAATTAATTTTGAATCTCTGGAGTTACACAAGTTTACTTTCTAATTTTATGAAAGAACACAAAAAGTTTCAAAGTGATTACAACACTTCTTACCATTTGCAAATTGCAATTTATGAAGCACAGATAGCGCATGTTTGAGTTGTACCCTACATTGAAACAAAAATATTAGTATTTTGAAATCTGTAGGTTCTATAAATTTAATCAGTCATGAATTTATGTATAAAATATAGTTTTATATATGATTCTTTGAAATTTTATGGTAATTGTCCATCTACTCAATGAGCAAGTGAGATCATTATTCATTCAATCACCTGATAAGAATGTAAATATGTAGCTGAAAAACAATTACAAAAATAAAAAAAGGTGACATCATTTAATGTATTTTTAAAACTTAAATTTTAATTGTTTTTCTTAAGTTTAATATGAGCAACAATTGAAATACATAACTGTAAATGAAAATTGTAATATATCTAACCAAGGTCATATTTTTCTGTTTCATTATTAACACCAATAGTGGTTACATTATTATTAATAAAACAATAAACATTCTAGTCAAGTATGAACTCAAAATAAATAAATTTAGGAAGAAAAATTAATGCTTTCCATATATACTATGAAGACAATTCTAAAATTTAAGAGACAATACTAGTTAGGGAATTTAAAGCTTGAAAATGAATAACTATGACAGAGTTATATAGCATACACTGTTTTGTTGAGAATATTTTGTGGACTAAACATATAGCGTATAAAATTTGGATTTATTTTCATATTCACCTGACTTATTACTACACGAATAAAAATAATGGTATTAGCAAATCATAAAGCTGTAAAACTGCAATTTTCTTTTTTTGTGATATTAATTAAATGGCTGTTTGTGTAAAATCCTCTTCTTGAAAGAGATTACTTTCGAATTTCAAAAGTTAGGAAAAGTTTAAGTTGTAATATTATAAAAGTAGGACAGAAGCTGATGTGTGAATTTCTGGTTTGAAATGAAGGAATAGTTAGCTGTTAGAAGATAAACGATTTCACTATCAGGTAGCAAGGTTAACGTCGTTACTCTCTAAGCAAAAGAAAATTGCCTATATCATTCAGCTTCTTCTTAGAAACAAATCAGGTGAAGATACTGTTCAATTTAGTAATTTATAGCAAACTATATGTATTTATATTTTCACAAGTATAAATATTATATAAAAAAATTTGTATTTTAACCCATATATGTACTATAGAGCAAGAAGCCGGGAAACTCCATGGATATGTTAAAAGATGTTTTTAGCTGGTTGTGGAGTGATAGGATATTCAGAATGGGTGTGATGTGGAATTAAGGCTGCCTCTGTCTCTAATTGGAGCAAACAGGTGGCAAACAAATGACTCCCCCAGATATAGTCTTTGATCACCCACCCCAGCCATCATTCTTCATATTAATTTAGAACACTGACCTAGTCACTCTCACCCCCAGTATCTCAAATTGTACGTTAGTGTTGTGCCATAGCTTACACCTCCATTGGGTAGCCCAAATGTAAGTCACATCAGTTTTAGCTGTGTTCATTGTAAGTTCAATGGGACAGGTATCAAAACACTAAAAGTGAACCCCTCTGGGTAGCTTCATGCTATTAAGACTTACAATTAGTATTTTAGAAATTTTGCATCACCTTATGACTAGATTTGAAAACAATAATTTATGTGAAATCTCACCGATGTAAGCAAAACCGTCAGTAGAAGACTTCGAGGCTAGAACTCTCTCCACCGCCTCCTCTTGTGTGCTAGGTAGACCTGCCTCCTTCATAGCTTTCCACAGCCTTGTATACTTGGAGCTGATGGGATATTCCCAGACCGCGAACATGGCACGCTCCTGGTCACTCAACTCCTCTCGAAATGTCAGGTTCAACCATTTTCTACAGGATTTATATGTAAACTCAAAACCTTTAAGTACAAAACTTATATTCTTTTATTTGAAAACACTTACTTTTAATCACTGCCACTCTCATCTTTCAATTAAAAGTTTATGTAAAGAATTTATTAATTTAACTCTTTGGCATCAGAGGTATTTTACTTGGGCCACCCAAACGTTACAACAAAATATTGTTGGCATTGCTTAAAATATGTAACACTATGACATATCTTAACTTTTTACAATAACTTCAAAACAAAAATACAAAAAATAAAAATTATATTCTACTTAATTGGTATGCGTACCTTAGAGTAGTAAAATATAGAAAGTTTAAGTTAAATCCTTCTAGACTTTTTCCTTTCTTTATTTAATACTAATAATTAGACCAATGAATGTTGTACAATAAGGGAAATGTAGTTACCCCATAAGGCTGTGCCTGTGTTGTGGATACTGTATACAAAAAGAGTAAAAGTGTAGCTTATGTGGTGAATATTGTACTATTAACATTGTGTTTCAACATTTAACTTTATCATAATTATTGTGCTGTATCAAAGAAAGGGATTTTTGCATGATTTATAATTAAAATGTTAGGCTTTAACATGTGACATTAAATATTATTAAACAAAATATTTTATAATGCTCTAGTGTGGCTATTTCAATATTATTATAACGTAGCAGACTAGACTAACAATACACTAATTTATAATCTTAAACATATATTCAACATCATCTTGTCCGATGAACCAAACTCTAATTTTTTATAGAAAATATATTTATGTTCCTACTAGTTTTGACCAAGTTTGGCAATAAATTGTTTGTCCTCAGAGCTGTAGGAGAAAAGAATTTCATAAAATGTGTTTTTTGAGGTTTAGGTACAAAAAAATTGCATTTCTTAATCTAATTTATATTTTATTTAAATTTTTAAAGTGTTTCTACTTCTAAAATAAAATTATTTTAATACTTTATAAATGTACATACAACAAAGGGGTAATATGTTCATGCGTACAAATAAGGGATAAGAATTTGATCATTAATCTTATAAAAATCTTTTTTATTGTTATTAATGTTCCTAAATGTGTGATTTACGTTCCGCCCTATCAGAAGAGAGTATAATCAAGCCTACTATGAATTAAAGAAAAGTAAACTGTGTGAAGTATGTCTGATAGGCATAATTGTCTAAGAAAATTATAAATAAAAATCAGATTAATTAATTTTCCCTTTAAAATTACTATAGGTGGATTCCAATTTAGTTCCCTGTCTAATACGATTCCCAGATACTTTATACTCTCAACCCCCTAATCTTAAAACAAAAATTATCACAAAACGTTGAAGCCTCCAAACAGTTTAAACATTTGTACACTAATGGATTTTGAGTTGTTTCTTTTTCCCTAAGACTAAAATGTATATGATTAATTTTCTCTGGACTGAGCACTATTTATTTACTTGGAATCACCACTTCAACAATAGCAGATCAAAATTAATATGCTGCTCTACATCAACACAACTATTTTCAATTAATTTGGAAAAATGCTAGAAACTGCTAGAATGCTAGAAAATGCTAGAAAAATGCACTAGTTAAACTTTAATTTATTAAAAATAAAAGAACGTTCGAAATCTTTGGAAATATATTTTTAATTAGATTAGTACTTAAACCATCAATTCCAGGAGATTTATTGTTTTACATACATTGAAAGAGATTCAAAGAATATAGACGATAACTCAATTTTTTTCCTTAAAAAATGTACGTTATGTTGAGGAAAGGTATCAACATAGTTTTCTTATAAAGAAATCAAATCTCTAACGATCCCCAAAAAATATGTATTAAACTCATTGGCTACAACTAAAAGGTCTCGTTCAATAAAATTTTGTTTCCAGTTCATATGTTTCTCTCCCTTTAGCAGTTTGCCCAGTAGCTTTGTTAACAACTTTCCTGTTGCCTTTGCAATTTTAAAACAATCCTCAGCAACAATTTTGTTTTGTTTAATTTATATCAAACTGCAGGATATTTCTGTACCATACAAAATATTATTTAAATGATTCATTGTCAAGATTTTGCTTTGCTGTTTTAAATCCAACACAACTTTTGTTAAAAGTGTGTGTGATTTTCTAACTTTGATCCTTTAAATTATTTTGTATATTACCCATGGTTTAATCTTTTTCATGCTTCTATTTATTTGTGATGTTTTAATATAAAACTGTTCGACATAAATTAAAAAAATATTTACAAAAATATCATAAGCAAGAGATGCGTCAATGCAGTTGTAAACAGCTGGCCAATCCAAATTTTCAAGCCGGCCGTGCAACAGCTGATAATCAGTGTGACACAGCACAGCATTAGTGAAATCTGTTTTATATTTTAGTCCATGGCAGGCATCAAGCATATATATATTATATATATATATATATATATATATATATATATATATATATATATATATATATATATTGATTGCGTAGCTAAGTCCTGCTCCATTCTTTTTAATTATCTAGATTGCTTGCTGTTGAGTCTCATGATTTGATTCCTCAGGGACGCCTTGAGTTACAATGGTAATTTTTCCAGAAAATCTAACTCTATAAAGCAAACGGTGAAAATTTTACATAAAATTGTTGATTGGTTGTTGAGTAAATAAATAAAGAACACAGTATTACAGCACAGGAAAAAAGTGTCCCACACACTAATCAGCTAGTTTTCCAGGACAGACATTGTCTCGCACTAGACATTCTTTACTAGTAAGACAGGTGCTGTCCAGGCCGCCCCCAGAGTTAAAAGTAATAAAACTTTGGTAAAGTAGTAACTATTAAGTATTTGTGATTCAAGAGAAATTTTAATCAGCTATGCTAGAAATTGGTTCAAAGTTTTGGTCTTAGAAGATGTATTTTTATTTTTATTTAATTATGCACATCTGAAAAAAGTGTTATTCATTAAAATTCATTTTCAACAACTGTTGTTACCAAACTCAATATAGATTTTGCTCATTGATGGGTATATAAAGAACTAAAAAAATTCAAATTTATGAAAGTTTTTAAATCTTTGTTTGTTTAAAAAAAATTTAACTAAAAGCGCATTACATTAAACAAACTTTTTATGTTTTAATTTTTGTGTGTTGCATCATTTATAATGCAAGTTTAGTTTAATTTTAGTTACAGCAATTTTTCCATAAATCTTCTCCTATATTATAATATGTATAAGGGCAGGGAATAGTAAGTGGTAATTATTCATGTAACATCCCATTATAACAAGTAAAGCACCAAAACATAACCATCTACACTGTTTATCACTTAATTAAATTTGATAATACGCTGACCTTTGTTCAATGAATGTTAAAATGTTTTACTTGTCAACAATATGAAGTACAGTATATCTTAATGCTAAAGAACAGTTGTAGGCCTAAATGCAAGTTGCAATTGTGGCACAAAAAAGAACTTAGCAATACAATATAGAAGTATGCCACACCACATGTCGTTAACAGGTTTCGCTGAGATTACATGCAAAATTTCAAATCTATAGCTCATTTAATTCTGTTCTGCGCACAGATAAACATATATCATACAAAAGGTAATTTTTTACATCCTCTGTCAGACAAAACAGAAATTATGTCAGTTTCAGCAATGATAGGTTTCAATGACGCTCAGCCAAATTCCATGGTTGAACATACACAATCATAGAACTAGATTTTATCTAGTAGAAATGAATTTTCATGCAAAACTACAAATGTACAGATTAAATCTTTGTCGAGTATCTTGCAGAGTGCTGAAATAATAAAAGTTCCGGTGAGCTAGGGAGGGTACTACAATGTAAGAGTGTGCTGAAATCATAAGAGGGTGACCGACTTTTAACATGAACATTCCATTATTTTTTTATTTTTACTCTATTAATAGAAACTACATGTTGAAAACTCAGTTTGTTTATAAAATTAATCTATTCTGCTATTTCTCATTGCCATTGTAGTCAACCATAAGAACAATGTAAAAATATTCATTAACGCTCAGCCAAATCCTATGGAGGGACATGCACCATTATCAAAATCAGTGTTGCCTGTATAGAAATGAAGGTTAATGCATTATTTCAAGTCTATAGGTTAGTTCATTTTCAAGATATCGTGTGGAGAGAAAGATAGAAATGACATTTTCCAGCACCTCGAGTGATAGGCTTTGCTAATATATGATGAGCTCATACTACAAATCCTAATAAACCAATTGACATTATAGCGTTAATAAATCGTTCTTTCAAAAAATATTTTAGAATGTAATGATAGTAAAGATTGGGTGGGTACTCATGAAATGTCTGCTCGATGTCAGCCATTCGCTCGAAGTAGGTCATGCCAGAGGATCCATTGATGGGTGCGTACTGTATCCCTGACTGCTTGGCCAGATCACTGAGAGACTGTATCCGAGTGTCCATCCGAGAGACAGTGAGGAAAGCGGCCAGATTGGCAGTATAGGAGGAGATAATAATGAAACCAAACAGCCACCATGTGCCCAGAGTGATGTATCCTGGAAGATTTCTGGGGCCACTCTCTCCCCCCTGGAACATTACAATATTTAGTGCTAAATGAGGATGTTGACTGTACCCCATTGGACAAAGGATTATACATCTCTGATCTGAAGACTAAATAAGAATACTGAGGATTCTGTTGATCCCTCTGTGTACACCAATGTTTGTAGCTACTAACTACCTCACCTGAGGTGTTAGGGAGGTCATGCAGAACCATAAACAGTCTTTCAAGGACAGACTTTCTTTGTTTAACAGTTCCAGCTCCTCACTGGAGTGTGAAACCATTGTGCGGGGACCAAGGCGGTCAAACATCCACAGAAGGAAACTGAAACATAAGCATTTTAGACGAGTTTTTACCATCTTGAGCATTTTTTATTATATCTGACCTCAGTAATATAAATAATTGACTGTGACTGTTTACAAAATGAACATCTGCTTGATAATGAGAAAGCAAGTATTCATAAACCAGCGTTATGTTTCTGCAAGATTGATAGCTTTTTCTGCCTTTAGTCTTGTCTATATGTTCAAAACTCTGGTCAAAGAGCATTTGAACAAACAGAATAAAATGGTTTCCAAGATATACATAAAAATAACGTAGAGCAGCAAATTTATGAAAACTGTCTTGCGCAACTCAAAAATTTAATTTTTGTAGTTACAAATCACCTTTTTAGAAATACTCTTAGAAAAAAACTGTGTGAAAAAGTTCTTTCAACACTTCTTTACAAGAAGATGGTAGTCAATCCTTAATAGGTCGTAATCAACACTTTACTTGAACAGTATTTAATTAAATATCTCAAAAAATAAATGCCTAAAGGTAATTTTGCAATGTATATGATCAGCGTGAAAGTTAAATTTAAACACTTGGGATTCAGGTATCCCAAGGAGCTTAAGAGGAATTTGAGTATACAAAGTGCAATGTGAAATTAAGATATTAAATTTTGTTACATTTGACAAAAGTCTCTTTCTCTAAAATCTTGTTGAATCTAGAAACAGAAAGTTTTTTATAAGTATATAGCACAATTCTTGTGCATAAATAATAATGACATATAACAGGACATTAATAAAATCGGACCAAGAATTTAGCCTTTGGGGAACTTAAAAGCTCAGTTGTATTGGTTTTAAAATTTAAATTTGTTTTAAATTCAAACAATTTGAGATTTATGGCTTAGGAAGGACCTTTTAATGTATTAATATCAAAATAACATTCTACTTATGCACACTAAACATTTGAAAGTTAAGCCACTGTATAGCTCTAAATTTGTACTATTATAGTAGTTATAGGCTAAACTAATTTTGTTGATCGCAGTACAGTGTTTGTAGAATTGTTTCAAGCAAAGAGACTTCTTAATGCATTGTCTAAGCAATGAGAATGGTACACCTCAGATTACATGGGATTCGTTTGTCAAACTGTATTTTAAGGCAATAAAAAATGTGATTGTGACATTCTAAGACCATACAAACAAGACACAACAGTGGCTATTGTCGATTTGCTTGTTCTAAAATCAAATTTATTTGAAATCTAAATGTGTTTGTACAAAAAGAAAGCATTCTATAGAAAAAAATTATCCATCTATTTTCCTCATTAGATACAAAATTGATACCTGTTACTGTTACTTATTAATATTATTCATTCAACTTGGTTGTCTTTTTTTAATGTATGTACTTTTACCACTTTATAGAAATGATAAAAATACTATTTTGTGAAGGCAAATTTAGTAAGTGTGGTTTTAATATATCTTTACACTTTAAACTACAACCTATTTTCACTCATCAGATTTCAAAAATGTTTAATATATAAAAAAAATTATACTAAGTCCTTTAAATTCAAACTTCAGGATAAAATCTTTTTGTTTGCTTTTATACTATAGTCAATATCTTTTTATCCTTCTGATAAATTTCCATAGATAATTCTTTACCTTGCAAAAACATAAGTGACCAGAACACACAGCCAGACATCGCCTTCCATAGCCGTGAGAAACTTAAAGTGAGATGTTTTTGGGTTATGCCTCTTCATAAGGATGCTCATGCCCACCAGGTCATAGTAGGGAACAGTGAATTCTACGACATTCTCTCGCTCTGCTGTTATTGACAGAGATGTCAACCCAATGTCAGCTTTCTGTAAACATGTGAACAATTTATTTTATTATTTCATAGCCGTGAGAAACTTAAAGTGAGATGTTTTTGGGTTATGCCTCTTCATAAGGATGCTCATGCCCACCAGGTCATAGTAGGGAACAGTGAATTCTACGACATTCTCTCGCTCTGCTGTTATTGACAGAGATGTCAACCCAATGTCAGCTTTCTGTAAACATGTGAACAATTTATTTTATTATTTCATAGCCGTGAGAAACTTAAAGTGAGATGCTTTTGGGTTATGCTTCTTTATAAGAATGCTCATGCCCACAAAGTCATAGTTGGGAATAGTGAGTTCTACAACATTCTCTTGCTCTTCTGTTATTGACTTTAACCCAATTTCAGCTTTCTGTAAGCAAGTGAATAATTTATTCTGAAAATACATTAAGATTTTGTTATCACTTTAAAGCTCCTCAATTCAAAACTTGAAATATAAGTAATATATAATGAAATAATAATACATTTTACTGATAAAAAAACAATGAAATTGCTATCTAAAAAATTCTTTCAAATTACGTGGAATTACACATTTATAGTATGGTATCATTCCAAAAACTTCAATAAATATTAACTATGGTGAACAGCGTTGCATTAGCATCAAGGACTTTATAATTCTCTTGTAGTTCCAATTACCGTAAAATGATTTGTTACTGATGACAGAATTTTAGCATTACTTACAATTTTGTAACCTTAGTTCTTAGGTTTATGCAGTCAGTACCATAACAATAGTAAAACAGACTTATAAAATTGATAATCTAAGTTTTCTAATTCATACTATGTCAAAACATTGCGTACATAAGTACATTTTCAAGCAAGGTTTTGCACTGGAAAACAATCAATATGAACTGGAAAACTTAGATGAGAGTTACAATTTTGTAATTAAAATGAGGGAAAAACAGGAAATAGTTTGGTCACACATTATACACACAGAATTATGTTTTAGAAAGCAACCTCTTGTTGTGCAGGGACTGTTATCCTCTTATAACAAAAAATTGGGATTTATTAACTAAAAATAAAAAAATTGCTTCTAAAAATCAAGGTACAGTTGTATAGTACATGATTCAAATTAACTGCAAAAGAGCAAACTAAAACAATTAATTGTGAAACTGATAAAAAGAAGAATTTGTGAAAGGCTGGCAAACAGATTCGGATTACATTTAAAACAAATACGTAAATACTATTTTCGTACAAAATTTGGTTTCAATCATTTAGAAATTACATCAGTTTCAATTTTTACATGAAGAAGTTGGGATCGGAAAGGAAGAATACAAACCAATTTCTAAGATGCTTCTCTAAGGCTTCATTGGAACCATATTTTTCATTTTTAAGTCAGAACAATCACTCTTCTTCATTGGTAGGCCCTCTCATATAAGGATGATTCCACTGCTGGAAAGCTTGTTAAACTTCTTCTTGTAGTATATACTAAATTTGTATGATTACAACATTAAAATTATAAGAGATGTTCACAATATTTGTAGGAACAAAATTAGTCTTTTTGTAAATGACTTGTTAGGTATTTGTTTTGCTCTATGCGGGCTAATACAACTATTCCTTTTCAAAAATGAATGGCTGCAATTTTGAAAATGAAACCTTAAGAAAATGAAAAAATGTGAAAGTATACACACAGTTGTTTGAAATTACTAAATATTTGAAAAGGGTGTAGACCATCAATTCTCATAGTGGTTCTGGATTACCTCACTACAATACAAATGCTAGCCATTATAATTTTGTAAACTATAGCACAAACATCTCTAGTACCTTATCCATTAACTCCTTGATGAGTCCTCCCCACCGCCCCTTCTCATCCATGGTTCCAAAACTGTTGTCCGGTGCCACATAGACCTCATACTCAAAACCAATGATTTGACTGATATGATTGAGCAGATCAATGCAATAGCCAGTGAAGTTTTCATTGCCCGCATCATCAATGGTTTTTATCACAAAAGGTTGTTGCTGAAACATATTTGGAGGGATAAGAAATTTTGTTACTACATATCAAGTCAGCAACGAAGGCACTGTAAAACTGTAAATGACAGACACTATATTGTCTGCATTATAAGAAATATCTTGGTTCAGATCCAGATTTTGAAAGTCATGAAAAGCTGTTTACAATATTGTATCTACAAAATAAAACTGTAAATAGGACTCTGGGATAAAACAAAATGTGCTTTCATTTGTGACTCTTTCTTCAGCACTGTATGTGATTTCAGTGCTAGCTATGAATCCAAACGTCTCTTGTAAAACTTTGGCTAGCAAAAAGAAATTATTCTGTACTTGACACACACTCAAAAAATAAATTTAATATGAAAATATATTTAATGAAGACAAGATTGTATTGTGGAAATGTTTTTATTAGTTCAACTTATAACTTTTCTTGCTCAGTTAATATGCAATTGTTTTTAAAATTGTACACTTTATAAATAAATATAAAGGACGATATAAATTCTTGGCTGATTAGCATGTTTAATTAAATAAAAACTAAAAATTTAAAAGATTTTTGAAATTTCTATTTCAAATGATTTTCTTTTTGAATGAGCGCGAATCTATATCTGAGTTAATAACAATGAAATATAACTAAGTTTGATAAATTGCTTTAGTAACAGACTGCCAAGGGAATTTTGTAGTTTAGGGTTTGCAACAAAGTATTTTATTTTCGTATACAACTGAATCAAAACTAACCATCAAATCAAATACAATTTCTCACTTCATCCTGTGCTTCAGATTCATTAACCGTTATTTCCAGTAATGTTTCATTTCAGGCATAGTTTATAAAGCTATTACTTTAAAAAAAGTTTGGTTCCAAAAGACAAGACTGAAAGAAATGTCAGCTTCTCCACCTACCCCTGTGACCAGTCCTATTTATGCAACAAGTTTTTCATTTCTCTTTGCACCTTAAAAAATCACACATGTTAAACTATTTTCTGAATCTTTAATAACACCTGAAAACTATGAATATAATGCAGTAGGTGAACAAATCTTGTTTTAAATTGATACATAACATGTGGTTCATACATAATGTTATTCACCAGGATCTTGTAGATTAGGCCTATATGAGTAGAGATGCATCAATATTCTTCAGGTCCAGGCTAATCATAGACCCTGGCCTCTAAGCCCCAACTTTTTCTGTGTTCTTGTCTTCCTTAATAACCATTGCTTCCAATCTCATTGTAAAGTCCATGAACCCTGACCATTCACAATACTACTTACCAGGACTGTTACAACCTTGTAGATTGTACGAGAAGACACAGCATCGATATTCTTCAGATTCAGACTGGCCTCAGACCCTGGTCTCCAGACCCCAACTCTTTCTACGTCCTCCTTGTCTCCCTGGATAGTTACTACCTCAAGTCTCATTGTGAAGTCCATGAACCCTTTACCGTTTGGGTTTATGTAAAATGGAGCATACATCACTGGTTCATAGATCTGAAAATGAAAAGGCCTCTAAGTCCTAGTTAGTTAATAAATATAAACATAAGAAATAACAACAATTTTAATTTCTTATAAGAAGCTTTTTTGTTGTTGTAAATATTTATCTTTGAATACAACTATTGATGTAAAAAAATTACGATGTCTTTCAACACTGACATTCTTCATGGTGCTTTGACGCTCAAGACTTCAAACTTATATTAATTTTTAAAGCCAATTGTACTGATGGTCATTTTAAATTTGACACCAAAAGAATAAAGCTAAATCTTATATCATGCACTTCTTCTATTGTTACACAGATTTGTGAAAAGGAACAGTAAATTTATCACCTCTTTGAAATATCTTTTAAAGTCAACAGTTCTGTCATCGAAAGAGGAACTGTTCCTGTGGTCTGCACACAGACTATGGGAGAAGTTGGATGTGACCCAACTGTTGCTTGCCAGAACTGATCTGCAACACATTCACGTATTTATAAAAGTGCATGATTTTTATATTTGCTATATTTATTTATGTCAGGTTTCCTAGTCTTTTTTCTCGATTCTTCAAAATTGGTGGACATACTGAATTGGCTATCCAGACAGAAGTAGAAACTGACAGTAGGTCCTTAATTTTTCTTGTACTCATTTTGCTGCAAGAGTAACACACCAGTGTCTACTACTGTCTGGGTAGCGTATAGAAATTATTTATCATATTAGTGTTTACACAATGAACAAATGTTTCACTAGTGCAAATTCTGAGTTAAATTTTTAAAGTAACTTTACAGTATTTTTGATACATTTTAGTATTGAAGAAAAATAAAAAGATAATAAAAAGTAAGTGTGAGCAAATTGCTTCCATGCGACCTCTTGCATATTAATAGATACAAACATGTAGTGAAATATGATTATCATATAAACGATTAGCTGATTTAAATCTAACTTATTTATGATTTCTTGAGTTGGTACACTTGTTTCCTTTCTTTTTACTATTTTCATTTTTATATATTCCATAGTGGTTCGAAATTTATTAATTATAATACAAATATATTTCAAAGATATCTTTGAATGATATTCTTTTAGAAGTAAAAATGTGTTAAGAATGTTTACTAGCAATATGTAACCCACAATGGCCGATTTTGTATAGGTATTTGTTCTTTATGATGAGTTTAACCATAGCCAATTCATTTTGTACAGTGCCTTGATAATTGCTGATATTTCTGCATCATAGCTAGTATAGTATTTTCCAATAGTAACACATATTAGAAGTAACTAACAACACACTTCAGAACTTATACCTATTGTGTTTTCAACAAACTTGTTTAACCCAGTATTTTTCTGTTGAATATATTTTATTCGTGTTGCCACAGTTAAAGATAGTAATAGTGTAACAGTGCTTACTAACATGGAATTGTAACTGTCAGATTTGAGTTTAGTAAAGAATGATTCTAATAAAATACAGACAGCTTAGAGAAGTTACCTGAATGCTAACAATGATTTGACCACAGCATCGAAGTAGAAAGCAGACGTTATGTGTGAGGGAGTTTTCAGTGAATATGAAGATTGCAGGTTGATGAACTTCTCTCTGTTGATTGGCCCTGGATCGGGTTTTATAAAGAGGAGAGTTATATTCCGACAAGAACTCCGCAATTGTCCGTCATCCTAAATGAGATAATTCTACAGATACATGAAATGGACAAAATATGCTGTAGGTTGAAAATGACGCTCTAAGTTAAAAAGGTTAAGATAAAATAGTGTGTGATTCTTCTCTCTCCTTTTATGAAGAATACATTAATATAATTGAAAACATTGTTTATTGTTAAGATAAAACATACTAATGGAGAATTGTAGTTAATTTATGTACATTATCCTATTTATCCTAAATATGTTCTACTAATTAAAAGAAAATTATGTTGTGTCTATTACAAAAGAGCATCAAAAACCGGATCAATTCGGAGACAATCCCGTTTGGATTTTGTTTCAAAATGAACTATACAAAAAAAGGTAATGACACAGAGCTAATGAAAAGTTATGTGCAATCACACATAAAGCATGTTGTTTACAGAAATGGAGCAGATAAATAAAACTATTCATTACTGTAAAAGCTTTAAATGTCAAACTTACAGAAAAAATACAGTAGTCATATTTTGTGTGAAGTTCATCCAGGCTACATAAAACTAACATATGTCTGTGATTAATACATAATTAAAATTAACACGTTTTTGAAGTTTAAAAAATCTGTTATGGATTTCTGAATTACTGTATTGGTCTGTTTTTTCTTCTTCTTTTTTTCAGCCAAGTTCTTTATTTGGTTAAAGAGAACTAGCTGAGTTGATGTGCTTACAGTCTGTTTTTCATTTTCATTACTATCTTCATCCGATTCCCCTTAAAACGAAGAAAGTCGTCTATGTAATCAAGCAAATACTGTATAGTAAGTTAAATATACACAATGAAATAAAAAAAAACTACAACAATTTTAGGGTATGTAATACTGTACACTAACATTCAAACAACATGTCAGATATTTCATGGTCGTTCAAAATCTGGTATCAAGAATCATTGTGATCAACAACCAACCATTCCTTAGCATCACTTTTGTCACACTCTTGAAATCCTAGTATCTTGCTACAGATTTGACATCTCATTTACATCATTTTCATTTTCACCCTCTCCAGGCTGATTACCCTATTAGGCCATAACTTTCTCCAGGCTCCCAGATTACCTTTTGTAAGAGGTTCCCAAGAATCAGCAAGCATGTAAATGCTATCTTTCATGTTCAACTTTTTTATAAATTATTAACGCTATATTGTCTTTTTCAGCCAACAAAACAAACTCAAAATTCTTTATTGTTGTTGACAATATAAATTGCATAACAATTGTCAGTACATAAAATAAATACAACTAAATAAAATACCTGATTACTTAAAGTTTTTATCAATTAAAAAACAATGAAAACAAAGAAAAGTCACGGACATGCTGCTTCTATAGATTCTTTTTATTTTCTCTATTACACCTTGGTCCATTGGTAGCAAGGTGGTGGTAAAGTTTTGAGAAAGAAACACTATTTCAAACATCTCATCAATTTTGTTTAGTATCTCGAGAGTGGCGTAGGCGAGGCGGGTGCAGAGAACTTTCCCTTTTTTTATTTTCCTCCTCATGAAACTTTCTAAAAAAGTGCTTGAAAGTCATCCATGCATTTTTTTAAGACAGTTCACACATTTTTAAACCAACGAGGTTTTATGCGTTTCCCAATCACTAATAATTTTAACTTGTGCTCCCCCACTGGCATTCGCACACATCATAGCTGTAATTCTCTTCTTACTAAACTTTAAAACCAGGAGCAGATTGGTTCATGTCTTAACATCAGTGACTTAGTTGGAAGGGCTCACCAGATTATTCCAGTTTAATCTGCATTGGGGGTACAGGTCATCCCTACTGTACCCTTTTTATAGAGCTTTCTTAATAAATGTCTCTTTAAATACACTTTCAGCCACTTTATCCAATGAAAGTTTTTCTTTTAAGACTCCCTTCTTTATAGTCTAGTTTTAATGCATATTGTTCCAGGTGGGATCTTTTTGCTTTATTATCACTTATAGTGAAGTGGTCACCCCATGATACTTCGCTAGCGATGTGCCACTTTCACAATTTTTTAACCTATCTAACATTTTTATTTCTGTTTCAGTGTTTCAAAAAGTATCCTTTTCTTTGAACTTGATGCCATAAGTAATACAGTAGCAACAAAATAAAAACTGGTTAACCCAAACACTATAAACACAGATGTCAAACAAAAACTAATATAGTTCATGCACAGAAATCAACGTTCAAGGCCACGGCATGACTCAACGCCATGGCAATGACATCAACGCAGTATGGCATGACTGACACCGACTGTAGTGTTGTGAGAATCCCCACCACTCAATCAATCAATTAAATTTATTTATCATAAGAACATACAGTCATTAGCAATGTCACCGTCATGGCATGCATGCCAAGTCAAATTAATAAAAGGTGACCATTTATGTTTAAAGGAACTAATAAGATCACTACCTAAGAGATTTGTTCTATTTGAATTTTTAAAGGGGAAAAACACATTAGTTTTGTTGTGGTAATGTGATATAATGTGTAAAAGTTATATAATGGAGTAAAAATGAGGTCAGGAGATCTATGAAGTGTGCACAGCACAGATGTATACAATAAATACAGAGTAAGCGGGCATTAATTAAAAATTAAAAATGTTGTATAAGTGAATTAAAAAAAAAAATCATGATAACAGGCGGTTCTCAAACATAACTTTTAGATGAATCTCCACATGTTTCTATACCTTTTACCGTTAAATAGTTATTAACCACCTAAGTCATTGGCTAAGTGTGTTCCTGCTGAGTTCAAGATTCATTGATGGGATGTTTCTTTGAGGAAATTTGGAAAAATAACCCTCCATTACAATAAGTGTCTAAACATTGGTGAAAACTATGTTGAAAGTATTTAAAAGTATGTTCTTTCATGTAAAATTAAAACTGTTTGAAAAAATATATTTTTCAGTATACGTTCTTTGGTCTTAAAATATTTTCTAAATAATTGCCTGGTTTCTTAATTTATTATTGTCTTTTTAATGTTAGTCAAGTATACGTTCTTTGGTCTTAATATTTTTAATCTAAATAATTGCCTGATTTCTTAATTTATTACTGTTTTTTAAATTTTAGTCAAGTATACGTTCTTTGGTCTTAATATTTTTAATCTAAATAATTGCCTGATTTCTTAATTTATTATTGTTTTTTAAATGTTAGTCAGCTTAAATAGTAATGACAACTCCCAGTTTCAGAGTAACTTTGAAATTTAAAGAATTTCTGAATGGTCACCTGAGTAATGATATACCAGCCAAACTTCTTTTCATAGTAAGTGCTGCAGTCTGAGCTGTCAATGATGCTCCTGGCAGTCAGCAGGGAGCCCAGGACAAAGTAATTGAATACATCTAACTCTCGAAGTTCGACCATCAGCTGTCTCAGAGAGGTTGTGACCTCCACATTGATCACTATCTGTCGGGCAGGGATGTCTCGAAGAAGGCAATCAGATTTTATTACTGATCCTGTATAACGAAAAGTATATTAATGAAAAATCATGTATGAACTAGGTGTATTGATATGAATGTTGAGTTAAGCTCCAGCTCACTTTCCTCTCAATACTGTCTGGAATCTGATGCTATTACAGACTTGACTCCTGAATCTGGAGCCATATTCCTATGAAAAGATTGAAAAATAATTGAAGGCTAATAAGCTCAAAACGAACAATTTATATTATTTCGACATCAGAGACACCTAGATTGCAAAATATAAAATGTAGTGTAATCCAGGTGAATTGGCATTTTTATTGTCTCATCAGGTGCACAATTGAGTGAATTACAATGTTCATCAACACAATCTCTAAGCACAACAGAGTAACAGAATTTTATATTCTTTGAGCTGTCATCGACTTTTTTTTATATCTTCAGACGAACATTTCTCCAGATTCCAGGAGTTGACTATAACAGTGTCATATTCCAGATGCTGCATTGAGAGGAAGATAAACTGGAGCTAAACTCAACATTCACATTAAACTAATCTTTCTCACCTGGCTATGTTGTGTGTGTATTGGCTGAGCATTAGCAAAAACTTTACAATTTCTTTTCTTTCTGGAATTGAATTTTTTTTAATAATTTTGTCAAACCCTTGTATTTTTTGCATATTTAATTGTATTTATACAAGAAGTTAGGTTCAGGAATATTGAGTGGCTAATGGGTTAAATTAGGTAAATTAATATTGTTACATGTTGTAAATAACAAATAATTTGAAATCATCAGATATAAGTAACCCTCCTACTGGCCATCGACTAGATTCTAGTTGAAGAGTCATGCTTGTTTTTACCACACACTATTAAGCTTGCTACCTGTATGCTTTTACTTAATTTTTTTCAAATTCAAATATTAATTTATTTTCAAATAAAGAAATTACAATATATTAATTTATATTAAATTTTAAAACTATAATAAGAAACAAAAATGCATTATAATATTGGGAAAAAATACCCTGCGTGGGTAGGAGTTGAGAAAAAAGATAGATAAATTTGAGTATGAATAATATGTACTTATGGTTGGTGAATTTTAATAAAGCGTAAATAAATGTTTAAATTTTCCAATTTTATTTTAAAATATTTAGTATAAGATACAGTAACAAATACAACTCATTCAGTAAAATAAGCATATGTAACAATTTATATTATAAATTTTGGAATAATACGTAAAATTTGTCAGCTCAGAAAAAATAGATGGCCAGATCTATGGTTAAACTAATATTTATTATGTCTTATATACCAAAGGAGTCACATGGAAATTAGCAGCATTTGTAAGTTCAGTACATGGGATGTGAGATCATAATTTGCATTGCAAAATACTCATACAAGCAGATTTGAAATTATTTGAGGTTTAAAATTATTTATATTTATTATACAGTATTTAATAATGTCTTACTTACCAAAGGATTCATCATAGAGAATAGCAGCACTTGTTAGTTCAGAAGCTAAAGCTAAGATGCGTATTATCTGTGGGATCATGTCTTGTGGATGTAAGAGCTGAAGATAGAATTCCTGGTTGGTCTCTTCACTCAGCCATTTACTGGATTAAAACATGTAAAACGTGTATTTATAAAATTCATAGTAATATTTTAAATTATATTACACACATTTCTATTAAAACTAAGTTTATATTGTAATGGGTATATGTGTTTATAATAAAATATTTGTTTATTATAATTTAATAACCAATGCATGGGTAGAAATAAGTAAAAGAAAAGAAAAGGAAACATATAGACATAGAATAAACGCTAAAAGGCTTTATCAATTTACTTAAGTGTATCAATAATTGTGGTATTATTCATATTCATAACTAAACAGCTGATCATACAATTACTTATAGTGACATGTTAGGATTTGTTTTTACATTCTTTCTGTTACCTGTCAAGTAGGCTAGTTAAAAAAATAATAACATACTTTTGTTGATTTTCTGACAAAACCCTGTAGTTGAAGTATGACATGTATTGTATTATAATAAAAAAGATGGTTTTTTTAATGTAATGAAAACTTGGGCATGCATCTAAGAAAATGGACTCAAATACAGAACTCTTAAAATGAAATGTTTATTTATAGGAGTACAATATAATATTTTTGTACAAAACATTTTATGTAATTTCTGTACAAAAAGCTTTGCATTATTAGTAAATAACAAAAAGTGTTGTAATAGTTTAACAGATTTTGCTAAAAATAATTTGTTGGTCATATTAAGTTAATGATGTTACTAGTTTAAAACTTAAGCACGTGAAATGTTAACTAATAATTAAGGGGAGATCAGCAGTTTCAATTTTATTTTGATTTGCCCAGAATATTCTTTGCTTTATCCTGAACCGAAAAATATACTTTTATATAGTTATTTTTTGTAATTCATCAATAAAAAAATAAAATAACACACTGTGATGGGTTTTCTATGTTGCTTTGTGGGCCAAATTTCACTAATTGGATCGTCTATTCCCCAACATTTGTTATAATATATAAAACTTTTTGTTCTAGTTACATTTTTGTTGGCAACACTGTTTATTCTGTATGTCCTACTGACATTAGTAGGTGCTGATGTAGCAGGGGAATTGTTTACCAGACAAATAAAGTATTGAATTGTGGAATGGTTGAAACTTCATTAGGTTAACTATTAAGGGTAGAATAAAAGATAGTACATCTGACTATGACTTTTAATATAAACATGTTATGCACAGAAGTTTCAGCAACTAATCTTTGGAAGATTGATGTCTTGAGTATAGAGGATCCCATAGGGGTGGAATCACAGCTTTAGAAGCTGAAGAGCACTTCAAAGAAACAATCAATATTCTTGACAACACTATCATGACTGGAAAGATCATCTCCCTTTACCCCATATTTTTGACATAGGACAAAGAAGACTATAATAGGTAACATATAAAATGTTGAAATCTACTAGTTTAGTGACTACATACAATGACGTATTTTCAGGATGATTAGCAGAAGACAGTATTAAAAATGTGATGAGTGAAAATTGGAATGTAGGCCATTTTTGATCTCATAGACCAGTAATTAAATAAAAATGCACTACTCAGATTAGACCTGTGGTTGTAGATCAGTTGCTTTCAAAGAATCACCCCTTCTCTCAAAGCAGTGTCATAAAAAGGCACAAATCTCATTGAATTAATTCCTAATTTTACTGAAATTTAGTTAAGTAAAGAAAGGGATCCTAAAATATATAAAAATGATAGTTTAAAGTTTTTTTTCTTTGATTAAAGAAACTAATATTTTAAAGGAAATTGAAATCCTTAGACTCAATACAATCTTGAGAACCCTAAAATTTTACTATATACATTTTATGACTATAGTCAAGTGGCTATGCAGCTGTATGTTTCCTAGCAGTTTAGCACTTTCGTAACGTATCTGTTCACTTCATTGAGACTAAGTGCTGTGATGCTCTTATAATACAAGTTACCAATGTCAGACTTAAAGAAGCTATGATTGGAAGTCGGTTGGATCACTTTGTTCTAAATGTGATTAAGTTACATTTCGAGGATATACACTTTTGGTCCAATTCTATGTGTGTTTTATCCTGGATAACACAAGAAGAATCTTAGGAAGTTTTTGTTTAAACAGGGTTCAAGAAAAAAGACAGCTTACTGATAAAATACTTTATGGCATCATATCCCTAGTACTTCAAATCCTGCAGATTTAGCCTGTATTCCCCTAACACTTTAGTTAAGTCCAAATGGTTGGAGGGTTCCTGCAACCACTTAAGGCAACCTGATAATGAATGGCCGTCAATTGAAGTTGGACCTGATGAAGACAAAATAAAAAAGGAACTGAAGAAGAACATTATTAGTCACTGAGGATAGAAAAGACATTGATATCTTATGCCATAGATGTTTTAAGTATAGTGCAATGGTTACAATTGTAGGTTGAATTATACACTGTTACAATATTGTAAAGGTGGATTGGATATTGGATGAGTGTCAAGGAAATAAATGTACTAAAGCTTGTACAAGAAGAATTATTTGAAGGTTTAGAAGATAGGAGATTGATTAAACTTAAACTTATATATGATTCAAATGGTCTGATGCAATTTAAGACCAAAATATTGAATAGAAATAACACTGAACAGTTTAGACTTCCAGACTTTTGAACATTTTAAGAGAAAACTATTGGATTATCAAGGGCGGTCAAATTGTTAGATGAGTCATTGGTTCCTGTGTTTGATGTAGAAGGTTTATAGCAAAGCCTTTTGAGGTAGAAACACTTCTTTTACCTGAAAACTGTGTTTGCAATTTTACATTATTTGAAGTGCGGGGAACAGACTTTTTTGGTCCTCTTTTTGTTGAGGGAAGAGAAAAAATGTGAGTTTACATCTTTACTTGTGCCATTTATAGGACAGTACATTTGGATATTGTTTCCTCACTTTCTACTGAAGATTTTGCAATGGCTTTTAGAGGATTTGTTGCTTCCATAATGTACAGTGACAATGGCTCACATTTTTTTAAAACAAATTAGAACAAGATCAAGAAAAATTTCACAGCTGAACATATACAATAGCTCTCTAATCCCCCAACTGGAGCTTTAGTGAAGTGGTTTTTGGGAGAAGCTTATAAGAATTTTGAAAAAAATTCTTCGGGAGGTACTTGGAAATACTTCTTTGTCTCGAGAGGAGTTATACATCATAATAGTGAAAGAAAATCAATCATCTTACGATCCATAACTTACGTTTCAGAAGAGGTGCACAATCCCATCACAGCAATTTCACCTATGAGTTTTTTGCCGGAAACTAAACAATATGGTATTCCAGATTGTGACCAAATTGATTTTTTAATTATGAACAGGAGATTAAAATATAGACTGAGACTGAAGAAAGAGCTGAGAAGAAAACTTAGATCAGAGTATTTGGGACAACTTATTCAATGTAAATCAAAGAAGAAAGAAAATCAGTTACCACAAGAGATTGAAGTTGTCTTGGTTCTGGATAACAGTAAAAACAATCACTGGTCAATTGCAAGGATTAAAAACATTATTAATGGAAAAGATAGTAAATAGATTAGAATCCATTACCTGATATCTGTAGTCTCTTGGGAGGTGGATATTGCCGGCAAACCCATCTTCTGTATGAATAGTTTGGCTGCTGATAACACTTCTCTGCATCTTGTCAAGTCAATGATTAGGTGAGGGCCCCTACCTGCCTCTACGTTCATATCATATTCATGACATACTGCAACAAATTAGTCCAAAAATTATGCTCTCTCTTAGCTTCCTTGCTCCTACAGTTCATTCAATTTTTTAATGCTAGAGTACAAAGAACTACTCATAATTTGTTTTCCATTTATTTATTAAAAATAAATCAATGTGTTAAAATTAATGAGAGTAAAACCAGATTTGGGGATATTAAATACTTTTTATCAGTACCATCGACCTTGTACTGTATTGACTCTCCCCCTTATTCTGTTTGATAAGATCCTTGCACAGGCCACTGGCCCATGAGGATGGACAGAATAAGGCACAAAAAGGGAATCTGCTTCTCTTAAAAAAAACCCCCGGGATGGATAAATGGTATTTTAACCATAGAAATAGAGCTACATGAATTTAGTGCATATGAAAAACTATTTTAATACATATTCAGTGGAGAGCTACACCCTCAGAAGGATGGCCCACAAAGAGTTAGAGGACAGGATTTAATGAGATCATAGGTTGAGTAGCATATCAAATTAAAGGTCTGTATTAATAGAATACAGACCTTTAGCCATAAACCTGACATCAAAAGATTGACCCTAAAATCAATATTGGCTTATTGAAGTTTAAAAACATTGTTAGGGTGACAGAAATTTCAAATACATAATTGAAGGTTCTTATCAGTAAAATACAATTTATGTTTATTTTATTCTTAAAACGCCAGAAGTCAAGTCATGTTCGCATAAGGGATAATTAACGTCATACACCTGATCTCAAAAAGCACAACAATATAACACCTGATTATAAAATTTAAAATGTTGACTTCTTAATGTTTTCAAGTCTCATTTACATTGTAAACTGCATAGATAAAAAACATGATTATAAACCGTCTATCGTTTGTTTAATTTTTGGGTTGGAACTGCCTGGTCTTTTGTGCCTTCTACTGGCAAGTGGCATTCAGAGCCTAAGCAACTGTCAATGAAGCTAGTGTATGATAAGTCAGCCCCCTCTAAAGCACTAGAAATGTTCACAGTCTTCCTCAGGTGGAAGATTTTTAAATACCATCAGTTTTTGCGTGTTGAAGTGACACTTATAATAGGAAAGGAGGTATATCTGTCAATTGCATGCATACATCAACACATCACATACCCTGTTTGATCATAAATTCCATTGTGTATCACATCAATGCAAATCATCTTATCAGTAAGGTCATAGAATGATGTATGAGAAACATCATTTTACGACCTGAAACATCATGCATTATACTCATTGATGTATGAGAAACATTGTTGATTCTAGTAAGTGGATGAATAAGTCAATTGATGTTGTAAGTCACCAATATTTTCCTTAAACTGACATCAGCTATGCTGACTGAGTTGTCTAATCCATTTATGTTGAGGATTCCAACAATACATATACCACTGTTATTTGCAGGAATGGTGACTAAAATGTCAAAGAAAATTCAATGTACTTTATAGTGGAGCGCTTAGAGATCGATATATGCCTATTATGTACAAATTTCAACCTTTTGCAATAGTCAATTTTACAGCTGCTGCTACACAAACAAGCTCTGTACTAAGTTCCTAACAGTTAAAGCTCTCAACTGCATTGGCAGGCTGTTGAATTTATAAATAGCTACACCTGCTTTTCGATAGTTGCTTCTGCCAAATGCAACTACCAATAAGTAGTCAAGGAACCCGGTGTTAGTAACTGTGGATACACTCAGTCTGTGTTCAGTGAGAATGGTAATGTGAGGTCTAGTAAGCATTGACGCAGTGTTAAACTAAGTAACACTGTACAGCATCTTGCTCATTTAAATCAGCGTCTATGAAGAAGGATGAGTCAAGACATTACCTTGGTAATTTAACATAGTGGCTTTTACAAAAGAATATAATGTTTTAAAATGTATAGTTAAGTTTTTAATATTTACAGTAGTTAACATTACAGGTAACATGCATCCTTTGTTTGAAGGTTATTTTTGACGGAAGGATTGTGAAGGAAACAGGATTTTTCCGAACATTTGCCATTGTTCAGTGAAACAAGAAAACAGTAACACTACTTTTCGAGATCTGCAATCTGATCTCTTCTTACATGTATTAGGTTAGTTCTTTACCTGAAGAAGAGATCAGATTACAGATCTCGAAACGTAGTGTTACTTTTCTTGTTTCACTGAACGATGGCAAATGTCCGGAAAAATCCTGTTTCCTTAACATGCATCATTATATGTTGTTCTTTTTGGTACTTTACTTATTTTAGACTGCCATAAGCTGATGATTTCTAGACAGTATTATTAAAAAGAATGTTATTTAAGTTCATTTGTATATGTGTAAATACAATTACTTTCTAATTGTGGTTCATAAGTAATTAGTTACATTCATATTTACTTAATTTAATAGTTATGGCTTGTTATTATTGTTTCCTACTTCATTGCATTTTTAAGCTTTTAATCTATTTGGTGTGTTATTTACTGAGTATTTTTGCCATTTTGCACTGTTTATTTTTATGTATGCATTCTTTTTGTATATAAATGGTGATTGCCATTGATATGTATGAATAGAATATGAAGTTCTGAAACCCTTACTGCAATAATGTCAATGATTTAAAAATTAATATGTCCATATATAAACACCTTACAATACTATATATATATATATATATATATAATTTCAATAAACCTTGAGTCGCAAAAAGTACTTGCTCCGCCGGGACTCGAACCCGGATCTCTCACTTGTCGGGTGAATGTGCTACCATTACATCACAGAGCCCTCACTTTTTATGATTCAATTATTTTGTATTTGGCCGTTTCTTTCACATATGTGTTTAAATACCCAAACTAACATATGGTCGGAAGACCAAATACCTGTCAAATGACTTCTATTTACATTCATTAAATTTGTATAAGTGGCAATAGCCTAATTTAATTTCAATAAACATGGAATCGCAAAAAGTACTTGCTCCGCCGGGACTCGAACCCGGATCTCTCACTTGTCGGGTGAATGTGCTACCATTACACCACAGAGCCCTCACTTTTTATGATTAAATTATTTTGTATTTGGCTGTTTCTTTCGCATATGTGTTTCAATAACCAATATATATATATATATATATATATATATATATATATATATATACATATATATATACATATATATATACAGGGTGTATATTATGTCTGGAAAAACCCAAATATATCCTTTATAATTTAAATATAAATTTGAAACCTCTTACAATCGTGATAGAGATTGGGCATCTACTTTTGGAACAATGTTTTGTTATGTCACACCAACGGGGGACGTCCTGCCGAGGGTATCGTGAATATTCTTAATGGAAGCCTATACCTTGTGATACATAATTTTAAAGGTAATAGCTTACTGAATTGAATGCCACAAAACGCATCACAAAGGAATTATTCTATCACAAAATAGAGCATTTTTAGTATTGAAAATTTACTGATGTTCAACAATGTAATTTTAACATGGTTCTTGCCACAAAATGTGTTACACTAATTTTTTAGCATTTTTTTAAATGTTCAATTAAATAAAACAAAAATTTCATTTTAAGCTGGTTCTATTAGCACAAATTTTGCCAGTTTTTATTACAGTACAAATTATGGAAATACTTATGTTATTGATTTCTTATTACAAATAAAAAATAATGTATGCTGTTAGAAAAGTCTTACAACAAACGTTTTACCTGCATTTGGTGTCAAAGCAATTGGTTCGAACTGTGTTCCTTCTACGGTTTGACAATGAGCCAATCTTGTGTAAAATGATTCGACAGAGTTGCCTAACATTTCTTCAGTTATCAAAGCAATCTCCTCTATAATCCTGTTTCTTAGGTCTTCCAAATTATGAGGCTTTCTTCTATAAACATTGGATTTTAAATGACCCCATAGGAAATAATCGATTGGTGACAAATCCGGAGATCTTGGAGGCCATTCGATTTCTCCTCTTCGGCCAATCCATTTATGAGGAAACCTTAAATCCAAATACTCTCTTACCTGTCTCCCATAATGGGGTGGGAGCACCATCCTGCTGAAACCATACATTATCAAAGTATTCTCCTGATGCAATTTGAATAGCTGGGATTATTTCATTTTGGAGCATATTGTAGTAAAGTTCGGCATTTAAATTTCCATTGATGAAAAAAGGTCCAACAATTTTGTTACCTAAAATTCCACACCATACGTTCAGTTTTTGTGGTTGCTGTGAATGGGGACTCAGTAATCCAATGTGGGTTTTCACTAGCCCAGTAACGGCAATTGTGAATGTTAACATTGCCATTTAGGAAAAAAAGTTGCCTCATCAGAAAATAGTATGTTGGTCAGAAAATCTCTATTGTCATCACATTTGCGCATCACAAGTTCACAAAACTCAAACTCTTCTGTCGTAATCATCCTCACTTAACTGTTGGACTAAATGAACTTTAAATGGTTTGTATTTATTAATTTTCAAAATCTTACTCACAGACATAGGGTTGCATATCATGTTTGCTGTGCAGCTTTTCTGATGCGATGTATGTGGGTCTTCAATAAATGTTTGCAAAACATCTAGTGCATGTTCTTCATCTGTTGCAGATTGTATCCTACCCGACTTTGGCCGATTACGTACACTCCCTGTCATTTCAAAACGCTCAATAGTTTTTGATATTGTTGAAACACTTATGGGATTCCTTTCTGGGAAGTGTCATTAAACAAATTACAAACTTCCCGATAAGATCTTTGACGATCGCCATATCCTCGCATCATCAACAGAGTAATTCGTCTCTTTCAGACAATTCCATTAAAATGCCAAATAAAAACTGAACTACTGTAATTAGATAACTTGTTGACAGCAATGCTTCAGAGACACTGATTAACTCGACAGGAATGATATGACCTTTGTCCATTTGTAATTCCCAAGCTTAGACCTGTCTAGTGAAAGCTCCATGCTCAACAAACTGAAACCTGTAGACCAGATGATTAATAACACAATAATGTTTCTCATAGGCTAGTGACCTTTGTCTCTTTAAACCTTCCTGCTGACTGGAAAACACCAAGTACAGATTCATAAGTAATCAGAGAAAGTGACTCATAAGTTTTATATTCATTGTAATAAAAACTGGTAAATTTGTACTAATGAAACCAGCTTAAAAATAAATTGTTTATTTTATTTTAATTGAAACATTTAAAAAATGCTAAAAAAATTAGTGTAACACATTTTGTGGCAAGAACCATGTTAAAATTACATTGTTGAACATCAGTAAATTTTCAATACTAAAAATGCTCTATTTTCTGATAGAATAATTCCTTTGAGATGCAGGTTTGTGGCATTCAATTCAGTAAGCTATTACCTTTAAAATTATGTATCACAAGGTATAGGCTTCCATTAAGAATATTCACGATACCCCTCGGCAGGACGTCCCCCGTTGGTGTGACATAACAAAACATTGTTCCAAAAAGTAGATGCCCCAATCTCTATCACGATTGTAAGAGGTTTCAAATTATATTTAAATTATTAAAGGATATATTTGGGTGTTTCCAGACATAATATACACCCTGTATATATATACTGTATGCAGAAAATAAATGCTCAGAGGCTTCTTTAAACAATAGAAGAAAAAGACTTCCTATAAATCCTTTAATATTTCGACTTTTATGTCGTTTTCAAAAAGGTACACACAAAAAGTGTATATCTTATCATATACACTTTTTGTAACTTTTTTGAAAACGACATGAAAGTCGAAATATTAAAGGATTTATATGAAGTCTTTTTCTTCTATTATATATATATATATATATATATATATATATATATATATATATATTATATATATTATATATATAAAACCTTATTTTAAAAAGTTGCTGAAAAAAAGTCTACCCTTCACTTCCTCCCCTCCCACTTACAGTGGAGTGCAATGTCTTGTGATAAACTGTGTCTGGAGCTAAACGCTTTAAATCTGTTGATTTAACTCAACATTAACATGATAAACGACCTCCTGCGCTTGCTATCTTATTAAAATATTTATCATTAATCAAGATAAGAGCTACAATGAAGGTCTTGACTACATGTATTATAGTTGGATAGTTATTACACAGTAGTTTAACAAGATGACTGTGGCACTACAGTGTGCATGCTGTCTTATTAGAATACCTATCATCACTCATGATAGTGCTGCAGTGAAGGTGTAAACCAAGTACTCTCTCACATTAACACTGCTATTTAATTATATTAACACTAAAGGGTATACAAGCTCATGAGCCCACAAGGAATAGCCACCATTGAGAAAAGTGCAACATCCAAATACAAGCACCTACCAGTCTTGTAGAAGGTGTTGCCATCACAGTCGGAACTGTCAACGACGATGATGTTGTCCAGCTTCACCTCCAGACGACTGTTGCGACTAATGTATTCCAGTGCTGCTGCTGTTGACTCGCCTGCCAGTAGATTCTCTTTCTCATTTAGAATTACTGGTATGTAAAAATAACTAATAAACTCAAGTCAAGTAATAGTGAATAAAATGACACACTATTTTCAGCTTTTACTACGTTTATTATTGCAAATTTTTGATCAAATGTATTTTACTACTACTCATTTTTTCTGCAGAAACAGCATTGAGCTGTATTCTGAATTTAAAGAAGCTTTTGACACAGCCCACAAGAATATTTGAGTTCCAACATTTAACATTGAAAAAAAAAATGGAAAATGTCTCCCAAGTGATCTGATCAGTTTATAAACAAATGTAGTACCTCAAGAAACTACACAAAGGAAAATAATCAGTCATTTCAAAACATTGCTGATAAAACATAGTGCTTGTACACTAAAAACAACATTAAATGTTAAGAAAATGTGTTTTTTTATACAGATGAAATTTAAGTAATGACACATAGATGAAATTTAAGTAATGACACATATGTATGTGCCTCATGACTTAAATAGAAAAAAAAATAATTTTCATGAACATGTTGAGGGAGAACTATAAATGCAACCCCTTTTTCGATACTCTGACTAAACTTTGACTTGCAATAGAGAATAAGTGACAAGACCTATTGAAATCTGGTAGTTCTCTTGTTGCATGACAATGCCAGACCCCACTCTGCCATCAAAACCCAAAATCAGATCATCATTTAGTTGGCAACAGATTAACCATCCGCTTTACAACCGGACTTGGTGCCAAGCGTTTCAACACTGATGACGAGGTGAAAGAAGCAGTTAAAGATTGATTATCCTCACAGGCAGTAGATTTCTATGACATCAACATTCAAAAGCTTATAGAACATTGCGACAAATGTTTATAACAAAAATAGAAACTAGTTAAAAAAAGAAAGATGTCAGTAATTATTTGATTAGTAACAAGTTTTTTTTTCATCTCTTGTTGTTTATTTTTTAAGGAAATCAAATCTTACTTAAATAGAAAAATTAAAGAATTTTAATGGGTTGAAGGGAGAACTCTTTTTGCTTTTCAAATTCTTGATGTCCAAGAATGATACATTTTGATGCACATGTCTAATGCTCACAACAGACAAATAAAAGATCTTTCTTGCAGATCACCCACTATTATAAAGGTTGAAATAGAGTCAGGGTTCATAGAAGAACTACTAGAATGTTACTCGTATATATTTCTTTTTCAACTTACTGATATGTTAAAAAAATTAAATTTGACACAATTTGCCTTATGACTACAATAGAAAAAACAGATTTTTCATGGAGATCAATCACCTATTGGGGTTGAACTAGTGTTACAACCCCTTGAGAAAATATATATTTGTTTCTACAACTTCCTAATGTTTTACAACAATGCCACGACATGGTGCCTTATGCTCTCAACAGAATAAAAGGTTTTTCATGCAGACAACCACCCACAGGGGTTGAAAGGAATTTTATTTTTATTTTTCCAACATTCCAAAGTCCCAGAAAGATGAACTTGGACAAAAAGGTACCTCATGATTAAAATATATTTTCATGGAGATCTCTCACCCATTAAGATCGAAATAGTGTTATGACCCGTAGAGGAAAAACATTTTTGTTTTTCAACTTCCTGATATCCTAAAACAATTATATTTGACATGCATGTGCCATAAGCTTTTAACAAAAATAGGAAAGATTTTTGATGCAGATCAAACACGTATAGGGGAGCCTGATGTCCTAGAAAGCTGAAATTTTATACATGTGTATATTATGCTCTGCCCTCAATAGACTGCCGGTACCAGACATACCTTCAGACACCATACCAAACAGATAGGAAGGTTTGAAGTAGCTGTTTATTAATAAAAGTAGAATTCTCAGACCAATGTATGTATACACTTTGTACACATTGATTGTATACTAGATTGGGACAACAAGGCAAACACTTCTATGGCACCGAGAATAACTTAGACCAGACGATTACAAGGACTGAAAGTAGACACTTTTTGACTAAAGTGGGCTTCTCAGCTTCCTGGAAATATATATATATATATATATATATATATATATATATATATATATATATATATATATATATATATATATATATATATATATTCCATTGATGTCTTATATTCTACAGGGTGACTGGCTCTTGGTGTGAAAAAATAAATCTGGTAATATAGACTTAGGACAGTAAGAAACTATTATTTAAAAATGTTTATCTAAAAAATCTTGTTTGTACCGATTTTTTTTCCTTTTTTCAGAAAATTTTTCTAATTATTTAAAAAACAAACAGCATTTTTCTCTTTTTACTTTGTAAATAATTTTTTTATTGGTGCTTTTTGAAAGTTCATAAAATTTCAATTTAAAAAGACCATAATAAGTAATTCACATAACTTTATGTGATACTTATTACCAATAAAAGTAAGAGAATTTAAATTTCTTTTAAAATTAAAAAAAAATTAAAACAATATTCTGAGCAAATTTAAGTGAGATTCAATTGTCAAATTTCACAAAAACTTGTCCATTTAAAAAGCTACTATTTGACATAAAAAAGTATTTATTTCTGTTTCAAATAGCTGGAGAAAAGTGAAGTTGAATGTGGAAAAACATAGAGGTTTTAATAATAAACAAATAAAATCATATTTTATTTTTCCATTCACCATACTAGGATAGTTAGTAATAGTGATTTTTTTCTGGAAGGCAGTGTGTACATCAAAGTTTACTACCAATAAAATAGCTGCACCACATTCCTGCATTATCTTATCAGTTGTCCTATCATTAGGTTATGATAAGATTTTCTTCTGGTAATTCCTTGAAGTTATGCGATTGAAGAATGCTGCAACAACATGCCTAGGTGTATACACTGCTGAATGCATATCTTGTACTTCCAAACTAGTCTAGTGAAGATATTATGGACCGATGAGTCTTTGTTTACCAGAGAAGGCATATTTAATACGCACAATCTGCATTTATGGGCAGAACAAAATCCTAAAGCTAGCAGGGAAAGATCATTCCAAACACGTTTAAAAATTAATGTTTGGGCTGGTCTGTTAGGGGACCAACTGATAGGACTACACTTTTTTGAAGAAAGCTTAACCGGAGAAAGTTACTTGGAGTTCTTTCAGCACAACCTTCCAGGTTTTTTAGATGGAATTGACAACATTCAAAGAGACGAGGTAATTTACCAACAGGACGGCGCTCCCACCACTTCAGCAATGCAGTACATGAGTGGTTGACATTGAACTATCCAACATGGTTAGGACGGAGTGGGTCTGTGGCTTGGCCGGCAAGGTCTCCGGACCTAACCCCTATGGACTTTTTTGTCTGAGGATTCATGAAAGATGAAGTATACTCCACACCAGTAAACTCAGAACCAGAACTAAGAGGAAGAATATTAGCAGCATTTGAGAAACTTCGTCAAACCTTATCTTTCAAAGTTACAGTTTGAGCGATGAGGAAAAGAGCAAGAGCATGTACTAAGAAACAAGGCAGGCAGTTTGAAAATGATATGTGAAATTTTAAAACTGTGTGAGGATTTTCTCTTTTATCATTACTAGCTGAACAACAAATGTTTCTCCATTTTACTCATAATCATAATAAAATGTGTGGTTTTTAGTGTATTTATAATTTTAATACCAACTTGTATTAGTGTTGTTTGTTTGTTACAAACCTCTATGTTTTTCCACATTAAACTTCACTTTTCTCCAGCTATTTGAAACAGAAATAAATACTTTTTTATGTTAAATAGTAGTTTATTAAATGGACAAGTTTTTGTGAAATTTGACAATTGAATCTCACTTAAATTTGCTCAGAATATTGGTTTACATTTTTTTTTATTTTAAAAGAAATTTCAATTTTCTTACTTTTATTGGTAATAAGTATCACATAAAGTTATGTGAATTACTTTTTATGGTCTTATTTTAATTGAAATGTTATGAACTTTTAGAAAGCACCAATAAAATATTATTTACAAAGTAAAAATAGGAGAAAAATGTTTTTTTACAAAATTTTTGTAAAAAATGAAAAAAATCGCTACTAACAGGATTTTTTAGATATAAATGTTTAAATAATAGTTTCTTACTGCCCTAAGTCTATATTATTACCAGATTTATTTTATCACACCAAGAGCCAGTCACCCTGTATTTATATCTCTTGAAAATGTCTTAATATCTGAAAATATATATAAATATCTGGAATATATATATATATATATATATATATATATATATATATATATATATTATTAATCTGGAATTTATTGATTCAAACCAGAACTGTGTTTTGATGATGTAAACTTGAAATAAGAATCAGTGGAAAATTTGAAACCTATTAAACATGAACTCTGAAATAATATGTATCCTAAACATGTCTACTTCTGATTCAAAGTTATCATAGGGCTTCATCATATGACATCGTAAGTGCTTTTACTAAGGTTTCTACGGGCATAGTATTCCTCCACTGTGGACTTCTCATTATACTGAACAGTCTACATACTCCACAGTCTCATTATACTGAAATGGATCAGAAGATTGGAATATTTCCAGTGACCATCACTTATCTAAGGAGTGTTTATTATGCCATTTAAAAAGAAGATACCAATGACATACCTGTTATTCAATAGGAAATTACATGTAAGACCACAGGTAAATGCTAGTAATCTATTTGTACATGAAGCAGAATACCACTAATTGATATCACTAAGTAAATTTATTAGAATAATAATGAAATTTTAATCTCTTCAAATTAAAAGCCCAAAAATGTTCTTACTTATAAGCTCTGGTACGGTGATATTTCGTACTAATTCTGACAATAATACAAATTATCATATCTATATTCTGCCATACTTAATAAAGAATCTTATAATTTTTAAATGTGAATACTTACTTATATTAAAAGTATTTGCAGATATTTCCAGGATGGATATTGTGAACAGGGTGTGAGTTAACCACAGTAGCATGGCAAGTACCTTTAAACATAAAAATATACATTTCTTGAACTAGAAGTAATGTTATTGTTCTATATACAAAACTTATTAAAACACAATTGTAATTCATAAACATTGGTTTAGAAAGCGAACATTCAACTTCATCGCCAAGTTGGAAAACATAAGACGTTATTTATTATTGCCTTACATTTCGATCTTTTTTAAATTTATATTTACTTCCAATAAAAAAGTGAAGGAAAGAAAAGAATATTGTTTTTTGCAAAAAAAGAGATTTTTAAGTTGAGTTAAAAACTTACATTTAATTTCCTGATTGTGATTTCCTACTCATTAATACTGAGTTTTAATGTCTACTGCAATAATAAGGTTTACGAGGGTGGTCTGAAAAGTTTACAACCTTAAAATGAAGATGGCAGCACTGTTAGGCTGTTTGGTTGTTTCTTGCTTTATCGTGATGTCCCTATCACATTTTTGCATTTTGAGAATAAGAAAAGTTGCAAAGGGTCAGATCTGGCAAA
The DNA here is from genome assembly GCF_021130785.1 of Homalodisca vitripennis. Classification (NCBI taxonomy): domain Eukaryota; kingdom Metazoa; phylum Arthropoda; class Insecta; order Hemiptera; family Cicadellidae; genus Homalodisca; species Homalodisca vitripennis. Next base: position 135,348,735 of record NC_060207.1, read on the forward strand.
TAAGGAGGATGATCTAGGATGGCGATTGAATTTTTTGCCAGAAACTGGCCAACAATCAATGCTGAATCTGCAGGTGCATTGTCATGGAAAAGAATCCATCCATCGTCTGGAGTCCAACTTGGTTACACACTATCTCTCAAATGCTTGAGAACTGTGAGGTAGAACTCAGCATTTACTGTTCGTTCTTCAGGAAGAAGTTCATGATGACACACCTTCGACATTAAAAAAAACCAGAAGCATGACTTTGATTTTTAATCGGATATTGATTTCCACTCCTTACTTTGCGATTTTAGTTCAATATCATACTCGTAAAACTATGATTCGTCACCAGAGATGCCCTATTGAAAAACCCAGCATTGTTTTCAAGTGAATTTTTCCAGTTGCTAACATTCATGTCTTTTCAAAGTTTAATCTGGCATCAGTAGCTTGGGGACGATTTTTGAACACATTTATTTAGAACCCAAATGTTTGGTTAAAACAGCGTGCATTGTTGATTTTCCTAGATTCACTTCATCAGCTATCATTCAGACAGATTTCTGATGATTGGTAAGGATAAGAGACTGTGCACATGATCAATGTTGTCATCAACACAGGTAGTAAGTTGCAGGTCGTCTCTGCCTCGCATCATCCATGGTGTCTTGACCAATGGCTTAAACGCTCAATCCACATAAAAACATATGTTTTCTTCAGAGCACTATCACCGTAAACAGCTCTCAACATTTCAGTAATTTCTTGATAACTTCACAATAAACCTGATATTGATTCGTTGCTCGGTTATTTTGTCAATTTCCAGTAAAAACAAGGCGGGACTATAGTCCATGTCATGAGCACTAGCTTACACAAGTTCATGTATACAAGACATTGTACCTTAAAACTTTTTGTCTTATTTTAAACATAATAAATTATGCATTGAAAAATGTATATGATCTAATAAAAAAATGATTTTTACCATAAGGCTTTTCTTTTTAGAAAGCATTTTTACCAACTGTAATGATGTCTCAAAAAAAATTCTTTCTTCTAAAAATGTTTCTAAAACTGTTTGGGACATTATTAACAATACAAAATAAAGCTCACAAACAGATCAAAATTAAAATTGGAGATACCTTGGTGCAGGATGAAGCTGGGATCGCCCATGAGTTTAATAGATTTTTTGCGTCTGTTGCTTGTGGGCGAGGTCCTCGACCCGTCAGAGCCCCAGGTTAATCACGCGGCGAAGACGTAGTCCAGTAGAATCAAATGATACTGGCACCTGTACTTGAGGAAGAGTTGGAAAAAATTATTCAGCAGCTCCCGGCCAAAAAAATCAACCGATCTAAATTTATTGTCCATGTGGATCTTGAAAAAAATGTGCCAAGCATATTGTGAGCCCTCTGACTCAATTGGTAAAATCTGTCTTTTCAAACAGGAGTTTTCCCCTCCCTCCTGAAAAAATGCTAAAGTACACCCCATTTTCAAAAAAGATGACCTATGCTCCCTTAACAATTATCGGCCTGTCTCTATTTTGCCAACTGTGAGCAAGATTTTCGAAAAAAACAATTTTTGACAAGAATGCTTTGTTTTCTTAGCAAACACAACCCAGCTCTCTGAAGACCAATTTGGCTTCAGAAAGGGAAAATCGACGGTAGACGCTGTGGTGAGTCTGGTCGAAATGGTTGTAGAGGGGTTTAGAGCGTCGGAATCCCACCATAAGTGTGTTTCTCGACTTATCCAAAGCATTCGACTGTGTTGACCATAATACACTTCTTGACAAACTTGAATCTCATGGCATTCGAGGTGTGCCCCTGCTGTGGATTAAATCATTTCTAAGCCATAGAACACAGACTGTCCAAAATTACAAATACCTTCAAGTCCATTGAATTTGAGATATGGAGTTCCCCAAGGCTCCATCCTCAGTCCAATCCTTTTTTCTGGTCTATATCAATGACATCGAGTCATCACTTCTGTACGGAATCTCATGCAGTATGCTGATGGACACGACTCTCTGTTTTATCGATAAATCAAAAGAAGTTTTGGAACAAAAAGCTTTTGTTGACCTTAACAATTGCGTCCAACACTTTCATAGCCTCAATCTCACAACAATTCCACAAAATCTAATTTCTGAATTTCGCCCTGCGACCAATGGACGTTGGGTGTGGGCCCTTCCGTCATGCTGGGAGATTCCACATTAGAAGAAGTTTACTCCTCCAAATTCCTTGGTATATACCTTGATCGAGGTTTGACATGGAATGTTCACATTGATTCAGTTTGTTCAAAATTAGCATCTGGCGTTTATGTTTTAAAGATCTTTAGCCAAATACTGCCCAAGTCAGGTTCTGATGGCGGCGTATTACGGCCTGATTTTACCCCACATCTTTCCTACGGAGTGATTTTGTGGGGAGCTTGTTCAAAAACAATCAAATTTTGAGAGTTTTCAGGCTTCAAAAGAAAGCGATTAGAACAATCGCCAACATAAAACTTCAGAGAGTCGTGTAGACCAGCTTTCAAAAAATTGCAGCTGTTGACCCTGCCATGTCTCTATATCTTGGAGGCAGTTTTATTCTGTAAGTCAAAATGTGCCCTGACTAGGGGCCGTGACGTGCGATGAATATGAAACGAGGAGGCAGAGACAACTACCGTACTGGGCGGCACAGAACGGTGGTTTTATGAAACACCTGCCCTCGCAGGCAGGTGTCCGTTTCATCAACAGTTTGCCGGATTCCATGAAAAACGTACAAACGCCCAAGGCGTTTAAAAAACTCGTCTGAAGCGCTTTTTAGCGTCTAAAGCATTCTATAGCGTCGACGAGTTTTTTGAATTATAGTTGGGAGACCTCCAATCTAGAAGACTGACACTGGCGTTGGCAGTGGAGAGAATTGGCGAGTAAGTGGTATGGATGAATGTAACGATTGTATGTCTGAATGTGGTATTGTGAACGAATGTAAAAATTATAGATTTATTCGGTATGACTTTTGCCACATAATTGTAATATTATCAACGGCAATAAAAAGACTTGACTTTGACTTTGACCAAGAAAAAGAAAAAAAAAAATTGAGTATGAACTGAATTACCTATTTTTAAAAGTAGACTATGGTAGTTCTTAATGTTTTCATGTTGTAGAGCATTAAAGCCAATCCAAAATCATACAAAAAATCTAGTACAGTATTTTGTAAATATAAAGTAAAAACAAAATATTTTTTCAATTCTCTATGTGGCGTAGTATTTTTAATAAAATCACAGGGTTTTAGTAAAAATAGTTTTAGTAACTTTATTTATCAAAATAAATAAATAGTTATCGTTTTATTGTGATCCCTACAATATTGTGTACATGCAATTATATTGAGTATACAAATTTTATTTTAATAGGAACATCAATTTTAATACTCAATGAAAAAATAAAAATTGAAGTTTCAGCTGAAATAACTATGAGAAAAAGTAGTTCTACTTAAATTTTTAATGCTTTCTTGTTGAAAAGTCAAAACAATACAATCCAAATTAGTTTACTAAACATTATATATTTATAAATTTTGTAGTCCAAACTAATTTTTAAAACAACGTTGGAAAAAGTTTGAGATGTTTTTAGTAGCGTTTCACATACAGTACAAGAGCAAACTACAAACCAAAATGGCTAATCCTGACATTGTATAGCTATTTCAATGGTTTCATCCAATATCATAAATGCTTAAATTATTTTAAAGTATTATTCCAAAAAAATTGTTACCTGACTTTAACACTTCTCACACAATAACAGCAGAGGTCGCAAACATGTTCTTCGGCACTCTAGAGCATTTTTACCAGATGGCACACAAAGAACAACGCACTTAACAGACCTTGAGCTCTAAAACAAAGTAAACTCAACAGTGTAACAGAGCAAACACTATACGTAGCGAGTTGTTTAAATGCCAACTAGGTGCCAGTTGATCATATCTAGCAGTTGTTTCAACTCTTGTTCTATGTTTCTTATCGTAATTAAATATAAAGTACTACACAAATTACACGATTCTGTTGTAGGATAATCAGAAATAAAACATCTTTATTAAACAATATAATTTCACGTAAAAAGGAATAATTAGGTTTAAAATAACAATCGGCGACAGCGATCCCTAGCCCGGCACTTTCAGCACAATAGACATTGACGACGGATCATCGGCCTGGCACTTTTAGTAAGGTTGCCTAGCAATGAAAAATCATTGCCGTGGCATCCCAAGGGTTCAGAAGCTACCATTTTTAAAACAGAGCTTATACAAATTTATTTCATATGGTATTGTCTTTAGGTTGTAAAGCTATATACCAAATTTTAACGGATTACTACAGGTTCTCAATTTAAACATAGTTTAGGAGGAAACAAATTGCAGACGTTCAGGTAATTATTGAGTTTTCATACGTCTCAATGTGATATTTAAATTTGTCTTTAGTCCAGGAATAATACTAAAAAGGTTTGATAAACAGTTCTGGATCATCCTGATATCTTTTTTATACTATACTTATGTATTTATAAAAAATTGTATTTCCCCTATTGAAACATTAGTCAATTCAAAGTATGAACAACAAATGTTGTAGTAAAAGGGTTAATAATTTGATTGATATAATCTTTGCAGCAGGGGTTTGTAAATGAAAAGGCCACTAATGTTGAAGCTCGACATAGTCTGGGCTCCACAGTCAGGGAGGATAAAAATGTAAAAATCAAGTTTATAAAAAATATATATATATTAACCAAGATATACAGGCTAAAAATAATGCAAAATTAAATTCTACTTGAATAAGTATGTTATACACTATAAATTAATGTTGTTCTTGCCCTAACAAGCAATTTGAATTAAAATAGTAATAATAAATCTCAATAAAAACTATTTTGGTTATTTGAACATGATTCTTGTGCAACTAAATTTCCATATTACAAATTTTGGTCGAGTACCACAAAAATCCATCCAGGGTCCTCATCTTGACAACTACTGCTTTAAAGAAAATTTAGAACATTAAGGGGCACTCTGTTTATGTACGAGTACCACTTCAGACATTTTGTTGTATTTTTACTTACAAAAATTAATACTTTTACATTTTAAAATTAGAATATAAATCCATTTGTATGTAATGTCTCTTCTGGATTAATAATGGTTTTAAAATTATATACAAGATTCAGCTTTGCATACCATAATTTTGACTTGTTATAAGATTAATTTAAGTTTTTCAAACAGATTCTTTTCCCTCCATTATACATTTTTGAATGAAATCTGTAATAGACTCACCTAGGATACACTTAAGACATGTATCCAGAACTCAGGAGAGTAGTTGTAAGTTTAACAGGACCGATACACAATATTTCAGAATTAATCTTTTTTTACTCATACTAACACTGATAGGAGGCATTGACAATAAGATTTAAATTTGTTGAGCAGATGTGTATCCATGAATTTAAAACCCTCTAAGGACCGGCCTGGCCCAGCCCAGCCCGAACCGGTCGCAGTTGGCAGGTGTCCATTTGATTGTAAACATTTTGACAGAGTATAAAAGGCCAGTCCGAGCTGGGCTGGGCCGGACCGGTCGCAGTGGGCGCCGTGCTTTAGTCAATTCTCTAGCGGTGTAGAATCAGCAAAATACATGTATAAAGAGAAAGCATGAACTGTATTCTGCAATTATTTTTCAGAAACTTTAATAAATATATGGAAATATTTGCAACTGTAGTTGTTAATTTGGCTCAATACATGACTTAGTCCATCGTAACAAGTCAAAATTTTATATCAAATCTAATTATAGTTAAAATAGAATAATTACTCCAACTTATCTGAACAAGCTTGCTTTCATTTAGATTTTTACCTGATGAAAGTGTTCTTAACTCCAACCATGCACTTGGTGTGACACGGCCGCCAGCAGTCAATAGGTTGGGGGTAATGTCAGTTCTGTATGGGTAAGCAAACACTGCTTCGTTCTTGAGTGTTTACAAAACACTGACATCTGGATTGATATTGGAAAATTTTGTATTTAGAAAATGAAACCTGTCTGCACATTGATAGAAAAATGAATACTGATCACTATGGTAAGATAAAGTAATTTAATTATTTTATTTATTCAAGAACCTGATGTACTGACATTCATCTTGATTTTAGTTCTATAGGAACAGTGTTTAAATCACTTTTACAACCTAATCTTTTGTGGTATAAGCATGGGAGGAATTTTTTAATATACCCTTTGAGTATTGAAACATTCAGAAATTTATATCAAATACATTTAACATAATTCTACAAAAAATAGTGAGAGCCTGAAAACGTTTGAAATTCAGTTTCTGACTAAATTGTATTTCCCTATATCATGAACACATATTAAACCTTAGACACAGTGATGGACAGAAATACTGAGAAAGAACATGTAATAAGGGAATTACTTTATCTTAATTACAAATAAATAATATTTCATACCTGATAATAATTAATTTAATCAATTGGGTGTCCCAGAAAGGAATGCACTTTTATTTTGGGGAAAGCCGAATGTCCAAGAGAGATAAGATAAAGAGCTTATCAGGGCTTTGTAGCCATGCCCGTGGAAAATCATTTGCCATGGATCGCTTTACCGGTGAGCAGCGTGCTTTCTGTGTATGCGAGTATTACCATACGCTTTCTTATGTGACAGTTCGACGACACTTCCGCGCTCAATACAGACTTCATGATCTCAACCAAACGCCATCAGTGAACATAATTAAATGCTGGGTGCGCAAATTTGAAGCTACAGGATCAACTATGAACCCTCGTCCCATCGGTCGCCATAGAGAAGTGCGTTCTGAACAAAATATCGAGCGTGTCCGAGATGCTGTGGAGGATAATCCACATCGATCAGTAAGAAAACACGCTGCTGCTTTGAATATACCCCGAACCAGTATTCAACGCATTTTGAAACAAGATTTGAAGTTACACCCGTACAAAATCCAGTTAGTACAGGCATTGAAAGAGACTGACTACCCGCTTCGGCTTAACTACGCAAACGAGATGCTTCGTAGTTTTAGAAATTTCAATAACATAATCTTCAGCGATGAAGCACATTTCCATGTCGATGGATATGTGAATAAGCAAAACTGCCGTTATTGGTCTGCAGAAAATCCAAGGGAGAAACACCAACGCTGTTTACATTCCCCGAAGGTTACTGTCTGGGCGGGAATGACTCAAACAGGCATCATTGGGCCGTATTTCTTTGAGGATAACCAAGGGAACACTGTGACAATAAATTCCCAGCGATACATAACAATGATTAATGATCATTTACAGCCGTTCTTGCAGACGTTACCTCGGGCTAACAGGCAAAGATTGTGGTTTCAACAGGACGGAGCTACGTGTCATACAGCAGGAAACTCCATGACTGCAATAAGGCAGCTGTTTCGTGGGAAAGTCATCTCCAGATTTGGTGACATCAACTTTCCTCCGAGAAGCCCAGACCTAACTCCACTGGACTTTTTTTTTGTGGGGGTATCTAAAAAGTCGGGTGTACAACAACGCTCCTGCTACCCTCGATCATCTGAAGCAAAATATTCGTGAGGAAATTGAAGACATCCCACCAGAACTCTGCCGTCGAGTTTTCGCAGATGTAAGGTTGTGTTTGGCGGAGTGCCGGCGCCGGAGGGGTCTACATCTGGATGATGTAATCTTTCACAAGTAATTTTCCCTGAAGTGTAAAAACAGGTAATCCTGGAATAATTGCTGTAAATAAAGCCATTTTTCTGTTTTTTTTCTTTTTAAAAGTGCATTCCTTTCTGGGACACCCATTATAATGCTTGTAATAGTAATCTGAAGTGGTTGTTACTTTAGGGAGGTTGCAAAGACAGTGCGTAATTGGGATTTTATGGTTTAAGAAGCGAAGAACTTCAGTCATGAGTGGTGTGCAATTAAGCCTGTATGACCACGAGGCTCTAATCGTCCTAAGAAAGTTTTAGGACCAACTTTTGGGGACCACTTTTAACTATGATAAGATTTTGAAAATAATTTACATTAAAAGGATTGTATATATGTGCAACTAATATAACATCACCTTGAATTTATTTATTAAGAATGACGCATTCATGTACATTTTATGTATGTCTTGAATAAAGATATTATTGATTGATTGATTGATTAGAAAACCATTTTTCAATACGTATTTTTTTGCCTTCATCACAATTCCTATGATTTTCAATCTTCAATCCTTTGAATGCATATTTATTAGGGTTATTTTTATTTGGGTCACATTTTTATATAACATTTTGTACCATTATGTTGAAATTAATATACAAAACTCAAGTTGATGATTAATTGGGGAATAAGAATGTTTCAAGTAAAAATAAACAAAAATTAAGGAATGGAAAATTAAAACTTTATTTTGCACAGTAATACAATGTGAACTACAAAAGCTTACTTTCATATTTGCCATAACAACTAATTAAAGTATGCTGATAGTGTTGCTATTGGACAGTTGCTTGTTTTGGGTTTAATTGCTTACTTACACATTCCTTTTGTTTATTAGCAACTTTCATCTTAATGGATATGCTTCTAAACATCAAATCAAATATCTTATCAACTGATTGATTTTCACGATTACACACATTATAGTAACAAGTAAAATTCTGCAATTTGATAGAATAATAGATCAATAAAAATAAATATTACAATCTTTAGCACATACAATAATTAGCTCTAGTTTCAGAATTTGCATGTAAAGTAAAACTGATTATGACATGGTAATATCGAAGTATAAATCCAACAACAAAAATTTAAAGAGAAATAAATATAAATTTTAAACCTTATACTAAACAGCTTTTATTTCTGCTCAGGTTGTCAATATGAAAGAAAATAGTTTTTTTTAATAGCTGTAATAGACAATCCCTATTCCTCCATACATTCTAAGAACCAAACTACATGTTCAATAAATACATCTTGGTTATGAAATGCAAATACAAAATTTTATTTTTGTGAAAAAATGTATAACATTACAGATATTTGGTATAAAAATATTTAAACTAAAACAATAAAGCATAATTTTCCAATACTCTAGTTTGTACTATGAACTAATATTTTGCTTGAAATACTTAAGTTTGAAATTAACTTATACTCTATTTACAGTCATGTATGATCTCATATACAAATAAAAATTCTTTATCACAATAATAATGTTTAGAATAGGCTAGATCTGATTGGAAACTTGCATGCACCCAATCACACTGTACAGTAGAGATGTTAAGAAATGAAACCGTGCTTGTTTTAGGGCAAACATGGAGATTATCACTTTGGTAAATGAGTGATCAGAAGATCAACTCAGCCTGAGAAGTCACTGTGATCGAACAAGCCTTGGTCGTAGAGCTCTGCTTTCACAAGCCGACCTCCAAAGAATCTACCATTCAAGGCATCTCTTGCAGCTTCAGCTTCTGCAAATAAAAGAATAAGTTGTACTGTTTGCAATTTATTTTCAATATCTTATGAGATATATGAGTAATTTACTAGTATGTGACATTTTGACACTATTAAATGTTTTACAAGGCCTATATTTTAAAGTAACTGCTGTTTTGATACATATGGAAACCAGTAAACATTTTGTAACAATTTTATTTTTATATGAAAGGCACATACTTTTATACATAATTGCCACCAATATCAAGCTTTTATAATTTTGAACAACCTTTTTTTATAGTGTAGTTATCGAAGATTGCTGCCTACCCGCTATTGTGTCATTGCAAACATACATTGCAGTCACTGGGCACTAGACTGAGGCATCCATAAAGATGGAGGATGATAAAATTGTTCCCAATGAAATGTTGTAATGAGGCTTTGAGTTCCTTTTGCCTCATGTCAGCAGACATTGTCACAGAGCAAAATGCTCCCGCTGATATGTTAAACATTCAATGAAAACATAATAGATAAACTTCTTGAAACTTAAAGAAACTCATCTGATAAACACTCTTATGTTAATTTTAACTTTTTCGTCCACTTTCTGCACCAAATCGTTAGTGAAGGCAGAATCAGTCACTCTGTTCCTGAACATGACGATTGTTTTGACAATCTTTGGTAGCTCTACCCAATTGTGTATCATTCCATCACACATTTTGTTTTTCCGTACTCTTCACGGTTCTACTAAGAAAACTAATAAACAGTATTTATTTCGCAGTTGGCAGGATTCTCCATCAACGGAAGTCTTTGAAATATATATTAACAGATGTACACATAATTGATTTTGCCATAATGGAATCTGTAACTTGCCAACATATATAGGTAGGCAGTGCGTTAGAAGTGTGCCAAACTGTTCAAACGAATTCATGACAGCAGTAGAGTGGTTCGACTAACTGTCCCACTGCAATGAACTGCCATGTTCATTTTATTACATCCCGTAACGTCACTTATATAGGATTTTTTGTAACTAAGTCAAAAGATGTATCAATTAATAATTAATCAGTGGTTAATATTTTAACAATTGTTACAGACAAGTTAAATAAAAAGGTTTTATTATAAATATTAATATATGCTTCAATTTAGGGGAAAATTAAATGTTGGTAACATAAAATATGAAAATATCAAACTCTTTTTTAAATTAAAATTGTTGATACAAAAAATCTTGTTCCACATCATTATCACATTCCACATAATAATCATGGAATAGAAGAAAATAAGCAATAAACTACCTTAATTTAAATATAACCAACATGAACAAAAAAATTAAAGAAAACCAACACACAGATTTAGTTATCCATTTCTCATCAAATGAACCCTCCAAAAAATGGCTGCATTCAAATCAATGATCAATAGATAACAAAATATTCTAGTAAAAACTGAAAATTTTCACAAATCATTTAAAATTATTAAATATTGGGGTGGCCACTCAAAACCTCTTTTCAAATTCCCGGTTTTTCTCCGGTTTTCCCGGAGTTCTCCGGGTCAGAGGTCTAGCGGTGGATGAACTCTCGGTATGATACAATGATTTCGACGGTCCACAAGGTCGGTTCAGTACAATCGACAAAAAAACCAAATGCTTTCATCTGAACTGTGCTTAATTAATTCATCTTTTGTGAGGGAGGGGGAAGCGTAAGAATACCACGTTACTTCAAAGCCATTTGCAGAGATTCAGGAAAATGAATATATTTAAAATTCCCAGTCATTTTTCCTTTTTAAGTAATATAAATGGTAGGGTATAAAATGACTTCCAGAATATATTACATTTACGTAAAAATGTATGGATGTATATTTATAGAGAATATATTTATTTACAACTACGCAAAGTACGACGTACGGATAAAATACGAATTAGCGATCGTCTGTTTACTATTTTAATTTTAGTTTTATTTTATTTAAGATATTTTTTCTTTATTTTTCCATTATTTTACGTGTATACTTCGTTTTAATCTTTTTGGAAAGTTGAGCAAATGTTTAAATGCTGTCCTGGACGACTCTCTGAAATTCAACCTGGTGATAAAGCAAATCGCCTTTTTTTACAATCTGAACACCCTCAGGAAATGACTGATTGCACAGGCTCTCCACAAAACTACCCCATAAGAAAGATGGGGGTAAATCAACCCATAATATGCCATAATCAGTACCTGACTAGGGCAATATCTGGCCAAGGATCTTAAGATGAGGACAATTTGACGCATACATGGCTAATGTAATTATTCCAAGTCAACCCCCGATCAAGGTGTTATCAAAGGAATTTTGATGAGTGGACTTCCTCCAATATGGAATCTGCCATGATGATGGCTGGACCACATTTGTATTCCACTGATTGCAATGTGAAAAACAACAAGTTTGATTTTGGTGAGTTTGTTTGAAGATTGAGGCTGTTATAGGACTAAGGAATTTATTGATCACTTATAAGTTCGGTTAAAGAACTATAAAGAACCATTAATGTAGTGGGAGAATTCCAGCAGCAGTTGGTCTGATTTTGATTAAACATGTACTTAAAACAAGGAAATTATATTTAAATATCGCTCCATTAGAATTATTTATACAGCTACAAACAATGATAAAACTTATCCCTCTGGCCTTCAAAATTATATAATAGTTTTAAATAAATCTAAATATTTATGGTCACACTGAAAAACATACTAACCTCCCATTTGCGAAAATTCCACAAATATTTTTACAATGACGTCCGCATTATCATCATCATCGTCTGACTGCTTCTCATTGTAAATTATAACTCTGTCAACACCACCAAATCTGAAATTGAGAATTCAAAATGAAAATACAAAACAAAATTAATATTTTATATTTTGGTTCTACTTTACAGGGATAGATAGGTTTTGAAGAAACCTATTCATGAAGAAAATAAATGTTCTTTATGAACTTACGTAAAAATCCCCCCTCGTGTTATTATTAAACTTAATTAAATTCATTTCTGATTTTTAACTACAATTTAAAAAAATAATATTTTGCATTTAGATTAATATGAAACACATACTTGCTACATTCATCCTGGATTTCTTCTTGTAATGACTCATCCACATCTTCAGGAGCAACCATGTTTCTTAGTATCACGACTCGGCTCTGAAAAAATGAGTTTCTATGACATTGCTATTTTTATATATGTAACTCATATATTTAAAAAAACTCACAAGAATTTAAAGGACACCAGCTTCAAAAATTGAGGGTAATCTAATAAATTTTTTAAGATTAAAACATTGTTGAGGAATTATTTCTTTCATAACTGCAACAATGTCCAATTTATTTCAACCTTTCCAGAGTACTTACAAGAAATACATTTTTTTAAATATCACCTTCTACAATATCATAACATTTTGGTGATGAGATTCTAAGTAGTCAATGATCAGAAAGTACCACATGACAGTTCCAATAGTGTGGAAAACACAGATTCATTTTTTATTTGTCCAAGTGTAACCAATTAATCATTAAAAATAATATTCTCGACAAAAAATTCTACAGATAATACATAGGATAAAATATTATAGTTTTTTGGGACATGGAGTGTTTGAAGGTCAAAAAATCTTTACAATTGATATGTTAATTTTTTTTGGCAAATAATCCTAAAATGTTCTTTAAAACTTCTTAAAATGTTAACAAACCCATGTTGTACATACAACTGAAAACTGTGGAATATATGTAACCTGTAAGGAATTTGCACAACTACTGTAAGGAGAGTAAGTACAGCCCATTGATAATTTTTATGTTGGTGAAGCATAACCAAGTAATTTAATAATAAAAAAAGGTCCCCTGAAAATCAACATATGTCTACAGCCTATATACAGTGTACCTAAGATTACAAAAGAGTAGTATATATTACAGTAATTATGATTTCCAATTGGGTCAGCATGTCAGTTTGAAAACTGATCACAAAAATATATCTTTACAATTTTAAAAAAGGAGCTTAGGGGCCAATGTAAAGGAAAAATAGTGAAACTGTATGATATGTTATTATACTTCTAAGTTACAACGTATAATGCCACAAGTTTGGTGATTTCCTAAAATATTTTAATGTAAATCTGAAGAGGTCTGGTAAAAATAGCTCTAAACCAGATTCAAATCAATTTATGCATTCAGACTATAGGCTGAATTGTCTATTTAATTTATGCATGCAATGATTAACATTGGGTTTTTAATAATTCAATCTTCAAATGGTACAAGAAAGACAAAACCAAACATTTTTATTAAATATGAATTGTAATTGATGCACCTCCAAATTGTATAAATGTTGTTTGAAATTGAAGCAGCTCTAATACATTTTTAATGTATTGCTTTCAGAATATGCGTATGGTCTGTTGCATGCATAATTATTAACAACATACCTCAACCTTCCTCATCAATTTCTGCATTACTAGGTGCCTGGCACTCTGACCCTTTATAAACATATTCTCCTGTTGCTGGAGGGTCTGAGGTTCCGTTTCCTCCAGAAGTTTCTTTTGCAGCTCTTCTTGTTGTTTTTGCTGAAACAGAAGAACACTAATGATTGGTATTCACCATACTACACAGAACAAATCTCATACAAAATAGATGTTAGTTAGTTGTGTAAGTAGTAATATTTTAAATCTCATCAAAAAAGAAATGCAGCTCAATTTGTAAAATGAGTAAACTTCACATCCATAGTTCCAATACAAAGTATTATCTCTGTTTTCTGTTTATATTGGAACTTCATGATTGAAATTTACTTAATACCTTCATGAAAGGACTCTTAGCATCACAATTTACATGGTTTCTCAGATATCTTTTTATCTCTAGAACCTATCTCTGTTTCATGTTAAATCTTAAAAGTTTGATCACTAAACTTCCAACACAATGTATGAGGGCTATTTCTCTTCAACCTCTGATTATGCTATGAAATAGCCAGTCTACCAGAATGCTGCAATAGCCAACTGTGCACTCCTTCCACTAGCACCTCACACATTGCCGAGCATCAGAGGGCATTACGAGTTTATCCAACAATACATTCTCCAGCAGGGTGTTATTCAATTCTTGTTAGCTAAAAATCTAAATGTAGCAGAAAATGACCAAAGAAAACCATGATGGTAAAAACTAAATGAGTGATGGTGTAATAGGCGAGTGGTACAACATTTTTTTTAAATTGCAGAGTTGCATTTCATGATAGAGACCAAGGACGCAAATCTGTCACCAAAGAAAACCTTGTTGAAACAGTTAAAAGCAATCAGAGATTTACCATTAGTAAGATGTTTAATACATTTTTTAATCATCAGCCCTTTACACTTTTTAACGGCATACTTGGGCTACTAAAAAGCTAGTACCCAATTGCTTTCAAAGATGTTTTTCAATGATTACAAATCTTGTTTCTTGACAAATAGCAGCAGCATTATCTCTTAACTATTATGAAGCTGATGGAGATTTTTTGAAAAGATTTGTGACATGACACGACATGTGTATGACACTCCAGAAACTAAAATTAAATGCATTCAAATTCACCAAACAAACCCAAAAACATTTTAAAACCTTTAGCAACAAAAAGATTTTAGGTATTGTTATTTTGAGAAAGATGACTGCTTGTGGAATTCTTAACCCATTAAACAAGTATTTATTGTGGCCTCTGTAGTATTGGTAGCAACAATTTAATTCAATGGGATGGATTTGAATTGGACATTTTTGACCATCCAACCTACAGTCTTGACCTTTTGCCAAACGACTTTCACCTTTTCCCTCAAGTGGCTAGAAGAGGAGAGCTTCTGAACAAACAACGCACTCATAAACGCCATGGAAACCCATCTCAAGTCAGTGGTGCAACATTCTATAAAGAGAGTATTGGAAAGCTTGTACCCTGGTATGAGAAATGCCTCAATTTAAATGGTGATTATGTTGAAAACATATACATATGCAACTTTTGATAGTAAATATAATATTATCATGGTCATTAGTTTTTTCCTTTTTTTAATATATCACATCGGAGGTTAAAAAAAACAGCCCTTGTATTTTCTGATTGAGCACAACTTATCCTTGTGTAGTTACAAATTTTAGCGAGTACTATCAATTAGTTCAAAATACAAAGTTGAAAATGAGCAAACACATTGGTACTGACCTGAGCCTGTTCATGAGCGCGTCGCAGAGCTTCCTGAGGTTGGGCGAGGACTGGGGTGACTACAGAGGGAGCGGGCAGCATGCCTAAGGCCGGGGTGGGCAGGGCGATGCCTGGTGGCGGGACCAAACCCAGTTGTGTAGGTGGGATTCCCAGATTACTGATAACAGGAGCCAGAGTCTGTAGAGCAGGGGCAATGGTTGGCAACACTGCGGGTGGCGCCAATGCGGATGTCAGCTTCGACAAGCCTGCAGAGAACACAATTCTCTTTTAACTAATGCCCACAGACATAGGTGCACATAACATAAGTGATATGGGAAATGAGCATATCCAGAAAAACATAGGATCTTAACAGATAGGAATGTAATACAAACTACTACAATCAGCAGGATATTCAGATTTGTTTCAATATTCGAGTTTCGTCTCCACCATATGCACTAACATATTAATAAATTGATAGGATAACACTATCGCAGCTACACAGTGACATTTACAGTAGGATAAAATAAGAAAATAGACAAATATTAATTAATTTACTTATTTAACCGAGAGATTGTAACACTTTCCGGTCACAACTAGATAGAGATTGAATTTTATAACTGTGCAATACACAAGATAAACTGCAAAACAGCGAGAACTACTAAATGTAGAAGCTAAAGGACAGGATGTGGTCATAAATTAAATAGGATACAAACAATTTAAACAAAGGGATAGCCTGCATCGTGCTATCCTCAAAGAGTATGATAGAAGCTGTCCTCCCAATTAAACAAACGAACAGGCATAGTTTGCCTTGGTGGCACAGCAAACTCAAAGCTTTACTAATAAAAGCCAAAAGTCTCTTTAAGAGAGCCAAGAGATGCCCTCTGAAAAAGAGACAATTTCAATACTAATTCTCTTTTTAGAAAAGCAGGTGATCAAACAGTTTACTCGTTGGAATTACTGCATAGCTAGAAAAGTAATCACAGCCCTTTTCTAACAAGGACTACATTACATTTTACCAGCCTTGCTGGATGTCTTCAGGGCAAGTTTTGCCCTACTATACATCCCCATACAGTAGAATAGGGTGGAAGTGATATCATTCCAATGCCATATTTCAATCTTTAGATGAGCCCAATTAATACCGCCCATACGATTAAGGTATTTTCTTTTAAAAACTGGAAAAGAATGGTAGGGTGGGTTTGGGTGTTAAGGAACCAAACTTTTGGTCCTCAAATGCTGTGAGTTCATTCAATTCAAGTGAACCTGACCATCAAACTCCTTTTCTAGGTACAACATTGCTAACATGCTACTCACACGCTCTCTTGTAAGAGAAGCCTACCTAACACAGCATTGGTGGCAACAGCGTCCATTGCCTGTATCTTGGCAGTGGCGGCAGCGGCAGCAACAGCAGCAGCTGTGGGCATGGAGCTGGAGGATGATGAAGGGCCCTGGAAACAAAAAATATGATAGATAAATTCAAGAATTTTATTAGCTTGAGAAAGTAGTAGGCAAACCTAACTTTTCTATTTGCAGTTATTTAAACCAGATATACGAGGTCTGTCCAAAAAGTATCCGACCGCCGACCAGTAGGCGGCCACAGCGCAACCGACCGGCTCGAACCGGTTATTGGAGGGGAGGGGCGAGCCTACTCCCTCCCATATTAGGCACTGAATACGATCCGGTCACTCAGTGAGTCACAGCGCTGTTTCGGCAAAATTTGTTCCTCGGCTGCTGACAGAAGACCAAAAGAACTGTCGACTTGAAATCGCACAAGACAATCTAGATTTGATAAAAAAAGACCCAGGGCTATTTAAAAAAGTTATTACTGGTGATGAGTCATGGGTTTATGGCTACGACCTTGAAACAAAGGCTCAATCTTCACAGTGGAAAACTCGCGAAGAGCAACGGCTGATAAAAGCAAGGAAAGTCAAGGCAATGTCAAGACAAATGCTGACAGTTTTTTTTTTACTGGGACGGCGTTGTTCATCACAAATATGCTCCAAGAGGCCAGACAGTGAATAAGGATTATTATCTTGAGGTCCTAAGGCGGCTACGAGATGCAGTGCGAAGGAAACGACCTGAACTGTGGACAAGCCGTGACTGGACCACGTACTGTACCACGACAACGCGCTAGCTCATTCCTCAAATCTTATTCAGCGTTTTTTTGGTCAAACACGACATCAACCAACTACGACAGCCTCCCTACAGTCCTGACATAGCTCCTTGTGACTCCTGGCTATTTCCAAAATTAAAGATTCCTTTGAAAGGAAAAAGATTTGACAATGTTGAACAAATAAAACAAAATGCGACGAAGGACCTGTTACCCATTCCGCAAAATGAATTTAAGGAGTGTTTCCGGAAGTGGGAGGAGCGTTGGAATAAGGTAGTGGCTTGTGGAAGGGAGTACTATGAAGGGAACCAGATTGCCGTTGCCGCCAAGTAACATCAGTTCATGCCAGAGGTCAAGTTTGGATACTTTTTGGACACACCTCGTATGATAGTCAATTGACTAATGTCTGTTTAGTATATTTACAATATATAATCATTTGAAATGGCTAAATTACATTTTAACCCTTTTAGGACGAGCGGACTATTAATAGTCCCGCACTAGTTTTTGCCCGAAGATGACGATGCGGGCTTTTCAATAGTCCGCACTAGTTTTACCGAAGAAGACGAGCGGACTTTTATGTGCCCGCCGGTTTTAAGTTTGCATAATACTCACGTAATATCGAAAATACGATGAACAAAAATTAGTTTTCCTTGTAGAGGCACATCCTGAGACAGGAAATGGAGTATTTCGGAACTTATCTTGGCCAAACAATACAACATATGTCTATTTTTTAGAACAGCTGCACGTGAGCGCCTATTGTAGTGCCAGTCGGCGGAGCGCGCCAATTCCGTCTAGTTTGTTTACATTCAGTTCAGTCACAGTGCGGTCGCGTGACTATAGTTGATTGTTTTCAGATCAGTTATAAACTTAGTGTTTATAGATTTATAGTGAAATGTGTTTTGTTCAACTTCTTTTGTGAATATGGATCAATTTAACTTAGCTGATCACAGCAGTGAACTGGACCGTGAGTTACAATACTCAGAAAGTGCATCTGAACATTCTAGTTTCTGATTTTTGTAGACGAAACGGACGAAGACCCTGACTTTCCAGCTTGAAGATATATTTTTATGACTCTGAAGATTTTATTAACCCCACACCATCCCCCGCCCAAAAATATTAGGTTACCCTTGAGTATACCTTCACATGAATCTGACAGCGAATCTGACAATGTTGACAGTAGGCCTAATGCTGGAAATAGGAGAGTATTGAGCAGTTCTGATGACGACGATGATGATATTGAAAGTGATTGGGAGGAAGTAGTTGAGAGTAGCCCACCTAACATTGAACACCATTTTGACTATCAAGAAACTCCTGGTCCAAAACATATACCACAAAAGCAATAAAACCTATTGATTTTTTTAATTTATTTTTTACTACCGGACTGAATTGAATTGTTTGTCAATGAGACAAACAGATATGCCAGAATCTTTTCTCAGGATGAAAGGAGACACCCTTTTCTCCAAGAAGTCGTTTTCCGGTCCCTGGTTGCCTGTCACTGTCCCAGAAATGCGTATATTTTATAGCTACAATTCTTAACATGGGTTT
This sequence comes from Homalodisca vitripennis, assembly GCF_021130785.1. Classification (NCBI taxonomy): domain Eukaryota; kingdom Metazoa; phylum Arthropoda; class Insecta; order Hemiptera; family Cicadellidae; genus Homalodisca; species Homalodisca vitripennis. Next base: position 135,367,816 of record NC_060207.1, read on the forward strand.
GGTAAAAAAAACCAACGATAAAGTCGTACTGGAGTAAAACTTGCTCTGAAACACCCATGGTTTACACGAGTATTTTCACGTGACCTGATTTGAAAATCTGTTATCTTTTTTTCACATGGTAGACACGTCAAAAGTTGCCAAAACCCAATGAGCCAAATTATGATGCCTGCGCTAGATTTCAACCAATTTTTTGACCATTGTAACAGATTATTTCCTTTTTATTATTTATGTAACCAGCAAGTTATCAATCGATGAGAGTATGATCGGCACTAAAAATCAACCAGTTTAATGCAATACATGCCTAATAAACATCCAACCATAGGTTGGGGTATCAAGTTATGGGCACTTTGTGATTCGGTATCCAAATATTGTGTTAAATTCTTTTGTTATAAAGGAAAGGCGTCCAATGAAGATAAAGAGCAAATGAAAAAAGTATGGTCTTGGTCCCTCTATTGTGATGAAGCTATTAGAAGCAGCAAACTATCTACGAAAAGGGTATCATGTGTTTATTGACAACATTTTTTTACCAGCATTCAATTGGCCAATGTTTTGTACAGCCAGGAAACATTTGTAACCGGTACCATTCGCAGAAATAGGAAAGGGTTACCACAAAGTATAAAAAAGAAGTTTCAGTGTTGGAGAAAAGTTTGTACAACAAAAAAAAGAAAATCTGGTTGCGTTGGCATACCGCGGAAAAAGAAAACCCAAAAATTGCCCGTTTTATTAGTCTCAACAAACACTACCATAACATCTGAAGAAATTACCAAACGTCGCCCGTGGGGAGAATTATAAATGAAATAAAACCATCAATTGTGGCTTCCTACAACAAGTTCATGGGCGGGATAGACGCCTTTGACATGATGATGTGTGTATCTATTGACGAGAGACGCACAATAAAATATTGGAAGAAGGTTACATTTAACTTGTTTTCTAGAATGTTATTAAATGCGTAATATTCTCTACACACTAAAATGCAAAGAAATACAAATAAAACCTATGCCAAGATTTCCATTTATTGAAAATGTTATAGGGGATATTTCTAAATCTTGGCTTGATATGCGTAATGGCGCTGGGGATAACCAAAGTCAATGGTAACCGTCAAAAACAAGGAATTAGTAAAACTTTCTCCAAATCAACAAAAAACTTGCTGGGTTTGTTCAGAAAAAGGTGGACATAGTCAACAATCAAGAAAAAGGAAAACGAGCCTCCTATATTTGTTTCAATTTGCAAGGAAGGGTGTCACCCGATTTGCTTTCCAAAACATACATGTGCTAACTAATTAGACCATTGTTGTATATAGTGTATATATTTTTGTGAGTGTTTTATAGTTGTTTCTTAGCAATACTACATATTTCCAATACCTGTGGATAAATTTGACCTGTTAACCACATTATATGGTAAGTAAAAACCACTTTAATTGTTTGACTTTTTATTTTAGTCCGTTTTATATAATTTGGTACTTTGTAGTAATGTAAGTTTTTTTTGTTGTAAAACAATTATTTCTCAACCAATGTTAATAAAATTTTGTATTTAAAACTGAAAACTATGTAAGAAACATAGTAAATATTAGTTCCCACAGTAAAAAAAATTTTTTTTTTATCATAGTAAACTGAAGCCAAACTAATAAAATAAAAAAAATAAAATAAAAATTCTAAAATTTTATTTAATTTTTAATTTTTCTGGTTATTGTAAATAGTAATAAATGCTACCATATTGTAGACAATTTAATTATGTACATGTGGATAAAAAATGGTGTAAGGACAATTTAAAATAATGGACTTATAAATATATTTATCAAACTACTACATTTTGCCCAATTTCATCACCGTCGTCTTCTTTGGTATGTTCGCTATGAAATATGGTCACGTCAAAAAAATGCGTACCTAAAAAATAACCAAAATTTTTGTCGTCCTAAAAGGGTTAACAGAAAAAAATTATCAATGATATTTTACATTAATAAGTTGACATTTTCTTTCTATAATATATAGCAACACAATTATTATTTCTCCTTGTACCTCAGTTAATATTTAATGACATTTTTAAAATAATTTGCATTGTTCTAAACAATCAATTTGTAATTAAATATATTTTACATTTGGACTGTTATTATGTCCCAAATCTAATCATTTAAAACTTTTTCTTATTCTACACAAAGTACATATATAACATACTTATAAAAATAATTGTTCCCCAGTTTAATACCTTCACTTCTGGTCTGTACCATGTGAAGATAGGGTATTACCATAAAACAGCAAGTGTATTACAGCATCCGTCGCAGTCAAAGAAAACTATTTACATTGTATAAAATAATTTATTTATATTAATTTGAAAGGTCAAATTTATCCCACAAAAACATTATACTTTATATAAAAAATTAGGTAGTATTATTTTAAGCAAGAAAAGTCTGAAAACTCACAGTCCTAAAATGAAAATGCAGAAAACAAATAAAAAACAAAATAAATTGGTAGAAATTCTATATTTTAATGTAATAGTGATGAAATGGTGTGAAAGTGGGTTAGGCAGTTCAGTATGTGGTGGGTCTCCTGTTGTGAATGATGACTTGGTTAGGCGAATGGATAACAAAATTAAAGAGAACATATGATTCACAATGATAATATTTGTAGGTCATCTTCCATAAGTATTGATAACTGTTTTATGTGTGACTGTAACCAACCCCTCAGATTATCACAAAAGTACAGTATGTTCCTGCTTTACTAGTGGGATGTTTGAAAGAAATAGTCACCTGTTACGAGAAGTACAAGAACAATGATATTAGTTAAAGATAGTGTAGGTTCATATCCTGTCTGCAACCATTGCACATTTTATCAGTACCATCGACCTCCTACTGAATTGAACTCTCCCTCTCATTCTGAATATTATCCTCGCACTGGCCAGTGGTCCATGGGAGTGGACAGAATAAGGCTTAAAGAAGATCTGCTAATCCTTTAAAATAAATAACATCAATTTTAGAAAATAATTCTAATTTTCAAATCGTTTGAATTTTTAGCCAGTTAAAAAAACAAGTTTATCATTACAATTTCTGTCACTGTTGTGTACAACAAACTTTACAGAAAATAACATTTTTAATAGCACATTAGAAATAATAAAAATTCTCTTTCTTTATTCACAAAACATCAAGAGTTGTAATAGCGTCACAACACATAACAAATATTTATGAGTTAAAGACATAATCGTTTTAGTTGTCTTCATGATGTAGATACTTTTGCAGTGAGTAGCTGTCCAGTCCATGATAAGTCATCATCAACTGTTATTACTATAAATTTAGCTTCATGCGTCATTTCTATATCAGGTATAGCAATTTCATTTTTCCTTTCCCCAGAACCAAGTTTGTTTGTTTTTGATATATTGACAACTAGGTCATGTTATGCTATATCATTTAACAGCTAGATTGTCTGATGAGCTCTCTGATAGTGTGTTGTATCGTCTGCGTATATTAAAATTCAACAATACTAGTCAAGATATTCTGGCAAGTAATTTATGTATCATATGAATAGCACAGGTCCAACAGAAACTCCACTTACTACTGGTGAGGGTTGGATCTAATAATGATTGTAGATATATTTTGTTCAGATCATTAATTGTAATTATAAACATTGCCATACCATGTAAATCACTATTTATTTTAAAGTACTAAGACTTTTTTTAATAACTAAATTTTCAACAGTATTCGAGAGAGAAAGAATCGAGAAATCAAGGCATGTTATTCAAGACAGCACTCTAATTGTTAAGTGTAAATTTTTAGCATACATATGTATAATAAAATCGTAGATATTGAACACTCTTACCATGTTAACTCGTTATTTGCCAAATGTACACAAAATTATACGAAACATATAAACAAAACTTACGTGAAGTGCATTGGGTGGTGTGATGGCTCGACCTACTCGCAAGTATTGACCTCCGAGATCAAACAGGTTCATGGAAGCGATGGCTTCTTGTGCTGCTTGCTTGGTCTCGTACTCGATAAATCCGTAGCCCTTGTGTCTGTGAGGAGAACTGCCTTGCTGCAACTTGCATGACTTGATCGGTCCAAACGCCTCAAACACACTGTAAAAATTTATTTCAAACTATGTTCAAAGAAATATAAAAATCAAAACCGTCTAAGTATGATTAGGGAAAATAGATACACTTTAAATTTTACATCAAATATGTATGTCATACTTTTCTCAACTTTTGGTTAGAAAAGTTACAAACAGAATAAAATCATCGAAAATACTCCTTTGTACAAATGTTATTATTGTACAACAATGTACAATAATAAAATTGTGTAAATTAAATATATTCTATATTTAGTAATAAACTGGTTTTTGGTTACAATACATAACACACAAAACAATATTTAAAGATCATTTCAGCAAAACCATATGTAAGGTCTACCAAACAAATTGCATAACGAGTGCACAAAATAACAACAATGAGCTAATAATCTAAACTGATAAATGCAATAATCAGCTGATTGTTATTCAGCAACTAAGCGATATTTATAATTCAATTAGTGTATTATAAATGAGGGATGGTGCTTATTTTTAATACTAACTTATTATGCCATAGCAAAAGAAACTTGGCATCAATATGTTCTCTAAAATTAAACTATACTCCGCTATTCTTACAACCATACATACTTTTTAAACTGTTATAACTCAAAAACAGGAAATTTTAAAAGTATTTAGAAGAGAAGTGAAATTTGGGTTACTTCTAAATGTACATTTTGATTCAAAGTTTATTTTGCTATGACATTAGAGAATGACAATTATTCTAGTACTGACGATAACATACAAAATCAATACTAGTACACGTCAAGTGTGGATAGTGGTTTAGGTTCTTCCAAAACTGAAAAACGAACAGACAGTGACAGTTATGATAGCCTAGTCATTGGCCAAACGGCAAATAGTGATGACGGATAGGATAACAATTGGTCTGTTTATGAAGGACCTCATTTTTCTTAAACTTTCAGATGGGAAATGACCAAACATGTAAAGACATGTTAGTTCCTGAGGGTGGCATGCGATCTCAAAAAAGATACAGGCAGCAGATGGTAAACTAGGCATTTCTTGATCTGAAGAACAAATTATTAGAGAGTTCATAAACACTTGGTGTATATACATACACTATTTACAAATTTGAAAACGCTATATGCTATAATATGCTATCCTAGCTAGCATCTTTTCCTAAATGTAATATTTTCTTTTAAAGGAAAACATATTTAAACTAACCTTTTAATGTCATCCTCAGTGAGGTCTGGGTGGATGGAGGCTACATAGATGCGGTTATACTGTTTGGCCTCTTCTGTGATCTCGTCAATGACAGATTGTGCTTGGGGCATGTTGCTTGGCCTGCCTACAACCTATAAATTCATTTTGTCATGAAAACCACAATCGTATTAAACATTTTTTGTGTATATCTTTTAGTAATCTATTTTACGTTTAAAATATTTCTGGTGCCGTACTTGTGTTTGCCTCTTTGTCCAAATGAGAAATATATTACTATTACTTACGTAGGACAGGAAAACTACTTTGATCTAAAAGTGTCTACTTCCAGCCATTTGAGTTTGCCTTAGTCCCATCAAGAAAATACATACATATGTAGGTTTCAGAAAACTACTTCAGTCAAAAAGTGTCTACTTCCGGCTCCTGCATTCTCCTTTCAGTTAAAGATTTTTCCAGTTTGCTTTGAATTTGCTTTGTTATCACAATGAAGAAAATATACATACATACTAGATATTACAGTCAAAAACATTGACTCCCAGTATAAGGAAGAAATCCTTACTAAATTCATGCAACATTTAATAATAATCATTTATAATAGGTTTTACATTGTAATAGTCTTGTTGTTTTTCGGACTGTAGTCTTGGAAAGAATGGTTATTGTTTTTCCTTAAGCCTCTGTAAAAATGCCATATCACAATGTCAAGGAAGCCAACCAATTTTGAGTCCCTTATCTGCAATCTTTTTATTTGCAATCTCAAGTAAGTTATAGTGTAAATTTGGCTTTGGTATCTGCATTACATTACTAATCAAGCACTGTTCACTTAATATAGTTTATAAAATAAAATGTAAACAAAAGGTTTCAGTCTCTTAGACAAACTTTAGCTGAAACACAGAAGAAAGTTTTAAAATGTCAACAGCTTTTTAGTGTTAGTTAAGTTTTAATTACAAAACATAAATATTATAATTTTGTTCCAAATTCTTAAGTGTCCAGGGAAACTTGTAAACTATGGTCTTTGCAATTTACTTCTAGTCCGTGGTATTTCCTGTGCCATACTTGATTTTGCATGCATGCCCCAAACCAGAAAATATGTACACACTTATGTTTGTGAAACCTACTTAGGTAAAAAGTGTGTATTTATGACCATTGTAAATTACTCCCATTTAAAGTATTCCTGATGAGCGGTTCTGAGAAGCCTACTTCTGTCATTATACAACTAAGGTGGGCTTTTTAAACAGTTTTCAAATGTGTAATAAAAGTTAGATAATAACTTTGTCATTGATATATACTTTACTCCAGTCATTAAAGCCTAAAACCTCATTCGGAATTGACGAAATATCAGCTAAAATGATCAAAAATTGTAAAAATGAAATATCACCACCCCTAACAGAACTGATAAATAAATCACTCTCACAAGGCATTTTTCCAGATAAATTAAAAATATCAAAAGTCTACCCGAAATATAAAAGTGGACCAACCACAGAAAGAAACAGTTACAGGCCAATATCCTTAATTTCAACATTCTCGAAAATAATAGAAAAAATAGCGCTCACACCAACTCATACACCATCTACAACAACATAACCTCCTCAACAATCAGCAACATGCTTTCTGCAAAGGCAGATCGACAACCACTGCCATAATCCAACTTACTGAATATATCTTAGACCAACTTGAAGAAGGATGCACTGCCACAAGCCTCTTCCTCGACTTCAGTAAGGCGTTCGACTGCCTGAACCATGAACAACTTATCTCCAAACTACAAGGGCTGGGTGTACGAGGAATGGCGGCGGAATGGTTCAAGAGCTACCTTTCCAATAGGACACAGCATGTGGAAATAGCCTACACAAAGGACAACACCAAACACAAGACACTTTCCAAAGCCACCAGTATAAGAAGAGGAGTGACGCAGGGGTCAGTACTGGGGCCAGTTCTATTCATCCTCTTTGTTAATGACCTGCCTGGATGGGTAGGTGAAGCAGGACACAATATAATGTATGCTGATGACACAGTACTCACTCTCGCCGACAGAACAACAGAAAGGCTAGAACTAACAACCAACATGCACTTCCACAGAACAAAACTCTACTGCTCCTCCAATGATCTGGTCCTAAATGAGAACAAAACCGTACAAATGACATTCACCACTAAGCGCAACAACACAAATGTAGACAACCCGGACTATAGACAGACACAAACTTCTACAAAATACCTAGGCATCATAATTGACTCCAAACTATCCTGGAAACCCCACGTCGATCAGCTTAACAAGAAATTATCCACTAGCCTGTACACCATAAGAAGAATTAAGCAAGTATGCAGCCCAGACGTGGCCAGAGTTGCTTACTATGCTCTTTTTGAATCGCACCTCAGATATGGTATTGCAGCATGGGGAGGGGCGTCAAAGGGCAATTTAGATAAATTACTTGTAAAGCAAAAAAGAGCAATTAGATGCCTAGCCAACTTAAACTACAGGGACAGCTGCAGGGAGTCATTTAAGGACCTAAAAATACTCACAATAGTATCACTTTATATAAGGGAAGTCATCATTCACACAATTACAACAACACAGCCAAGACACCGAGACCTACATCAGCACAACACCAGACACGCAGCAAACTTCACCATCCCACAGCATCGCCTGAGCCTGTTCGAGCAAAAACCATCTTACAAAGGTGCCCTCTATTACAACAACCTTCTAGAGCACCTCAAGAGAGAACAGCCAAAAAACTTCAAGAGGCAACTCACAGCATGGCTTCTGGAACGGCCGTTCTACTCAGAGAATGAGTTTATGAACTTGCTCCAGTGAATTGCTGAAATTTATTATAATTTTATTTATTGACCATTTGACGTGTAACTGTTCTCAAAGAATATGTTAATAAAGAAATTGTCTAATTGTCTAATTACTCTACTGACCAAGTACTGAATACGTAATATATGCTAAAATTTACGGTTAAAAGTATATTTTTAATAAAACTACCAATTTTATTATCTGAATAAACTCTATATTCAACAATGATAACAGAAAAGTTTGAAATAAAGTGTTATTATTTTCAAGCTTGCTCTATGCTTTCATGATTATAAATGTAAACATTTAAAATGACAGTTAAATTAATACAACATATGACTGTGTTTCCATATCATAATGTTTACATAGAACAGCCAATAATATTTAACAGGCTCTTTCAATTAATAATATATGTTTGATGCAATGCATTCCTCATGCAAATTCTCAAAGCTTTAGAAGCCAGTGAAGCAGAGCTCTAAGGTCAGAGAGAAAAATCCTTCCTTAGTGCACTTCTGGGGTACGAAATAAACCTATGTACCAATAAATCCCAAATCCCAATTGAGAAACAAATTTGGACTCCTAGGGTGATAACCCAGTTGCCAAAAACGACCTTAAAAGCATAATTAATACAACAAAATATTAAACCAAATTTATTCGTAGTATGAGAAATATGTCTGGTTACCTTGATGTTGCGTCCACCAAGCATGACTCCATTCATCTGTTCCAGGGACAGCTGAGCTGCTTCTGGCAGGTCGTACTCTACAAAGGCGAAACCTTTGTGCTTCTGTGTTACGGGATCCCATGACATGTTGATGGACTTGATGGGCCCAAATGGCAGAAAAGCTTGGCGGATAGTGTCTTCCTTCAGTTCAAAACTGATAGACCCTACGTACACCCTGTAATACAAGTAATGTCAAGGGCAATGCAATTGTAGATTCCTCAATTAAATAATCAATGTTTATACTATCCAAAATTCTATTAACTGTGTGCTTTTTGTTGGTTAAATAAGTATGCAACTGAATTATTGCAACTTTTAACTATGCTCTTGTTGGTTGGTATTGCTCTTAAATGAATGAAATTTGAATTACTACCACAATATAAGGTTCATGTTAATCTAGTGCAGTTTTGAAGAAAAGTAAATCAAATATAAATCTATAAACAATTATAGTAATACCTAGTAATAAAATTATCTCAGTGCTTTTTTAACTGGTTTTTACTCAAATATGAAATCAAAAACCTATTACACCTTGAATATTTACAGTTTAACAAAACCTTTTCTCTTTTTCTTGTAAATAGTAGTTAAAAACCAATGACTTGTTGGAGCAGTCAGATCTTATCAGCTAAAGACCATATCATAGTGGGAGCCAACCAGTTTGTGGCTCACCATCACAGCTAATTTAACATCACACTGCACCATTAACAAACATCACAAAACATGTCCTTCATTAATTGGACTGCCAATTACAAAAATAACAAATAGTAGTAATAATAAAGAACTACCACAGAAATCTACTGATAACAGAACATTGCTGGAAGATGGGCATATAGATATATAAGCACTTTTCCTGACAATTCCTTTACACAAACCACCACTCTTATTATTATTACCATTACATGTTTTATTGACTAGATCATTCTTTTCATCTAGGGAATATTTTTCTACAAGCATGTTCTGTTTTCAAAACATTTAATGAAGATAGTAAAGAATGTACATTTTTGTTTAATAAACTTTATTATAGATATTTAATATTCATTACTTTCATAATTTAATTCAAAAACTGTTTTCTACCATGTTTCTTACTATATTGTTCCCATATAATGAACTTATATAAGCATCACTCTAAACTAATTTAACATTAGAATAATAAAATAAAGCCTATGCATGTTTAATTATATAACTCAATAAATTTAAAAACAAACACTCCATTAATATACTTTTTATTATTAAAAAAAGGATATTATTGCTTCTATAATGTATATAATTCCACTTTATTTTGAAATAAAATAATAAATAATAATAAGCAAGATAATATTTACAAAATGCTTACAGATGTTTGATTCTAGTTGATTCTCTTTAAACAATGCACTCAATTGGTTATTCATTGCAAAAAGTAGCCAACAATCATTGCTAAGCAAGACAGAAAGGCAAACCAATAGGATATTATATAATACACTCACCTGCACATCAAGACCAATGCCTGGTGACGGTGGAATGATTTAGCTTGCTGTAAAAAACATGAAATTAGTTTGACTTTTACATTATAAACAAAATAAATGGTTTTATATACAATATTTTAATTTCCCCTTATCATGTATTTTTTAAATTAAACAACCAAACACCATGTTTGATAATGTGTTGGGACAAAATATGATTCTGTCTGCACACAAGAGGGAAGGAGATCAGAGCTATCCCATACATACCAACTGTGTGTTCCAAGTTGATAACTTCCTGTATTTAATTTGGTGAAGTGAACAAAGAGTAGAATATCAGAGTGGCCACTGAAAACCTCTTTTCAAATCCCTGGGATTTTCCCAATTTTCCTGGTAAAAATTCTTTGATTCTCTAGTCCATTTTGAACTAAATAAACAACTATAATACTGTATTTAACTATTACGCGGAATATCGATAATAAATCACCATCAGCTGTATTTGCAAGAAATGCCACGATGCTGCAGTGGTCTAACAAATTTCATCGCTAGTGATATGCAAGAAATTCAGTGACGATTCATTGCTACCACCTATTTTAAGTTCTTTAGTTTTAATTCTGTGTCGTTCAATATAGACATAACATTGTGTATACCTAATAATCTTTCTTTCTGTGATGTTTGGAAAATAAATGTATCCAATTCAGAAAAATGAAGAGAACAAACATTTGCATTTGTCTAAACAGATGCTGTCATGGGGCAGACTACAGTCTAGCATTGCGGGTCAGGGGTCCGTGCTACATGAATTTCTGGTACGAGACCACGATTTGGTCAGAACACAAGGTTGGTTCGGTAAAACCAATAAATATCTCAAATATATTCATCTGAACTTTATTTCCAACTTTGTTTAAGCCTTTGGTAAAACAAGCCTAAGAATACCATTCTACTTCAAAAGAAATTTGTAGATTCAGGAAAATGAATGCATTTTAAAAATTACGTCATATCATCTACCTTCTGCTTTTAAATAATAAAATAGTATGTTATAAAATAAGCTTTTAGAATATATTTAATTTACATAAAAATGTATGGATATACATTAATAGAGAATCAATTTCAGTACAACTACACGAAGTATGACGAATGAATAAAATACAAATTAACAATCTTCTGTTTATTGCCGAGCACCTTACGTCCGCGCATAGAACCAGCATTTTGGTGTCGACAAATATAGATATAGAAAATAAATACAAACTTCAATTAAAATATTAATTATTTATCATGTTATTTTGTTTCCTAACAGTTTTAGGTTAATTTGGTTATCTATCTAAATTTTGTTATACAGAAAGTACAAAAAATGTGTTAGTAATTAGTAATTGGTAATTTGCGTACTGCTGATCAGCTGCAGTCCTCAAACAGAATTGTTTGGATTCGAGAATCAGTTTCTACACGTCACTAATTGCAATATTGTGAAATAATGATTTTTCAAGCGCATTTAAAACACTTCTGTTTGTATCGGAATCAAGTAAAAAGAACCGTGGAATCGAGTATTGGAATCGATCCATTCCTACTAAAGATTTCGGTGACATTATCCATGCATAATCCACGCCTTTCCAGATTCTCATCGTTGATGGCAGTCCTAGTTACAGTCCCGCCAAAGTATTATGGCTCCAAAGATATCCCACTGTTGATCAATAATATGAAGAATGCATCAGAAAGTTATCTGCTACAGGAGTTACCAAAGTGCAGTTAATTTATGATCTGCAGAATAAGTAGAAGACACTAAAAGTAATATGAAGAATACGAGTACAATTAAAGTTATCAATTACTGGTTCTTGCATATTTTGTGTTTCGTCTTTAGGATAATGCAAGAATAGAATTACCCCATCACGACAACACAACTTACAAAGTAAATAAACACACAAAATGCTGTGGTTCAAGTCACAATGTTTTCATTAGATTATAGTCATGGACTACAAGACTACATGTTGAAAAGCTCCTCATACATGTTGCCCAATTTAGTCCGAACATTTTGGATTGTTCAACCGATCATCACGAGCGGGGAATTCATTAAGATGAATAGTTGATCAGAGAACTGATTGGATATCCACCAGCCGTTGTCCAGCTACCAATGCCGCTCTGATAACGAAGACTGACATGGTAAATTTGGCCTGCTGACAGTCTGCAGACTGGCAACAAAATTAAGCTGCCTTTACACTGACAAGTTGTGAGAGAATTTGTGCAACTACTATTGCATAATGTGAACAAGATAAGCAATTATTTGCTATAGCTGTGTTGCTGGTTGTTGCTGAAGTCAATACAAAATATGTTCACACACAGCAGTGATGTCTCGTCAATATTTATTATTGAAATTTTAGTGGCCGACACTACTCTCCAGTTCCTGCAAACAATTGTCCGACACTGGTTGTAGCAGCACTCATTCTTGAGCACATTTAGACTAGCAATGTTTATGGTTGAACACAAAATTTGCTCTACTTTTGCAAATGTTCAGCTAGTTTTGGATGTGACCTGATCCACCGCCAACCCCAGACATTACATTTGTCTGCTACTCCGACCTCAGCTTATTCTATTGCTGTGCATTGTGTCGGATTGTGTAGTTTGTAATTATGTGTTAGGTTAGTTATTTACCTGAAGAAGAGATCAGATTGAATATCTAGAAAGGTAGTGTTACTGATTTTTTGTAAAACTGAACAATGGTAAATGTCCGGAAAAATTTTGTTTCCTTAACATTTGATAGTAAATATTCGAGAAATGTTATTCAAAAAATCACTTGTCTTTAGAAATTTCTTATTGTTTCAGTTTTATGACCAGCTGATTTTAGAGAAACTGATGCCTAATTACTTTTCATAAATAGATGTACAAAACAAATTATCTTTGTGTAGTATAAAAAGATTACAAAAATAAAAGAATCCAAGATCTTCCATAAAGTAAAAATATTTAATGAGTAGTATCCTAACATGTGCCTCATGCAGTGGCAAATGTGTTGACATATCAACAATTTTTTTTTGCCAGACAATGTTAACATCTAAATGTTTTCTCATTGACATCGTGAATAATAAAAGAATACTGATGATACAAAAAAATATTTATTTAAATCCCATGTTTATGTGAAAAAATTTGCTGTTAAAAGTTATGTTGCATTAAAAAATTATGACACTTTGGGACATCTTTGATATTAATTTAAACCTCTTTCTAGTCAAAATAGTTGAGCTGACCTGTTGCTGATGTGCCAGGGTCTGTTTCATCAACACCATCTTGATGCTCTGCTCCATAGCGTACTTCTTGGCCCTGGTGACTGCATCCTGCTGCTCAGCAGTCAACTTCGGCAGTGGAGATCCAAGGATTCCAATTATCCCCAGCCGGGAACCAGGTCCTACATTCAATACATTGTTATATATAGAAAATACCTTTGATTTAAACCTTACTAGCAGATATTTTACTTCAATAAGATGTTTAATAAAAAAATAAAGATTTATTTAAAAAGGTTTAAACTATCATTGTTATAAAATCTTACAGAACAATAATTGAGAAGAGCTCTATTATGAAAATCTATTACTATTAGAAAAAAAAACAAAAATTGTGCAATATAAATTAATTGTCTGATTTAGTTTAGTTTTTTAACCCCAGATATAGTACCATAGTAAAATTCAAAATGGTTTGCGGTTTTCAACACTTTACAGGTTGTTTTTTTAATTTTTAAGCCAAATACATACCCATATGGGTTAACCAAATACTGTATTATTATAACTGGTTTTGCAGGAATTGTAAATTATAACACTAATGTGATAATTACAAAAAATGTCTACATGACCTAGATAAAAATTTGTTGGAAGTTGCGTACTGAATTTCTTAACTTCAACCACCTTAGGGATGAGAGAATAAATACTTTTGAAAAACTAAGATATTGACGACAATTTTATAAGAAACAAATATTTGCATTTAGTTTTTTGGTAGAGTAAGTAAATTTTGAGTAAGAATATTTAAAAAAATTCACAAACAAAAAGATTGCATATACATGACATATATTTTTTGGGATTCTTTAAAAAACTTAATTAACTTTGAAAAATGCTACTATAGCTAGTAGTTGTGCTTTTAGAAAAAACAGATTTAATCTAATATTTAAAATGTTATTTTAAGAATACAATTTTTTTGTGAAAACCAAAACTTTCTACTACGAATTTAAATTTATAATCAAAAGGTATTTTTTAGATTTATAATTTATTTCTTATTTATGTATTTTTCTTGATTTTATGTTCTGTAAGCTTTAATAATGTTAAAGTATATGAGTTTACATTTTAAAAATTAGAAACAGCAAAGATAAAAATAAGTAAATGAAAAACAATTGGTCTAGGCAATTTGAAAACTTGGCAATCAAAACTAACAACAAATAAAATATGTGTAAAGCTGTTACAATTGTGCAAAACAATAATGAAGGAGTAAAAATAAATATTATAAGAAGGATCTTATATGACGTTTATGACAGTTTATTAAAAAAAACCAATAACAATTAAACCCGGAAAAAAACATGATTACATAAAAGCACTACCTAATTGGCGTGGCTTGGCTTCATGACTGCCCCTTATTTTTGACAAAAATGTGTGAACTCTTTATTACTGCTGGCTTGCAATCCAAAAGAACTCAGCCCTACCTCAATGCATTCTATCTCAATACCTAACTGGATTTGTCTACTCAAAATTATTCAATAAATAAATATGAAGAAATATAGAGAAGATTTGCATTGATTGCATGTCAATGCTTGTTCATAACAGTAAAGAAACATTAATTGTAAGGGTTTACAATAAAGAAAATAAATTATAAAATAAGTCAGGCCACATGACAAATTTAGTTTTTAATATATGAGCATAAAACGTATAGAAATTTCAAATTTGAAACAAATAAAAAATTAAATTATGCAGTTAATCTTTTACTAATAGATATATCCTTAACTATCAAAATGACAAATAAAAGATTTTTACTAAACAGGCATGACAGGCTTTGCTGAGACTGCATGCAATTTCAAGTTCAAGATTATTTCATTCATATGTCCTGCAGACATTAAAATTAGACGAACAGATATTAATATAAGAAATGTTCAATACAATGTTATATCCCAGCAAAAAAAAATATATAAATTGTGCTAGCCTATTTAGTGATAGGCTTTAATAAAATCTCATCGATTGACATGCACACCAACATAGAACTCACTCTTGTCTATGTAGAAATTAAGTTTCATGCTAAAGTCTAAAAATATCTTTCTCAAGATATCTTCCAAATAGTTAGGCACATGTGTTACTATGTTACATGTTAAAATGTCATATCATTGTGCTCTGTTTGTTTATTTATTAATTTATTTATTTTGTTATTTTCTCATTGTCATTATTGTTACCCATGGGACAAATGTAAAAATGTTAGCTAACGCTAAGATAAATCCCATTCATAGACATGTACTGTCATTGACATCGTTGTTGACCATATAGAAGTGAAGCTTCAAGCAAAAATTCAAGTCATCTTCTTCTTGAAATCATGCTGACAGACAGATAGAAATAAATTTTTCTAGCTTCTCAAATGATAGGATTTGCTAATTAATATTAATTTCTCGGGCTGTCTAATTATTATTTAATATTTGCAGTATTTTAGTATTAAATCATTAATAATAGTTTATAGAATGTTGGAAAGACAATTTGCCATGCCTTGTCTAAAAATTAATACAGATACATTTTTTCAAACTGTCAATCATTTTGGATCATTTAAACAAATACAATCTTGAAAGTTATACACTACATAATAACTAAGTCAATAAAATATAGTTAAAATATTGTAAAAATGAAGAAAATTCCTTTAAAATAAAATTTATTCTGAGCATTTTAAAGGTAACATAATTATTTAAAGAATTAAATAGGGATGACACAATGTTTTGGTTTACATTATAAAATATTATATGGAAGTAAGTCTGTTATTATTTTTACTTACCAGGTGTAAGGCTTCCAGTCTGATTGAAGTCATAAATTGGGGCCGACAAAAATGGGAAAGAGGGTCCTGTAACAACAATCAGCATTAGATTCAGATCAGAAGACCTCTGTAGTGCACGCACTCATGAAGGACCACAAAGTTTTATGACAGGATCGTAACTACAACTCTCCGAATCATCATTGCTATAAAGCTTTAAGGAGACTGCAGCATGTATGTCTCTACTGGAGAAGCATAGACATAATAAATGTTGAACAATGCATGTTAAACAAAGAATTAGTGTTCACAAAAACACAGTCCCAAAATATCACATTTAAGATTTTTGCCTGTAGTATATTATTTGTTACATGGAGTGATTGAATGAGTTTCTTTCGTGATTTCATATAAACATGTTTGTGTTTACCACACTGTTAGGAATAAATACAAAATATATCTAATTAAAATAATAACATTTAACTTAGACAAAAAACTGTTAATAATTTATATTCCATTATATGTCCAGGGCGATCAAATAAAAAACATTTGGCTCGATAATTTAACAACTGAATATTTTCATTTTGAAAATAAATAACATATGCCAATCTCCAAATGCTAAACTTGTTGTCTCAGCAAGACATTATACATGTCATTGTGACTCCTGTAACAGCAATTCAGTGTGAATAAAATATTAAACTCAATTAAAAACCAGTTGTAAAAGTCAAATTTCCTTTTATTTAAATGTAGAAAATAAAATAATTAATTTAAAAAACCCTTCAAATTTTACAATGAAAACATGTGAAAGCACTACAAAAAACTATTACTTAACAGGTTTCCAAAAGGAACATGTTCATGGAACCAGTAAAAAAATTTGCAGCTGACTCCTTGACTTTACAGCATTTACAAATATGTAAAGGTGTTTTAAATTGTCTTTCTAAATAGTATGAATGAACTTAAATGTAAAAAATGTACTCATACTCATATTATTTGTTTCAGACTGAACATGATGCACCAATATGAATAGTGTTTGATAAATTAAAAATTACCATTAGATGAGAATTTTCTTAAAAATGTTAATTCAAATTAATAATTTATGCATTGACGTGTTCACAGTTGTTGACCAAAGTACAACATATAAATAGCAACAAATCTCTTTGTTTTAGGATTTAAACCCTTATTTCAATCTGTACTTTCTTGGAATTTCTCACAGAGATTTATTATTGATTTCACTGGGAATAGTATAGAGATTTTTACTGGCTTAATTTTAAAAAGTAGGCTAATTCTTTGCACTACAGAATTTGCAATATAAGCATTTGAGGACATCTTAATTTGCCTGATAGGAAGTTAAATAAAAGTTAAAATAAAATAAAAAGTTAATGGTGGACCTGATTAAAACATAAAAAGAGTGACCATTTTAAAACTTGTTCAAATACAAATAAAACACTCATAAATCTAAATTAATTTATGTTATACAAATTATGTCATCACATTCTAATTTAATGGGTCCAGTTATTAATTTAATAAACACAATGTTTAAGATTTTAACAAAATGTTAATAATAGAGTTTAATGGGATTAAAAATAAAGTTTATGTTCAATCAGTAAAGCATTTAAAACAAAATTTAAATTATGACCAACACAAGACCTGTGTACTTCATTTTAACAGTGTTGTTTACCCCAAATTGTATAAGAAAAACTTATGGTCCAACGAATGTGCACACTACAGAGGCAAGTAGTTCCAAATTATTTATAAAACAGTAAAATGATTGTCAATAAATTATGATTAACTTAAAATTTAAAACTCGTCTGTGTTTGTTTATAATGTTATGTTGATCTGGAAGTTACACTAGCTTCAATCTAATCAAATTACTGAATTTGAAAAAAAAAAAAAACAAACACAGAGGAGTTGAACCGACGCTAAATCTGTCTGAGAGACCTTTACCGCAACGGGTAGGAGGCCTGTCTGCAAAGCTGACCGTTCATTTCGCTAGTCCACCTGCACCTCGTGCAACTCTTAACCATGGAACAACACAGAAGAGCAGAAAAGAAATAATAAGTTACATATCTTCATACTGAAACCTTACTCTAGGCAAACACAATATTGAGGCGTAATACTAACTCCAGCAGTACTTAACATAGATTAATGAAAAATTAAGATTTAAAAATAATAACTAAAGACACATTGTAACTGATTGCGCAAAATTATTCTGTGGAACTATTTTAAATGCACTAGATGTATTTTGATTTTTCAAATAACTCAGATAATGCATTTTTTAAATACTTGCAATTTTTATAATTATATTTTAAATGTAAATATGCCCTTTTAACTGGCCTCAACTCCTTCAGTGAAGAAGAGTATCTTTTGTGTGACAACTGATATGACAGAACCAATTGTCTAGTTATATATCATTATTATGCAAACCCGTCTTGAATCAAGGTGTTTTCACAATTTAATATTGTTTTCTAATTGGTTTGATATATGTTAGAAATATTAAATTAATACAAATATAGACCACACAATATTGAAAAAGATAAAATAAATACTGAAATATATTACAAAACAAGGATAAAATATAATTAAACAATTTTTATGATTATTTATTCCAAATAGATTTTTAAAATCTAATGTAAGTTAGTTGTTCCTCTTTAGTTGTAAGGAAAAAATGTTAGCCTCCATTAGAATAATACTGCTAAAACAGATTTGTGAGATTAACTTAATTTAATTTTCAAAGTATATTACCCCCATATTTTTGTTGTTTCTCGATTAATATCTCAAATGGGGGTAGAAAAAAGTGCAGTCAAAAGTAAATAAAAATTATTATAGTACCAGTATTCAAGAAACACACACCGATACATATATCTAAAAGGAAATGGTATAAAACTCATGAATGTACTGAAATGATTTTAAAAACCACGTAAAAGACCTACAGACTTATATCTAAGCACAAAATTGATGGGTATTGACAAAATGGGATAGGGTGGGAAAACAATAATGAGGGGTGGTGAAGTTCAGCCTTCTCCTAGATAATATGGGAACGTGATATCTGCAAGCATAACCAGAAAAAATTACCGTGAGAGATGTTTCTAAAACACACATACAAGCATTCACGCAAAGCCACTAGTGTAGCATCTTAAATTACAAGTTTCAGTTGAAATAAACATGGCATCATACTGAATAATATTTATGCCTGAGAAGCCTCAAAGCTTGATTTAAGTAAATTTCAGATAGAAAAACTGCATTTAAATCAATGCATTAAAAAATGTACGTAAGTCTTTAAGTAAATTTCAGATAGAAAAACTGCATTTAAATCAATGCATTAAAAAATGTACGTAAGTCTTATTTAGAGTATGTTAAAGCATTGGTAAAATGTACCTTAAGAATTGTTACTAGGCAAATGTTGTAAGACATCATGTTTATTTACAACTTTAGCAACTTATGTGTACACTACAGCTACCGGTTTAATTATTAACTATGCTTTTTTTTAACTCAGAGATAATGTACAATAATCAAAACCGTATATCTAGTTACTCTTAAATAATATTAATTATCATATATTTGTATTGCTG